>NC_068922.1:39609015-39912045 GCF_023091745.1 Budorcas taxicolor | reverse complement strand
GTTCCTTGGAGTGAATAAATCATATTCATGTATAAAATAATGATCAGTTTACACAGATTCATACTGATTATTGAGTATGAAAAATAACAATGAGTAGTAAAAACAATTTGAGTAGAAAAAATAACAATGGTGAAAATTGCTAATTTTCAAAAGAAATGTTATTCCCGGCCTTTAGCCAGGTAAAATTGAGTTCAGCTACATATTATTTATATACTTGCCCGTTCTGGTTTATTAAGATGTTGTTGCATCAAAAGTAGTTATTAGCATGGACACCTCAACAAAAGGATTTATAGTGAATAATTAGGTCTGTGTCTACTTATTTCTCTGTGATCCCAAAATGAATCTTGTTGCGGAAGAAGGAAGTGTTTTCATGTCCTTTTGGTCTCAGAAAGATAGTATTATAGATTAGTATCTATTTAACATTGGAGATAGCTTAATTGTGGCTTTGAGTGGCAATAAATCATGTCATACTCTGGTTTAGCAAAGCAACATACCCTTGATGAATACATAAAATGTCATGTTACTTACTTCTAGAATATGGTAGAAGAATAAGAACTGCGTTTCTTAGAAAGCTCTTTTTGTCTAGTAAATATTGAAGGTGGAAAATAGTAAGAATGGTATACGAGAAGATGGCCACCAGTCAGCTAAATCACTGATGAACATTTAACTCCTTCACAATTTGGTTTTAAAAAAAATACTCTGACCTGGAGATGATTTAAAAAGTATTTTAATTAGTTTTGCTTTCTATTTGGCTGATATATGCCCATAAGGTGAAAAGTGTTCCTTTTTCACATCCCATTTTTTTCCCCACCCCATTTTGTTTAAGTTTTTAAAACTAGTTTGCCCAGAATATGTTCTCACAAGAAATGTCTTCCTGTTAGTAATCCCATTTTGGAGGGTTTTTTTTTTTCTCATTCATTATTATATGTTAGTTGACCCAGGTTCTCAATTCCCATATGTGTGTACACAGTTCCAACAGAAATTGAATAGGATTTCAAGCAGGGATTCTCAACTGGGGACGATTTGCCCCCCAAGTCATCAAGCCAGGGTCCTGCTCCCTGCGTCCAGGGAATGGATGCCGCTAACCATCTTACAATGCACAAGGCTGCTGCAGAGAGCCGTCTGACCCAAAACATCAGTGGTACTGGGATTTGAGAGCTGTCGATTTAGGGTGGAATGAAGCAGGCCGTGCTTGGTCTATGTTTCTGTGCCTTCACCATCCTCCTCCTAGTTTTACGGCGCAAAGGACCTAGCAGTACAGTGACTTTGAGGATGATCTGCTGATGTTTCATCTGAAAACCACAGTGTGCAAGCTCTTCCCTCGTCTGATGCCATGTCTGCTGTACTAGAAAAGTGATCCACAGTCCCGGGTGACTGTTGTATTAAAGGCCCAGGCCCAGAACGATGTGTGTCAGTCCTCAGTAGGAGATTTTATGTCCCCTATGGGTTGGCCCACGAGAGGATTAAATGTGTGCTCCATTTTAAATTCTGGTGTTGGCCTATCTTGCTAACCTGTTGCTAAATACAGATGTAGTCGGCTAGGCATACATCCGTGTGTGTGTAATACACAGACACTTTTTGTTTGTTTGTTTGGCTGTGCTGGGTCCTCATTGCTGTCCTCAGGCTTTCTCTTGCAGCAAGCAGGGGCTACTCTTCACTTGCAGTGTGAGGGCTTCTCACTGGGGTGGCTTCCTTTGTTGTTCCCATGTTCCCTGCATTGGCAGGCAGATTCCCAACCACTGGACCACCAGGGAAGTCCTACAGACACTTTTAAAGTTGCCCTTTTTACTGTAAATGACAATCGGCTAACTTTGTGTTCTTTTAGGTTAACGTTTCTTGGTTTTGTTTCTTGTCTCACCGACATGTGTTTTAATAATATAACCAATAGACAATTCCTTACCTTCATCCACTCTGATATTCTGATCCCTTTGGGATACCTTATTTGATTGCAGCAGAATTGTGGGACAGTCAAGACCACCTGTATTCTGTTAATTCGTATGAATAGCTGCATAAAAGAACACATTGAGGGTGAAACTGGCAGTTTCAGTGACTTCCTTTTTTTTTTTTTCTCTTCGATGGAAACAGTTCTTTCCAGCTGTTTTTCACTTTTAACTGCTTTAATGTTTGGACATTTATCAATGTGTAGCACAGGCTATGCAGATGGTAGGCTTTATGTTTCTTTGGAGAATATTATAATGGTTGTAATTAGAGGGTCATGATCTTCTTTTGTTCCAAAGGAGGCTTAATGGGGCCTGATCGAAAGCCTCACTTTGCTGCCTCTGCATCTGACTTTTCGGCTTCCAGGTAGCACCGGGTTGTCAGAACGTGCTTATGAACAGGGTCCCCAGCGTCCTTGTGGGACACATCGAGATGTTGAATTGATTTATCTCTTGTGCTTTTTATAGGGTCAAGTTGGTTTGTGCCCAGTGTTTTAAAAGTTAGGAAACTATATGATTAATTTTGCTTGTGCAACCTTGTATGAGGAGTAAACAGAACCCGAAGTTTTGGTAATTGAAGAATGAGTCTCAGTCTGTTTAGTAAGATGGATTAAAGAAGCCTCAAATTAGAGAGTGAATGAAATGTCTTTGAAAAGTAGTCAGATGGTTGGGATAAATTGAAGTTTCTGAAAAGTTTGCACACTTAATTTAATCATGCCAACTCTTCTTTCAGTGGGGAAAAATGAAATCAGTCCTTATTTGGTCATAGTGCTTTGAGTGAGCTTTAGAAAGCAGTGATTTAGTAATGAGCGTTGTGTAACGTATCCTCTCAAGAAGCTAAAAAGTTGGTGCTTTTAGAATTTGGGTTACTAGTTTAGCCCTGCTTGAGAGAATGTGCGTGATCTGGTGATTCTGAGATAAAATTCAGTCCCTTGAAGTGATTTGAATGGTGTGATATTCAAAACAGAGACTGCATTAGACCTCCCAGCATTTATAGTGTCCTTTTATTAACTTAGACGGTCCTATTTCTATTTTGCACATCAGATAATCCTCTACCTTGATATTTGCATATCAGTGTTGTTATTCAGTGACTAAGTCATGTCCAACTCTGGGCAATCCTGTGGACTACAGCTCACCAGGGTTCCTTCTCCTTCACCATCTCTCCAAGTTTGCTCAAACTCATGTCCATTGAGTCAGTGATACTATTTAACCATCTCATCCTCTGCCGCCCCCTTCTCCTGCCCTCAATCTTTCCCAGCATCAGGGTTTTTCTAGTGAGGATTTTTCAGGTTTTTCAGCTCTTCACATCAGGTGGCCAAAGTATAGGAGTTTCAGCTTCAGCATCAGTCCTTCCAGTGAGTGTTCAGGGTTGATTTCCTTTAGGATGTACTGGTTTGATATCCTTGCAGTCCAAGGGATTCTCAAGTCTTCTCCAACACCACAGTTCAAAAGCATCAATTCTTCAGTGCTCAGCCTACCTTATGGTCCAGCTCTCACATCCATACATGACTACTGGGGAAACCATAGCTTTGACTATATGGACCTTTGTTGGCCAAGTGAAGTTTCTGTTTTTAAATATGCTGTCTAGGATTGTCATAGCTTTTCTTCTAAGGAGCATGCGTCTTTTAATTTCATGGCTGCAGTCACCATCCACAGTGATTTTTGAAGCCCAAGATAATACAATCTGCCACTGCTTCCATTTTTTCTCCTTCTACTTGCCATGAAGTGATGGGACCAGATGCCATGATCTTAGTTTTCGGTATTAATGTTAAATGGTTTTGTTAGGAAAGAGCAGTTGCTACATCTGACCCTGGAGAAGAGGGACAGCCTTAACCGAAATAAAAAAGCCAGCAGGGGGAGCTCAAGAACTGTTTTAAAAAGAAAGGAAAAAAGTACGAAGAAAATGTTTCTGGTAGTCATTTGTTCATCTGTACAGAACAAATATTGAGTATAGACTTAGAACAAAATATGAGAAAAGGCCCCAAAATGTCCAGTTCCAAATTGGGAAATTGTGTTTAACTTGCGGGATAAAGAGAATTTGCATGCTTTTTTTTCCTTCACCCTCTTTCATGTGACAGCTGAGTCCAGGAGTAGCTCAGGGCACCCGCCCCACAGCCTGGCAGTTCCTGCGACCGGGATTTGCCCCCACCCTCCCCCTCTTCACAGGTCTTCCATCCCACCTGTTCCTGTGGTTTCTGCACGCTTGGACTTCCTCCACCTAAGAAGGCTCGATCAGCCTTTTTACAAAAGCAGAGCCTTAAAGCCACATCAGGCCAGCCTGTTGGGAAGGGAGAGCAGCTGGCCCTGCAGGCTCTTTATCTGTCTGTTGTCTGAGGACCGGTGGGGACACTTGTGTTTAGAAGCCGTAGTCCCAAGGCTGGGCTTCATCCCACCAGATGGCGATATTCTGTATCCTGAGAAAGATGCTGCCAGCATTGGCCCAGTCCTTATTTGTTTCCACTCAGAGCCCAGAAACCAACATCTACCAGCTCTTGGCATCACGTTTAAGGGAATAAAGCCCGCTCTTCCCACTGTCCATAAAGACTGGCAGGTGCCAGTTGTTTCTGATAGAAGCAGGAAGCTCTTGGGCTCCCTCTGCTGACACTGGATTTACAAGTAGGTTCATTAACAAATAGAATCCCTTCCCAGAAGGTGTCAGTGTCTTGCATAATTACAATGAACAAGGAAAGAAAACAGTGGGAAGGACAGCCGATGGTGTCATCTGGCTTCCTCTGCCTGATACTGAGGAGTCTGGGAGCAGAGCTGTAGGGGGCCAGCATCTGGGATGCTGGATGGAGCATGGTGTTTATGGATGTCCCATGTTTCTTGTGGGGAAGTGAACAGCTCTTGGCTCTTCAGGATCAGAGAAGGGCAGAGACAATGCGGAAAGACGAGGCTGTGGTGAATCTGTCTGCTCTTGCTACCCTGCCTTCCTTTGTTTGTTCCCTGAGTCCAGCTTCTTGACAGTATCTGGATTTAGACCATGGCCCTGCTTCCCTGGTAGCTCAGACGGTAAAGAATCTGCCTGCAACGCAGGAGACCTGGATTTAATCCCTGGGTTGGAAAGATTCCCTGAAGAAGGGAATGGCAACCCACTTCAGTTTTCTTGCCTGGAGAATTCCATGGACAGACCATGGGATTGAAAAGTGACTGAGCGACTCACACTTTTACTTTTACACCTAGACTTTGGATTTGAGGTCTGGTAACTTGTATCCATGTACTTAAAAATAGAATTTTTGTGTGGATAGTAAAAATAAAGCAACAGCCCTTCAGTGAAATCCTCTATTATATTTAGAATCTTCCTACATACAGCTTCTTGGTTGGGGTGAACCAGTCCTTTGGCTTGTGGCTCTGGTTGAAGGTTACACAGAAGAGGACACCTTGGCCGCATTTCAGGGGATGAATCGGGTGACACGTCCAGGGAGGACATTACAGGCTGAGTTTTGATCAGTCCCTTCTTAGAAGGACTGATTGTTGTTGTTGTTCAGTCGCTCAGTCATGTCCAACTCTGCGACCCCATGGACTGCAACACACCAGGCTTCCCTGTCCTTCACCATCTCCCAAAGTTTGCTCAAACTCATGTCCATTGAGTCACCATCTCATCCTCTGCTGCTCCCTTCTCCTCCTGCCCTCAATCTCTCCCAGCGTCAGGGTCTTTAACAATGAGTCTTCTCTTCACATCAGGTGAAAGTATTGGAGTTTCAGCTTCAGCATCAGTCCTTCCAATGAACAGTCAGGGTTGATATCTGTTGGGATTGACTGGCTAGATCTCCTCGCTGTCCAAGAGACTCTGAAGAGTCTTCTCCAACACCACAGTTTAAAAGCATCAATTCTTCAGCACTCAGCCTTCTTTATGGTCCAACTCGCATCTGTCCATGACTACTGGAAAACCATAGCTTTGACGAGATAGACCTTTGTTGGCAAAGTGATGTCTTTGTTGTCTGGGTTTGTCATAGTTTGTCAGAAGGACTGAAACTGTGACTAATGAAAATTTGGAGAAAATATGATCCTAGGGTTATGGATGTAGAGTTCCAAGGCTGCACAAGGGAGGGTGAAGTCTGGAGGGGAGGCAGCGGTGGGGTCACAGGCTAGACCACTTGGCAAGTCCTGCAGGAGGGGAGCCTGGGCAGCCTGGTGGGGGGTGGAGGTCAACCCAGGGGTGGGGGGAGCAGCAGGAGGGAGGGAGCAGCAGGGTCAGGTGGGCTGGGCCTGCTCCAGACTGAAGAGTGCAAGGACTCCTTGTCAAGCCTCTGGGGTGACAGCACGGGGCCCTTGTTCACTGTGAGGAGCATGAGCTTGAGTAGACAGTGATAGAGGCCTCAGGTGTCCACGGGGGTGGTGGTACTGTCAGATCTCGGTTGTAGGGGGGCTTCCTGAGGCCACAGGGAGGAGGGCAGGGAGGAGGCTGATGAGGATAAAGCTGGAGGTCAGGGATGATGTCACCTTGGAGCCTCCATGCTACAGACAGGAGGTGGGTGACCCTTCCAGTGCCTTGCATTGTCTTAGGAGATTAAAATGAACCATGACATTTAGAAATGAGCTAGGAGGGACTTCTCTTCTCTAGGGGAGCATGGTTTATCTTGATCCTAGCTGGGATCACCCAGTGGTCAGTACTCAGCTGTGGCTTTCTATTTTATGATGTACATTTATTGATTCTCTAAAAATACCAGTGGATCATTTTTGTACCTGAGTGATAAATTCACACTTGCATTTGGTAATATGTCATTAAATAATTGCAGTATTTTACACTGGACAGTTGTACATTTATCTGTTGAAAGAAATGATAAAGTTGAAATTCCCGCTTCCTTTCATCTTCCTTCCGGATGTGGTGTATGCGTGCGAGTGCACGTGCCTGTGTGTGTGTGTGTGTGTGTGTGTGATATTCTGCTCTCTCAAGTGGAAATGCCCTGTCCCTGCATCTCCTAGCTCCCCTGGGCATGCCTGTCCCTGAAGCTCCTATGACTTACAGTTGTCAACCATTCTGCTTGCGCTTTCTCTGTTGTTGTTGTTGTTGTTTTTTACTTCTTTACTTTGAATTTAAACACTTCATAGAACTTCGAAGGCAATGTACCCTTGGAGTGAAGTAGAACTAACAAGCGTAGAAAACGTTATAATGTGAAAGCCGCTAATCCTACTGCACAATTTTTGTGAGGAAAAAGTATCTAAAATGACATTTTTTTAGAGTCAGTGAAGTAGTGAAATTATTTTAAAACGTTTTGAAATCCATCCCCGTGTGTTCTGTGTTAATGCCCACAGAAGTGGAAGAATACCTGCAGCCAGAAAACGCACCTGCCGCCGAATCTGGGCCCCTGGGGCAGCAGCCGATGGTTCGGAGCGGCAGCAGCCCTGAGGTCACCGAGCCGCTGTGTCCTGAGCCCCCCCCAGGTATCAGCATCTTACTCATGCGAGACCTGAGCTTCTGGCTGGGGAGAGGCTGCGTGTCGTGGGGCTTTCTACTTTAATCCTAGTTCTATTCATTTCAAGGGAATTTACTTTAGAGTTTGATTGCAAGGATGTGATTTCTTGAATCACATGAAATATTTTCACTACTTATTTTAATCTAATTATCTGAATTGTGTGTGTGTGTGTGTGTCCTTTTTTCAAGTGTAGCATGTTTGAGGACTAAAAAGAAATCCAGAGTGGCTTGAGGAGGTGGGAGGCGGAGGATGTTCACCCCAGGCGAGGGACGGCAGCAGGTTAGGGCAGAGGCCAGGAGGATAGGGGTCACGGGCTGAAGGATGAGAGGTAGATGGCCGACCAGACTTGTGAAGATTATTAGCAGCGTGCAGATCTGCCGAGGTTGAAAAATGATAACTTGTATTATTAGCGTTATGGGCTTCCCTGGTGGCTAAGCGGTAAAGAATCTGCCTGCAATGCAGGAGACCCAGGTTCAATCCCTGGGTTGGGAAGATCCCCTGGAGGAGGAAATGGTGACCCACTCCAGTATTCTTGCCTGGGAAATCCCATGGACAGAGGAGCCTTGAGGGCTACAGTCCATAGGGTTGCAGAGTCGGACACGACTGAGCGACTGAGCCTGCATGCACACCCCCTGGCATTAATCCACACAGTTTCTCCAGCAGCTTTCAGCAGCAACCAGGGTGAAAGGTGGCGAGGCAGGTGGTTAGACCTATGAGCATTGACTAGTGTGTTTTACGGTGAAGATGCATGTCTAAGTGTGTCTGGTGACAGTGAACATAACGTACTTAGTTTCATGAGTTAGGTAAACAATCAACCGAGCCATCCTGTAGGCCTCAGTGTCAGGGTCATGCCATCCTCATCCAGTGAGCAGGGTATAGCCCCTCTTAGAAATTCTCTCGAAAGAAAAATAGTAAATTCACAGTAAAAACAATTTGAGAAATGTGTTACCTGGAAGATTTTCTGTTCTCCAGAAGTCTGTGTAAGATTGTTGTGATCTTTCTCCTTTAAATATTTGGTGGAATCCATCAGTTGCCTGGAGTTTTCTTGTCGGAAGATTTTAAAGTACTATTCAGATTTTTAAATCATTCTAAGACTTCATATTTTCCTTTTCTTGTTTTAATTTGCATAAGTTGTGTGGGTTTTTTTTCCTAGGAATTTGTTCATTTATTTTTTAAAGAAGATTTATTGGCCCCAGACTACGCATAGAATCTGATCTTTTTAATTAACGGTGGTAGGCTCGGTGGAGATATCCCATTCTCTATTACGGACACTGGTTGTCGATTGCTTCTCTCACTAGCAATGCTGAGCCACCTCACGCTCCCTTCCCCATTCCCTTCCTCCCTTCCCCAGCCTGGCTGACTCAGGCAGCTCTGGTCTGAGACCCCTTCTCCAAGGCCCCCAGATGGTCCTTGTTGCTCTCCTTCCCCTCACTGTGCATAACATTAACACTCGACAGTGAAGTTCTCTGTTCATCAGAGACCAGGTCTGTGGAGCAGTCGTGATCCATAGGCTGCTCATGTGCTGGGCCCTGCACTCTTGTTTTTACGTGTCTTAGAATATCTAAATTTAATCATTGCCTGTGTATAAAAATCTTTTCCCAGTGTTACCATCTGAAATCTTTCTGTTGTTGATTTCCCCCCTCCCCACCCCCAAATCTCTAGGCCAAAAGCTAGAAAATGCACAGAATGTGAGTTCTTCAGAGCCCAGACCTGCTCAGGAGACCAAAGGGCATGAGAAGAAAGAGCATGAAGGAATAACAGTAAGATCTTTTCAGAATATATCTATGGGTCATTAAAAATAAACATACAGATCACTGGCACAATACGCACATTTATTAGTGGCTGTGACACTATCTTTTAAAATTTTTTTTCCACTTAGATGTGTTTTAGGGCCAGGTGACCTTGAGATGTTTGAAAGACTTACTCACTTTCTATGTAAAATTATAGTCACATTACAAAATAGAACGCAGTAAGCATGAAAACAAAATTTCACACCTGGTCTGTCTGTGCGCTTTCTCTTTTTAAGGACATCCTTGCCTGTCAAGCAGATGCTCAGACTCCCTATTCCTGGTATCACTTTAGGTTGTAGCCTTCACCTGACCCAAGTTCACAGATAAATGAGATGTTGCAACAATCTGTTATGGTTTCTTTCTTTTTAAAAAAACATAAAATGGCATTTATAGGTTTCTTAAAACACAAATAAAAAGTTTAAAGAAGAAAATTAAAAAGTAGCCCTAACTCATTCATGCAGATAATTCCTATTTACTCATTTTTTTTTAATGTAGTATCTATGAATAGAACACTCAGACATCCCAGAAAGATACAAAATACACACAGAAAGTCACTCTCTACTCTTCCCTGCCTGGAAGATATGAGTGTTCCCCCGTCTTCATTTTTTTTTAATGGGCATATACCAGCTTTATACGTACATTCCATTTGTATGTAACAATCAGATAAACACCCAGAGACTCACCACCAGCGCAGAAACCAGAGTATCTTCAGAGCTGTTGTTGTGCCTTGTGGGCGTCATCCTGGTCCCTCAGAGAACAGCTCTATGTTAGCTCTGTGTTGATCGTGTCTTTGCTTTCCTTTGCAGTTTTGCTTGAAATGTATGTGCCTCTAAAACAATGCATCCTTTAGTTTCCCTCATTTTTAAACTTTATAAAGGTGGTATGATTACTTTGTTCACTCATTACCATGTATTTACATGGTGGCACGTTGCTCTAGTTCACTGCTTTCTCTGCTGTTTGATACTCCACCGTGAGTAGACCACAGTTCACTTTTCCACTCTCTTGTTGACGTTTAGCTTGTTCCACCCCCCCTTTTTTAAATGAGAAATGAAGCTGTGCATATCCTTGTATGTGTTTCAACATCTATGTGTAAGATTTTCTCAACAGTGTTGTCTTAGAGTGGAACTGATGTGTCCCGGAGAAAAAGGATACTCTTTTTTACAAGAGAATGTGTCTTTCTCCAGAGTGGTTATACCACTTCTGTTTTGGCCAGCAGTATATACAAAGTTTCTGGTCATCCACATTCCTGCCAACACTTACTACTGTCAGATTTAAAATCTTGGGAGTCAAGTCGGCGAAAATGGGATCTCATTTTGTTTTGCATTTCTTAAGTTGCTGACAAAGTCTTTCCTTATGTTGGTTGGCCATATGTGTTTCATCTGTGGAGTGCCTACTGATGTCTTTTCCATTTTCCTGTTGATTTGTCTTTTTTATTTGTACCAATTCTTAATGTAGTCTGAATACGGATCCTATATTGGTTATGTTTCTGGTGAATTTCTTCTTCCAATGTGTGGCTTATATTTTCACATTCTCTATGTTGTCTTTTGATGAACAGAAGCTCTTAATTTTGTTATCTTTGATGATCATTTTTTGTTATTACATTTTATGAAAATTAAAAAAAAAATTCATCTGTGTGTTTGCTTCTGGCTGTGCTGGATCTTTATTGTCATGGAGGCTTTCATCTAGTTATGGTGGGGGGTGGGGCCACCCCGTAATTGCAGTGCACAGGCTTCTCACTGCGGTGGCTTCTCTTGTTCCAGAGAACCGGTTCTAGGGCACATGGACTCAGTAATGGTGATCCATGGGCTTAGTGGCTCTGCAGCATGTTGGATCTTCCTGGTTCAGGGATCCAACCCATTTCTTCTGCATTAGCAGGCAGATTCTTCATGACTGAGCCACCAGGGAAGCCCTGAAAAATTTAAAATATCAACTTGAAAGGGATAAGAATATTTGCCTTATGTTTATAAGTGTTTCCGTTTTGTTCTATACATTTAAGTCTTTCATCTGCCTGGAGCTGTTGTTTATGGAATGGCATTAGGGATCCACTTTCATTTTTTTCCCTACATGGATAGCCACCTATCGTGGGTCCCCTATACTGAATTCATTTGCCTTTATTGCTCTGAAAATGCTGCCTCTCTCTCATAGATACTGCATCCCAGATATGTGAGGCTTTGTCTTGGTGCTTCTTGAGTCGCCTTGGTGGCTTGTTTTGGTTGCGTTGTCTCTCTGCCTTAATTCTGTCGTTCCCCTATTTCCTCCTCACCCCCATCTAATGGAAGCTATTCTTTCTGCTATCTTCTGTCTTTTGTTGTTGCTGTTGAGAGGTCTTCTGTCCATCCTGTTTGCTGTTCCTCACTGTCCTTCGTCCTTGTCCTCCAGTTTCACTACAGTATATTTAGGCACATTTTCTCTTGGTCGGTACAGTTTGCCCTATTCTGGACATGCTATATGTGTCAGGCATCTGTGAATAATTGTTCTTCCATCGCTTCTGGAAAATTCTTGGTAATCCGTTTATCAAATATTGCCTGTTCTTTGTTCTCTCTCCCCTTTCCTTCTGGAGTTCCGGGTAGAAATATATTTAGACTTTATCATTCTGTGTTCTGTATCTCTTAAGCCCCCTTTCATATATTCCATTCTCCTTGGCTCTGTGGGTGCGTTCTGGGTGATTCATCAGATCCGTCTTTCACTCAGCGCAATAATTCTCTTCTTATGCATATATAGTCTGCTGTTTAATGGTCCCATTGAGTTTTTTTGGTTCAACAATTTTGTGTTTTGCTTCTGAAAGTTCAGGTGAATACTTTTCAAGTATATCTTGTAATCTCTCATGATCTCTTATAGTTTTTTTGTGATTCCCATCTTTTATTCCTTTAAACTAGTCACAGATTGCAGTTTTGAATACTTTATCTGATTATCTGAAATCCTTGAGGGGTGGGTGGGGAATCTAAATCTGATGTTTGTTGTTTCTAAGATTTGTGCTTGGTGGGTTTTTAATTTCCTTTGGTGTTTGCTAACTTTTCATTATGAGTTCCTAGCTGCCTAATCTGAATCTGCAGAAAACGTGAATTTCTGACGTGGTGAAGTTTCGCAAAACAGGGAGTGCTACTTTAATTTGGGACTCTGGTTCCTTTTGCCACTGGCAGTGGTAATATTAGATTAATGCCCAAGGTAGCCCCATTTTACTGCCCTGATTTCTGTTTGCTTTGAGGGGGAGTAGGAAGAGGGGCTGGATCCCTTGAGGGTTTATTTTACTTTCTGTGAGCCCTAGATTTTTATGTAGATTCTATAGTTGGAGGGTATTTCATCTTCCAGAGAGTCAGAAGCAGAAGAGCCTATAATCTGCTTTTCAATTAAGGAGATTGCCTGTGTATATTCCATTATCATATTTGAAATATATGCTTCCCAGGTGGCTCAATGGTAAAGAATCTGCCTACAGTGTACTAGACACAGATTCAGTTCCTGGGTCAGGAAGATCCCTAGAGAAGGGAATGGCAACCCTCTCCAGTATTCTCGCCTGAGAAATCCCATGGGTAGAGGAGCCTGGTGGGCAACAGTCCATGGGGTTACAAAAGAGTCAGACACGACTGAGCGACTAAACAACATCAACAATATTAGATACATATCATCCTTCTTTAAAGCTGAGTAACATTTTTTTACATACTGTTAATCTTCTAAATATTTCATTCATGACCTACTTATGTGCTTTAGCTTAATGATTATTCTATCCTTTAATTTTACATCTTAGTCCCTCCTTTTCATGTGTTTGCTTATTTAGTATTCATTCCTTTAGTTGGCTTATTGAATCCCGTGGTTTTTGTACACTCTAAGCTGGAGAGCCTTAAATATACTATCTTCATTTCTGGCTCTGTTCTCCATCTTGCCAGTCATGGATTTTTGTTGCACACTTATGGTACATTCTCTTTAGATATTCAGCCCAAAGATGGATATTAAAATATCAGAAACTTTCTCAAATTCCTCCGTCCATTGTCCATCCATCTGCCTTTCCTCCCTACCTCCCTTCCTTCGTCACCGTCTTACTCATGGTCCCCCAGATTCATATCCTTTTGTAATTTAAGTTCCATTCCCACGGACAACACTTATATAAGCTCCTATCTGTCATTCTGCAGCATTTTTAGAATTTATCTTTTCTTCTCCTTTTCTATCATCAAAAGCCTTATCTGCTCATTCCTGAATTACCATTATAGTTCCATAGCAACTTTCTTCTTAACTCTATTCCACAGATAGTAAGTCAGCTTAACCATTTTGATTATGTTTTTAATCACAATCAGCTACTGTCTGGAACATACGGTTGCTCATTTTGTCAATACTGGGGTGAAATTCCTAAGCCTGTTGTTGGAGACCCCTTGGCAGGTGTGCCGCTTGTAGAAGGTGGCCACGTTTCCTTCTTACCGTTCTCCCTCTTCACCTGACTGCCCTGCATGGCCTACTGTAATCGGCTTCTTTTCCTGCACGTAGAACTTGCTGATTTCTCAGTGCTTCCTGCCCTGAGCCCCTTCCTGCCTACTCTCTACCACCTCATGTCTGTAGCCTTGTTGAGCAGCTCTCCTGTCACTGTGAGCCGATCAAGGTAACACTTTCTTCTGCATACCTTTTCGAGAGCGTTGACTTGAATATTTTGCTAATGTACATTCTGATCATTTTGTGTAATTTGTGTACGTTTTGTCTTTCCACGCCGGTTATGTAAAATGTAGGGGGTGCAGATTGCCTCCCAGTGTTCTAGTCCCATATTTAACCCAAGGTCCAATGCTGAGCAGTGCTCAGGGAAGCCTGCTGCACCTGTAACAAGGGAGGCATTGAATGGGTCTGGGTGGGGTTTACGCCCTCCCTGCCAACACACTGGTGACTTATACCTCCTGGAGGATGATATCCATTATGCATGTGTACCCAAGCAGAGGTGCAAATAGAACCTCAACATAAACCATTTCCATGTAGCTTAGCATCTCTCCTCCATAGACCATGTTAATTGGATGCCAACTGATAAAGCAGAAGCCTTAAGTTTCAGATCTTGGGTAATTTATAACTTGGTCACAGTAATTAGTGAACCCATATCCTTCCAATTCAGAACGTCATTCAGTTTTCTGTTACTATTCTTACTGTTCGTTTGTTTCTTTTTCTTTAGACATATGGACTAGAAACTTAACAGTCTTGTAAAAATTAAAACTTTTCTGTAACCACCACAATCTTTCTTTCTATCTGAAGATCTTAGTTCGAAGAAGCAGCAGCCCCATTGAACTGGATTTGAAAGATGGCTCACAGCAGATGCAAGGAAAATATAGGGAGAGACAGAAGAGTAAGTACCAGGAGATGTGGTCTGTGTTCCTCCAGCTTCAACACGGATAGACTTTGTTTCCTTTTGACTTTCTAACGCGAATGATATCATCTGAAGACATGATGTTGCGATATGGGACATTTTTATTCCTGGAATCCCAGGATAGATGGGTGGTTAGTACCAGTCAAACATTAAACATTACCCAGTTACCTTCGAGAATTGTCTTTCCAGCCCTGGGTCTTTCTCCAGGTGAAAAGCACAACGAAGGCTGATGGCTGGTGAGGAGACAGGCCCAGAAGGAAGAATGGTCTTCCTTTTGGGCGTTCCCCCAGGTTCGGAACACGAAACTTCTGCAGTACCTTGACATCAGTGGTATAAGTATTTAAAATTTGACTGGGATGCTGAGATGTACCGTTAGGTACTGTGATATGCAGCCCTAATACTCTGCTTCCCTGAGGTCCTCTGCTGTGCCCCCTCCTTCTTGGTCATTCCTGGTGGAGGGCAGAGCAGGAACTCTTAGGCTCCACCTTCTAGAGTCCCGGGACAGGCGAAGTGAGGAACCTCGCAGGTGACTGGGGCAGCTGTCAGTTCTCTGCATGGGAATACCTGACAGTAGATTAGAAGCAGCAAGGCTGGGGGACTGTCAGTGGCTGACAAAAGGGCAGCCAGGAGGGCTGCAGGCAGAGAGGGTGGGCACCCCGAGCCTATGTGCAGCAGACGGGGGACATAAGGGGCAGGCCGATGGAGGCGGTTCTGTGTCAGACTGAATAGCCGGGTAGGACTTCATAGCCTTTGACAGCATCATTGTACCATGACATATCAGAACATTTCAGTGCTTAGAGGGGGAGAATCGCTATTGGTGGGACGCGTCATCCCCCGGTGATCCTCGGTGACTCGCCTAGGTTCATGTCTAGACATAGATTCTTCAGCCTGGAAGCATGAACCTGCGTTTGTAGTGGGATCAATTCCCATCCACCTCCTCCAGCCACCCCTGTTTCGTAGTTGAGTAAGTCAGGGTACAGGGTGTGAGGATGTGCTCTTGTGGGTACCAGGGGAACTCAGTTAAGACCTGTGAAGAGTCGGGGCCCATAAAGAGAACTCACATCCACACCTGGAAGCTGTGTGTCGTTGACCAGGGGCCCCACGCAGGCCCCTGTCCCCAGGGGCAGCTGCTTAGGTCCTTGTGTGCCAGGACCATGGACGTGCTCATGCCCTGCCCTTGGCCATCTAGGACTGTGTCTTCCGTTATTCCAGGTGACAGTGTGAGCAGTGACCCCACTCTGGGCTGTAGCACCGAGGCAGAGCTGTCCCTGAGCCACTGGCAGACCTGCGAGGAAGACCCAGATCTGAGCCCGCCTGCGGATACTGTGACTGACACTGACGCCCGCCACTGGTTACAGCTCCGGCCCACGGATGCTTCGAACCTAACAGGTAACCGTGTCCTTGAGACGAGGCAGCAGCGTTCACAGGGTTTCCCAGGTGTGAGGACACTAGGGCATCCTTCAGCACAGTGATGATGGGGGCTGCCCCCTCCCACATGGGCGTGCCCACCCCAGTCCCCCCACCCCCACTCCCTGGTCATAATCAGCGGCGGAGTCTCGGTGTGCTGCGTGCAAAGGGTTCTGAAACAGTGGAAGAACAGGAAGGAAGCCCATCGTGCCCACACCCGCTGTCCAACACGGGAGAAGGTGGGTGATATTTAGGCCAACGCTTTGCCATCCAGGGATGGCAGATTTGCTTTACTCTGAAAACAGAGAAAAGTGATTTCTCCAACTTACATGTGCCACAAATCCAGGAGAAGTTAGAGAATTTGAATACTTACCTAGTACTGTTTTCTTTAACTTTGCTGTAGAATCTTTGATGCATGCAAGTTAAGTTGTAACGCATGTTATGGACCAGTGAGCCTGCCCTGAGCATAAGAAGTAGAATAGCTGCCCCACCAGTGAGTCCCCCAATAGGGGGGCCCCCTTCTCAAGTCCTTCGCTTCTCTTGTCATCTCATGTGAATACTGTGACCCTGTCCACAGTAGTTTTTTTTAAATTAATTAATTTATTTTTTGCAATTATTTAAGTTTTCCTGGGGTTTTTAATAACCATTCCCACTTCTTTATACAGTGTTAACCACAGTATCTGTCTCTTCAAACAACATATCATTTAATTTTGGTTTTAAACTTTTTTAAAATGTCGTCATATTCTGTTTTTTTTTTTCTTTTGCAACATTTTTCCCTTGAGTATTCGTAGTTCTAAGATTCATGAATAAGTTATAGAGCCGAACTTTCTGGGACTGCATCCAGGCTCTGCCAAGGAGTTGGTGGGTGGCTTTGAGCTGGTAAATCTTTCTGTCCTTCAGTTTCTCTTTACAGTAGAGTCGAGATAACTGCTGCTGCTGCTAAGTCACTTCAGTCGTGTCTGACTCTGTGCGACCCCACAGACGGCAGCCCAACAGGCTCCTCAGTCCCTGGGATTGGAGAACAGGCAAGAAAGTGGAGATACTAAAAGTCCCTATCATAGGGTTGTTGGCGGAATCAGTGAGTGAGCCTCTGAGTCAAGCGTATAGAGCAGATTTAGCTCTTCATATGCGTGCACACACATATGCACGCCCATGCGTACATACATATCGTGTGACCCTGGGAAAGTGAAACTCTTTCACTTCAGGTGCAGTTCCCTGGCCTGTCACATGGAGGGCACCAAGAGAGGTTGGGTTTTTGTTTTGCTTGGTTTTGGTGAGAAATTGTCGGGAGAGGCCAGTGTTCTGAGGAGCTCAGTGTGGGAGGTGCCCACCATGGCCACATCCCTCCTGGCCCACGACGTTCTCAGGTCCATAGACATCCTTGATGAGAACCGCAACAGAAAACCACAAAGCACGTGTTGAGTAAAAAGTGGTATTAAACCACTAAAAATCACTTTAAAATTAGAAGTAAAGGCTAAACTCTTAACTTAGCTTTTTTTTTTTTAACTAAGCAAACTGGTTTTCATAAATTACAGTATAAATTTTAACCAGTCTCTGTGTTTTGGGAAATTTCTAATAAAGTAGCATAAAACCTTCATAAATTTTACATAGAAAAATGGTGTTGGATAAAAATTTTTATCCATGAGATAGATAAGACCAAGAAGGATGATCTCAATGTGCATTTAATGTTTATCTTAATTAAGACTGGAAAAACAAACCAGTTAACTGTAAATGAACTACGCATTGCCTTATAATGCTGTATGTGCCGTCCTTAAGAGATCGTGGACATTTTTGGTCTAAATATTCACCTCTGCCCATGGAAGAAGCCTTGTAAAGTCAATGAGAAAACACTTGGCAAAACCATTGTACTTACTTTTATAACTTATTGGGTAGTAATTGGTGCTTCTCAAATTTGTGGTTCTTTCATTATAGAAATGATGAAAATCATTTTTATAATATATATAATGATACTTTCTATAATATATATAATACGAAATCATTATATATAGAAAATAAATGTAATAATTGTGAATAATAATATCATAAATTTACGAAGGATTTAACAGTTTACAAAGAACTTTGAGACATCCTGTTTGATTTTTATGGTAAGCAGGTCAGGTTATACAAATTCTGTTTGAGGGGTGGAGAAGCTGAGACCCAGAGAAATTGTGTCGCCTTACTGGAAAGTAGGTCCCAGTATTGGAACTGGCTTCCAGAGTGTTTTGACTCCATTTGCAGAGTTATGCCCACCCCTTTCTTCTACACTGTTGTTCAAATTACAACTGCCAACCCCATTCAAACTGTTTGAGAATTATTGATATACTTGTGGAATTAGTGGCTTCTTTGGGTCCAGTATTCAGATTATCCAAGGGGAATCATCATCATGGTACTGTTGAAGACTTTAGTGCATTTTCAGTAAGCTGAATTCGCCTAAACGAGGACTAGCTTTAATTACTTTTATTGAAAAGAGAGAAAATTGTGTGATTACCTCTTTTGTCTGCCTTCTGGAAGGCTTAGCTCTGATCCCATCTCAGAGTGTGCCTGGTACGCTTGGTCTAATACACTTGTGTGAGGTAATTTCATATGATGCTCTCTCTGCTGTGATTAACTCCTCCAGATACTCAGCTCTTCTTTGAAATCCTAATATCGAGAATCAGTACACTCAGTTCAATAGTTCATCTTGTCATCTGTGAAAAGGACAAACCGTAATATGATAAGGTTTATGGATTATCACCGTTCTGAATTTAACTTTCTGTTCTTAGGAGAAAAACTTCTTCGTAAATGGACAAAGTAAAACTCATGTTACCCTGATCTCTAGGACATGCAAAGCGAGCAGTCCAACAATTTGAATGTATCTCCATTTCTCACTGAATAAACCTACCAGTTATTAAATGCTTGGAATAGTAAACTGCTTCTAAAATCTTAAATTCCTTTATCATTGGCCGGCTAGCAGTTTAGTTTTGTATTTGCTTTCTTATTTAAATCATTTCATGCTTTCTGGAAATGACAGTTAAATTTATAGTGGACTGCTTCAAAATGTGTCTGGGATTTGTATGGCAAGATATGGAGACATGGAGGTGACTGTCATGAAGGAAGAAGTTTTTAGAAATAGGGGCACGGGGACTTCCCTGGTGGTCCAGGGTTTAAGAGTCTGCCTTGCAATGCAGGGGACACAGGTTCGATCCTTGACCTGGGATGATCCCACATGTTGCAGGGCAACTAAGTTTGTGTGCCACAACTACTGAGCCTGTGTTCTGCAACAGTGAGAAGCCACTGCAATGAGAAGTCCTGTGTACCACAACTAGAGAGTAGCCCCCACTTTGGCTTAACTAGAAAAACTCCATTGTTCCCAATGAAGACCCAGTGCAGCTAAAAATAAATAAGAAATTTTTGAAAAAACAAATATGGACACAGCATGCCCCATAGGAGGGCACATGGAGGGTGGGTCACCCAGGTTGGTGGGTAAGTAGGAAGAGAGAGGAAAACATGGGGAACATCCTTTATCGTCATTTGCGCAGGGAAGGGAAGGCAGGGTGGACTAAGCAGACTGGGGATCAGCTGGTTCACATCATTTCAGCCGAGTCTGAAGCACAGACACTGGCCCAGGCTGCCGGGTGCCAGACCCTGGAGTAATGAGGGCACCAGGGCATCCCCTTGTTGGTGAGAGCTAGACAGAGGAAGGTGGTCAGGATGCCTGGTTTGGGATTGTGAGGTTTACACGTGAACATCATACTCCCTGGTATGTTGTTTGCCATGGGAATGGCAGCCCCTCCTGGCCAGGGAGGCCCCAGATGCCAGAGTATCAAGAATACCAAAAATAAGAAAGTAGACTTGACTTACATGTAAGTCTTGTTCAGTTGAGCTTATGATTTTCAAGAAGGGGGTATTTATAACTCTATAGAAAAGCTATGACAAACCTAGACAGCATATTAAAAAGCAGAGGTATTACTTTGCCAACAAAGGTCAGTATAATCAAAGCTATGGCTTTTCCAGTGGTCATGTACAGATATGAGAGTTGGCCCATAAAGAAGGCTGAGTGCCAAAGAATTGATGCTTTTGAACTGTGGTCTTGGAGAAGACTCTTGAGAGTCTCTTGGACAGCAAGGAGATTCAACCAGTCTATCCTAAAGGAAATCAGTCCTGAATATTCATTGGAAGAACTGATATTGAAGCTGAAGCTCCAATACTTTGGCCATCTGATGTGAAGAGCCAACTCATTGGAAAAGACCCTGATCCTGGGAAAGATTGAGGGTAGGAGGAGAAGGGGATGACAGAGGATGAGATGGTTGAATGGCATCACTGACTCAATGGACATGAGTCTGAACAAACTCCAGGATCTGGTGAAGCACAAGGAGTCCTGGCATGCTGCAGTCCGTGGGGTCACAGAGTCAGACACGACTGAATGACTGAACAACAATAGCTAAGTATTGATATTGCTGCTGGCCTCATCTCTTATTTAGCAAATAAGCTTATAGTCTAGAAATACTGCTTTTGATGCTATAAGAAATAAAAAGATGACTAAGCCATAGCCAGGGCCAACTGAAGAACTTACTGAGAGGCCAGAAAAAATAAGACATTTGTCCTGATAAGGACAAATAATGGGATAAGTGTGATGAGACTTATTTAAAGAGAGTTTTAATCACAGAGATAGACATATGGACTAAAAGAATGGAATATAAAACACATACTGGATATATAAGGACATGGAGTCGTCGTACATGAAAGAGGTACCCTTCCAGATCTGGCAAGAGAAGGATGGGCTGCCCAGTCAAGCATGCAGAACATTTAGCCAGCGGGCAGAATAGGGGGCAGGATCCCTACCTCACACCCTGCCTGCAGCCGAGTTCCAATGGATAAATACTCAAATGTAAAAAGGAAAATTTAAAAACTTTTGAAAGAAAATATCTTCTAAAAATCTAAGACCTTGGGGGAGGGAAGACTTTCTTAAAATGAGATGAAAAAAACGACTAACCGTAAGAAAGTGTTGTCATTAATTCAACTCCAGCGTAAATAAAAGTTTCTTTTCATTGTCAGAGAGACTTTTAAGAACTTAGAGTTAGCAGAACCTTGAAGGTTACGGGCCAGCTTCCGTGCTGCTTCTTTTCCAGGTACCTATTAGATCGGTGATACTCTCTTTTTTTTAAAAAACACTTTTGGCTGCTGTGGGTCTTCATTGCTGCTCTCAGGCATTCTCTAGTTGCAGCGAGTGAGGGCTGCTCTTCCTTGCAGCGTGCAGGTTTCTCATTGCAGTGGCTTCTCTTGTTCTGGAGCACAGGGTCTAGAGTGCAATCTCAGTAGTTATGGCCACAGGCTTAGTTGTCCTTGCGCATGTGGGATCCTCCCAGACCAGGAATTGAACCTGTGTCTCCTACAATGGCACCCCACTCCAGTACTCTTTCCTGGAGAATCCCATGGGCAGAGGAGCCTGGTAGGCTGCAGTCCATGGGGTCGCTGAGTCGGACACAACTGAGCGACTTCACTTTCAGTTTTCACTTTCACCCATTGGAGAAGGTAATGGCAACCGACTCCAGTGTTCTTGCCTGGAGAATCCCAGGGACGGGGGAGCCTGGTGGGCTGCCGTCTATGGGGTCGCACAGAGTCAGACACGACTGAAGCGATTTAGCAGCAGCAGCAGCTCCTGCATTAGCAAGAGGATTCTCAACCACTGGAAGTCTAGTGCTACATCTTAAGATAAGATTCAGTTAGAGGTTTTCAACACTTCACTTTGGTGGAGGAAGGTCAGTGGTGTTGCCCCACTTCAGGGATGGGATTGCCATTGGTGATTGGTTGTTCACAGCTGGTTTTTGGCTCCAGGACAGTGCATGACAGGAGAGGATCAGTCAGTAAGTACTTCAGTTAGGGGATGACTCAGCTTTCAGCTCTTGCCTGGAAAATCCCATGGATGGAAGAGCCTGGAAGGCCACAGTCCATGGGGTCACTAAGGCTCACACACGACTGAGTGACTTCACTTTCACTTTTCACTTTCATGCATTGGAGAAGGAAATGGCAACCCACTCCAGTGCTCTTGCCTGGAGAATCCCAGGGACCAGGGAGCCTGGTGGGCTGCCATCTATGGGGTCACACAGAGTCAGACACCATTGAAGTGACTTAGCAGCAGTAGCAGCAGCTTTCAGCTGCAGGCTCTTGTTTGATTTAGCTAAAAACAACACATTTTAACCTTTTTTTTGATAGTAAAAAATATGTATGATTGAGTTTCAAAATCTCTGTTAGTATATTTATCCCAACCCTGCCTCTCAGCGTTGTTACTGAAATCCTTTGACCACTTCTGCTTTGAATTATAGCTTCTGCTTTTAATTATCCCTGTTACCTGCCACCAAAACTGTTTTTGCAAGAATGGTTTGTCAGTGTCTGTCACTGGACACATTTTTGGAATCTCCATCAGTCTTTGATCTGTTTTGAAAATATCAAATGTTCTGAAGAAAAATCATGATGATAAGCACCATGAGATTGGTTGCTCACCTTGAGTGAAGTTGCTCAGTCGTGTCTGACTCTTTGCGACCCCGTGGACTGTAGCCCACCAGGCTCCTCCATCCATGGGATTCTCCAGGCGAGAATACTGGAGTGGGTTGCCACTTCCTTCTCCAGCGTATCTTCCTGACCCAGGGATCGAACCCAGGTCTCCCGCATTGCAGGCAGACACTACCTCGGAGATCTTTAAATGAATGTTACATGTCTGGGAAGCAGATGAGAAAGGCCACAGTGATGGTCAACAGAGTGCCAACCTGCTGTTTCTCCACTTTAAAGAAAATTATTTATTTATTTATTTGGCTGTGCCAGGTCTTAGTTGTGGCATGCGGGATCTAGTTCCCTGACTAGGGATTGAACCTGGGCTCCCTGCACTGGGAGCCATTGGATCACCAGACAAGTCCCCTGTTTCTCCACTTTTTAATCATCAAAGTCTAGGCCTAATTTTCTGGTCCCAGAATTAAAGTGTTTCAATTGAGCTTTTGGCTTTGTGCCTTTTCAACTCAAATGGGAAAAGCATTTTCAAAGCACTGGCCATGCTTCATCTATACTCCACCAAACCTACGCAAAACCGCTGCCATGTGAAGCCGCCATCTGGTTGGCTGCCTCATTTTACCAATCACCAAGACTTATTTCATAACTAAAATCCTTTGTACATTTGCAAAGTTCTAAACTTCAGATTGCTCCTGTATGTGAGCATTGTGTATTGTGCCTGTATGTGTTTGGGGAAAGATGATATAATTTTGTTTACAAGACTTCCTACTTTAATTAAAAAATATTTAATGTCTCTGAAGCATTTTTAGTAAGAATGAAATAAAAAGGTGCTCTTAGGCTAGCATACTAGCTTGCTCATGAAAAAGAAAATGAACTGTTTGGTATTTTTAAGGTGAACGTGAAATTTTCAGAAATCTCTCAAATCCCGATTTTTAATTAAGCGCCGCTTCACTGAGGAACCATGTACATGTGAAATGTCAGCATCTGTTCCACTGCTTATGCCACAAGTGGAATCATTTTGGGCAAAAACATTTCAACTCATTAAAAAATTTTTTCATGGTAATGTTGAGCATGCAGCCGTTTCAAATACCTCGAAAAGACTCCCTGTATTTTGATAATATGATGGAGGATGTTACCTAGAATTTTATCACTGAGGAATAAATTTTTGGTGGGGAAGGGAGATCTTTCCACAACAGAGAATGGATCGTCGGCAGGTTGCAGGGAGACGCAGGTGGTAAGGTACCTGACCTCTGTTTACTTGGAGCTGTCACTCAAGGGAAATCCCAGAATGACTGGAAGGCTGAAGGCTGATCTCCACCTCCGATGGCTGTGTTGTTGGGGTGATGCTTGGGGATGGAGCAAAAGTCTAAGTTGTCAAATCTCCTGACTCTTTTTTAACCCCTTATGGGGTTAAAGACTTATTGCATTCTTCATAAGAAAACTACATGCCATATGATGCTGTTTGTTCACTTGGGAGCTTAGGTTTATTTGTAAGGTTTGTTGAAGCTTCACCAGACCTTCTCAGACCAACAGATGGTTGATACCGCACTCATTTGACAGACTAAACATCAGGAGGGTGAGCCAGAGGTTTTGTCAAAGTCAGTCTGAGAGTCCAGAAGGTCCACAATTTGGCCTTTGCTGTCTATACAGGTGCAGTGTGTGGGATTCCAGCATGGATTATACGTGTCTCTTCAGTTCAGTTCAGTTCAGTCGCTCAGTCGTGTCCGACACTTTGCAACCCCATGAACCGCAGCACGCCAGGCCTCCCTGTCCATCACCAACTCCCTGAGTCCACCCAAACCCATGTCCATCGAGTCAGTGATGCCATCCAACCATCTTATCCTCTGATGTCCCCTTCTCCTCCTACCCTCAGTCTTTCCCAGCATCAGGGTCTTTTCAGATGAGTTAGCTCTTCACATCAGGTGGCCAAAGTACTGGAGTTTCAGCTTCAACATCAGTCCTTCCAAAGAACACCCAGGACTGATCTCCTTTAGGATGGACTGGTTGGATCTCCTTGTAGTCCAAGAGACTCTCAAGAGTCTTCTCCAACACCACAGTTCAAAAGCATCAATTCTTCGGCGCTCAGCTTTCTTCACAGTCCAACTCTCAACATCCATACATGACCACTGGAAAAACCATAGCCTTGACTAGACGGACCTTTGTTGGCAAAGTAATGTCTGCTTTTTAATATGCTGTCTAGGTTGGTCATAACTTTCCTTCCAAGGAGTAAGCATCTTTTAATTTCATGGCTGCAATCACCATCTGCAGTGATTTTGGAGCCCAGAAAAATAAAGTCAGCCACTGTTTCTACTGTTTCCCCATCTATTTGCCATGAAGTGATGGGACCAGATGCTATGATCTTAGCTTTTTGAATATTGAGCTTTAAGCCAGCTTTTTCACTGTCCTCTTTCACTTTCATCAAGAGGCTCTAGTTCTTCTTCACTTTCTGCCATAAGGGTGGTGTCATCTGCATATCTGAGGTTATTGATATTTCTCCCGGCAATCTTGATTCCAGCTTATGCTTCTTCCAGCCCAGCGTTTCTCATGATGTACTCTGCATAGAAGTTAAATAAGCAGGATGACAATATACAGCCTTGACGTACTCCTTTTCCTATTTGGAACCAGTCTGTTGTTCCATGTCCAGTTCTAACTGTTGCTTCCTGACCTGCATATAGGTTTTTCAAGAGGCAGGTCAGATGGTCTGGTATTCCCATCTCTTTTAGAATTTTCCACAGTTTATTGTGATCCACACAGTCAAAGGGTTTGGCATAGTCAATAAAGCAGAAATAGATGTTTTTCTGGAACTCTCTTGCTTTTTCGATGATCCAGCGGATGTTGGCAATTTGGTCTCGGATTCCTCTGCCTTTTCTAAAACCAGCTAGAACATCTGGAAGTTCACAGTTCACGTATTGCTGAAGCCTGGCTTGGAGTATTTTGAGCATTACTTTACTAGTGTGTGAGATGAGTGCAATTATGTGGTAGTTTGAGCATTATTTGGCATTGCCTTTCTTAGAGATTAGAATGAAAACTGACCTTTTCCAGTCCTGTGGCCACTGCTGAGTTTTCCAAATTTGCTGGCATATTGAGTGCAACACTTCACAGCGTCATCCTTCAGGATTTGAAATAGCTCCACTGGAATTCCGTCACCTCCACTAGCTTTGTTCATGGTGATGCTTCCTAAGGCCCACTTGACTTCACATTCCTGGATGTCTGAGTATATTTATGATACTGATGTGGGAAATACTGGTGTGTTTCGCTCTAAGAAGAAACAGTTCTGGTTTGGGGAAGGCCTTTCTGTGACCCCCGTACCATCCTTATGAAATCTTCTGCTTCAGGCTCTTGTGCTCTTTGCGTAATAAACATAAAAGCTGTTAGCGGCTCTCTCGGGCACAGTGCAGGAAGCATCTAGAGCCGGCTGTGGATTTGCCTGTGCTCCTTGTCACACTCTTCTCCTGCTCCTGGCTGGCTCTGGTCCTTCTTCGCATCCATAGACTGTGCTTCCGTTTCTGTGGTTGGACCTGAAAAACCCCAACAGCACATGCACCTGGAATGATCCTCCATGGTGGTGGATGTTTGTTAGTATCTTTTTTAAATCAGCTTCTATACATGTACTACAAAGCAATAGAAAAAGCAAAGAGCACTCTTTAAAAACATTAATAAAATAGGCAAATAGGCAAGATCGATCGAGGAAGAAATACTGGGAGTGAAAAAGGGAAGAAAGCAATAGAAACAACATAAAAATTAAAAACAATTCAATAGGTTAATTCTAATAGATTTATAAAAGTAGAGGACAATTCCTAGCTTTACTGAAGCTTCAAATAAAAGAGAACCCATCTTTTCAACCTGTTCCAGATATGTTGAAGCTTTCCAGAGTCAAAAATTTTTCACACGAATGTTTCAATTATCAGAATTATTTTTGAATCTAAGATTATAAAGGGAACTGTAGGAAAACAAGCAAAGCTTTTCCATCACAGAATTCTATACCCAGCCAAGCTATGAATTTACCAGTCAGGGAACCAAGATTTTCAGACATATGAGGACACACTTTCTGAGGCATTTAGGAACATGCAGTCCACTTAAAGGAGAAGATATATCACATACCATTTTGTGATTCTGGTCTTATAGATGAGAAGGGTAAATATGTGTTCACACAAAAGCCTATACACATTTGTAGCTTTAGGTCTAATCAAACCAAAACCAGAAACTATCCAGTGTCCTTCATCAGGTGATTGGATAAACTATGACGCCTGTGGATACACAACCCCATGGATGAATCTCTCAAATAATGCCTTATGCTAAGCGAAAGAAACCACATGGAAAGGTTACTTACTAAAGGACTCCATTTATCTGACATTCTGGAAAAGGCAATGCTGTAAGGATAGGAAATGGCAGTGGTTGTCTGGAACAGAGGTTCGGGGAGGGAACCGACTGCATAGGGGCCCTGGTGGAATGAAGAGGAAGTTTCAAGTCAGTTATGGAGGTGGTGTATGTGACAGCTACATGATCATACACATTTCTTATAGCTCCTTGAATCCAAGAAGGATAAAACTTGTTATAAGCAAATTATACATCCCACAAACCTGAGTTAACAGTGTCAGGCACCACAGATGTCACTCCCGCCGCGAGGCAGTGCTGGCCACTTTTCCTCCTGACCCTGCTCCCTCCGCCTCCTGCTCTAGTTCTCCTTCCTCTCCACCGCTTATGAAGACCTTCTCAGGGTCTCTAGGAACTCTCGTCTTCTCTGGGTTGTCACCCTTTTAGATGGAAGAATCAGAGTCATCTGACATTTCCTCATCAGTCTCACTTCCCTGTCCTTCCAAGTTGTCAGCCATTTCACACCTCATCTCAATTGTTTTACTCTGAATTTGCATACGTGTTCAAGCATAGGTCATTTGCATTAAAGATAAAAGTCTGTAACAATGAAATAAAAATTGTGTTAACACACGTTTTACCTCACAGACAGCAGCGAATGCCTTGCTGATGACTGCAGTATAATTGCTGGGGGGACCCTCACTGGTTGGCATCCAGACTCAGCCGCTGTGTTGTGGCGAAGAATCTTGGGGATCCTTGGAGATGTGAATAATATCCAGTCACCCAAAATCCACGCCAGGGTGTTTGGCTATCTCTATGAACTCTGGTACAAGCTAGCAAAGGTATGTCCTGCTATTGTTACCTTTCATTCTAATATGGTAACATTGATTTGTCACTTAACCTAAAAACTGTGTTGCATGTAACTTTTGAACACATTCTGGACCAAGAGTTTAGATACTGAAACAAAGTACATTTGGTGATCAAAAAATAAAAAATACTTTTATAAATGGCAACCCACTCCAGTATTCTTGCCTGGAGAATCCCACGGACAGGGGAGCCTGGCAGGCTGCGGTCTATGGGGTCGCACAGAGTCGGACACGACTGAAGCGACTTAGCAGCAGCAGCAGCAGAAGTTATTTAATGCATAAATAAGCTATTACTATAGGATATCAAAGAATGGGATATTATACAATAGTTGTAGTTACTCTTTTTATAAAAGCACTACTGGTCTTATTGTACAGAATTTGAATGTAGAGAAATGCTAAGAAATTTAACCTCACCGTCCACATGGAAAGCCATTATTAGTATATAATCTTATTTCTGAGGATAATTTTTGTAAAAGTACAATCTGTTGTCCTTTGTTTGTAAAAGAATACATACAATTTTCATCCTAGGGTTGTTTTTTGTTTACAATATATGTTTTCCCCCTTTTAGTACTTTTTTCTTTTTCCAAAAATGTGATTTGTGTTTATACAGTATAACTCATGAAACTATTCCTTATCACTTGAAGTTCAGGATGACCTCTGCAAGCATTAAGATTGAAGGAATAACAATGCCCTAGTTTTGCATTAGATCTAAAACCAGCACACAATTCAAAAAGACAGTAGATCTCATGATAAAAGAAATATTTGTAAATGCTGTAGCTTTTCACTCAACTTACAGAAATTTAATTGACAGCAGCTGTTTGACCGTGGAGCACGATATTGACGTGTCATTGGGATAAACCGTGTATTATCTTGCCTAAAATTCTCCTTGTTTCGAATCATAGATACGGGATAACCTGGCAATAAGCCTGGATAACCAGTCTTCTCCATCTCCTCCTGCCTTGATCCCACCGCTCAGAATGTTTGCATCATGGCTGTTTAAGGCAAGTGAATATGTGTTTATTCCTTTATTGTAATTTCCCCTTCCTTTCTGAAATTGAGTTTAAAAAATGTAATTGCCCAAGACTGCATGTTTTGAAGACAGGCTGGGTCTTACTCAAGCCAGCGCTTCCCACATCTCCATAAACAACTTTGTGGACAACTGAGAAGTAAATGAAAGGACAAAAGGCATCTGCATCTGGGGTTGATTAAATCTCTGAACGTCTCCTTGGCAGGCGACGACGCTGCCTGACGATTATAAGGAAGGCAAACTGCAAGCCTATAAGCTGATCTGCTCCATGATGACCCGGCGCCAGGATGTCCTGCCCAACTCAGACTTCCTGGTGCATTTTTACCTCGTCATGCACCTGGGACTGACCAGCGAGGACCAGGTATCTGTGATGCCTCCATTGTACGTGTCGTGTTTTTGCAGGTGACATTGGGGTTTATCTTAGTACCCCTGAAGGTTGAAATTCTCCATAGTTCAAGTCTTTCACATGCAGCAGCACCAGTGGCCTTTCAGGAATGAGTCCGATGTGTCTCATCCAGGCTGCTGCTTCTCCCCACTGACTCTGTATTTCACCAACCGAATTTGAATTTTACTCTGTGGCCTGTCCAGTTCTGTGTGATCTAATCTCTTGCCTGTTGTCAGCCTCAGAAATACTCATCTCACTCATCTTTTTGCTGGGGTTCTACATTAGATATTGTTATGAAGAAAATGACTTTGGTCATTTAAAAATGTTCGAAAGCTACTGTTTTAGGAGTTAGGATGTTCTCGAGAATGACCTCACCTTAAATTATGGTTTCTGACATCTCTTGAAGGGGAATTAATTTCTCTTAAAGAAATGTGATTGGTGGTTTAGTTGAAACAGAAGGGCCAAAGGAGCCACCAGTCACCAGCCTGTAGCCTCTGGCCTTCCTCCTTTTAGAAGCCCCCTGCTTGTGGGCGGAGGACAGGGAAGGGGGTGGGACCACTGACTCTCGACTTACTATCTGAATATCAAGCCAGCAGGTGACATGGTTGATTTGTGAAGCTTGAGATTGTCCTGGACTTTACTTGGAGGATGGGTTTAGAAATGTGACAGTGCTAAGATAGAGTAGGACATTGGGCCTGGAGATTAATGAGGAAGTAATTAAACAAATATAGTTTTTTTTTCTTTTTTTTTAATGGCAAGAACTAAGATGGTAGCATTGGCGGGGGCAAAAAGGAAAGGGAAGAGTTTAAGAAATGTGAAGGCATTTAATTTTAGCACCAGGTCCTCTTGACTGATAGCTTGACTGGGCTTCCCTGATGGCTCAGTTGGTAAAGAATCTGCCTGCAGCGCAGGAGACCCCGGTTCAAGTCCTGGGTCAGGAAGATCTACTGGAGAAGGGATAGGCTACCCACTCCAGTATTTTGGCCTAGAGAATTCCATAGTCCATGGTGTTGCAAACAGTCAGACATGACTGAGTGACTTTTACTTCACTTCCTCTTGACTGATTATAGGTTTGGGAATGTTTCAGAATTTACCCTTTAAATTGATAATACTTATCAGTGAACTAGAGTCATTTGTGAACTACCGAGTAGCCATCCTTTCTGTCTTTATTTGATGCTTTGAATATATGATGCAGACACACAAACCTTTTGATTCATGTAAGAGGTCATTCTCCAAATTTGCCAGCCTTGCCTTGGGCCCTGTTTAAAACCCTTGTGAAATATTCCCTGCTAAACTCTTCGAGCTTTAGTCATTAAGCTTCTCCCCCAGAGTAATAGCCTTACTGTCCTACTGTGTTCTCTCTGTCATATTCGCTACGTTTCCAGCAGCGTGCAGTGGACATCTGTGGAGCAGGTTGGACTGAGATGCGTGTAGAAATAGGGATGTTTAAGTAGACTTGTTTGTACTCCTTGCTCAGATATGTTGCAGCCATCATTGCAGGTGAAAGCATGTTTTATAGAATGATGCAACTCAGGGCATGTGGAAGATTAAGGGTAAAAATAGGAAAGAAAATTAACTCACAGATATTAATGAGATCCCTCAGTTACAGAACCAAGAGAGGAAGGTGCAGTTAACAACCCTGTACCTTTAAAGCCTTATTTTGCTAAGCTTTGCAGGAAAAACATCTACCTGGAAATGATAATTAGCTGTACAATCTCTGTAGAATTCTTTGTAGAATTTAATACAAATAAATTTGAAGTCAGCTGTAAATACTTAGTATTTCTAGAATGAGTTTTCCAGAAAGTGGTGTAAATAGGTGTGTTTAGAATCCTTTCTATTTTAAAGTGTGTTGGAGTAAAAATGAAACAGTAAAATGAGATGAGGTCTGTATATTATAACATTTGAGAACCCCTAGCATTATTTCAAAAATGGGATTTTTCAGAGTAGAAAAAAGAGTTTTCAAAGTTTTTATGTAAAATTTTAACACTTTAATGTATGCCTTATTTTTGGTTAGGTTTGATCTTTTGTAGTTCATTTTAAAATACGTAAATCTTAAATGCTGGCCCACTGCTAGTAGTAATCCCACCATCCAGACTTCTAAGAGAGAACAGGGATATCGTAAATCTCTATTTTATAATCAGCCTTTTGTTTCCACCCTTAGAAGCTCATGTTTTTATGTTTCATAGAATGGACTATTTTGCTGTAACCTTAACAATTATTGGTATATGTTTGAGAAGTGATGACTGTCTGCCAAACAGAATTACTCTAAATAAACTTTATTCCTTTGCCAGAAGTAAATTATGCAGAAGGCTTTCTAATGAAAGACTTTTCTCATTTAAGTAAGAAATGTCTCCGGTAATTAGTTTAACTTTTGGTCCACATGTCTAAATAGGTCATGGTGGTTGCTCCAGAACTTCTGTGACTTCTGGAAACACATGCTATATTAATTATAAAAAGCAAAGAAAGCATGTACTATAAAGAATACAGTTAAATTCAATTTCTTAATTGACTAACTGCGCACCTGTGACTTGGACTTTCTGTCTTGAAAGAGTTTTCAAAGTGCTATGCTTTTATGTAGCCTGGCACTGGACAGCTTCTTTCTTGCAGAGAGAACCTTGTAAGAAAATATTCCTTAGTTTTTAATGAAATAAGTACTAGCTAATCATTTTTAGATTTTTAACAGGTTAGTTTTGTCTTCCAAATAAAATCCAAGGTCAATTTCTTCCTCTTACCTCTGGGTGGCACTCTTGTCTGCACGATGGTGGTTCACCTGCCAAACAGAGCTTTGGAAGTTCCTGGGAGACCCAGTTGCCTGGGGAGCTTGGTGCTATGGTCTGGCCCAAGTTACAGATGCTTTCCCATATCGGAGAGTAGCAAAACCATGTCAGTAGTGACTTAGAAAGTGTGCAATTATAAATAAGATCTAAAATGTTAAAAAATCTTTTTTTTCAAACATAAGAGCACTTACAGAAATGGTAGATTTCTTTTTGTTAAAAAAAATTGTAAAATATCTCTCTGATGATGTTCTATGTTACAGCCATATAAAGTAGCAGTTTCATCTAATATAATAGCAAATTAGTTACGTAAATAAATATAGTCATTTCTGTATTCAAAAAAAGTAATCAGAATACATATACCAAACAGCCAGAATTCAAAATGTAGCACACTCCAAACCAACTGCTTTTAATATTGTTTGGACCAGTTACTCAACAGTTTTGTCAATAAAACCAAGACCTTATTGAGTGACATGTCCCACAGTCAGATGTGTGTAGAGGGAATTTATGGTTTATTGGTGTGATGGAGAAAATGCTTTGAAATAGCTTTATTTTTCCTTGACTATGAATTTTTAAGAAAAAAATGGATCCTGTTGCTGATTTAGAAAGTAATTAAGATGGTGAAGACTTTCGAAAATAACTATACATTATGAGTAAGAGTCAGGAAGGCTCTGGGACTGCCTGGACTGGTTGTGCAGGGGGTCTTCTCGCTGGCTTCCCTCCGGCCTGCTGCTCTGTGTCTGGGCTGGGGGAGGCGGAGGGTCGCCATCTCTGTACCACTGACTGCAGTACCAGACCCAGGGCTGGGAACTCGTGATGTTGTCCATCGATTCTTCTCTGCAGTTCAGTTAGACAAATATCATGACCCGCTGTATAAATAGTTGAGGCTCAAAAGATATTGAGGGCATTTGCCCAATGCCACACATAAGAAGAGCTGTGAGAGCTCTCGGGAAGCCTGGCTTATTCAGCAGGGTCTGTCTCTCCTGTGGATTCAACGCCACACATGCTGGGCAAACAAACAGGCCTCAACCGCGTCCCTCCTCCTGTCTTGTCTCACCTGGGCTTTGTCCTCAGTCCTGCCGCCACTCAGAGTCCTCCTGCCTTGGACCCCTCCTCCCATCCCGGCCTGCAATACCCTCCCTTGCTCCCACCCGGTTCCTCACCAGCTTCTCTTCCAAAGCTATTCCCAGTTCTGCTTCGTTTGTCCTAATACTTAAGCAGCTTTTTCACCTCAGTCTTCCCCTCTGAATATGTGGACATGAAAGGAGCTAGGGTTTGGATTTATTAAAAACAGTTCCTATTAATTTCATCATTATTTAAAACATATGGACAGATCAATATGTGTGAAATGGAAAAGGACAGCTGAGGAAAGGAATGTTATTTTTATGTTTCTAAGAACATATATCAAAGACTGGAAAGTTTTCTTTGCTTAAAATTTAAGTAAACTATTCTTTAACAATGACTTACAGATTGAAGGTCTTAATGCAATTTGTCTGTTAAATACATCAAAGTTAAATTCGCCTTTAAATGTGGAGCTTACATCAGTGCAATTATGGTTGCAAATTTGCATACAGAAATTTTGGGAAATGAGAGTCTTTGTCATTTTCATCTGTGATGTTGCATTATTGTGTGTGTGTGCTCAGTTGCTTCAGTTGTGTCCAACTCTTTGCACCCCCATGGACTATAGCCCACCAGGCTCCTTTGTCCATGGGGTTCTCCAGGCAAGAATACTAGAATGGGTGTCCATGCCCTCCTCCAGGGGATATTCCTGAGCCAGGGATCAACCTGCATTTGCAGGTAGATTCTTTACCACTGAGCCACCAGGGAAGTTGTGTTATCATATTTGGTAACAAACCAAAAAGCACGAGGCCGCTCCCAGGTGGGGAAATAGGTTTAGCAAAGTCTGCTGCAGCTCCGGACCCTCGCTATGTGAAGTCAGGATGCAGTATAAGGGGTGACAGTTAGGAGCTTGGGCTCCCAGCCTTCTGTGCTCCAGGCTTGTCATCCCTCTGAGTAGACAAGTGATATGACCTCCTTGCACCTTGTCCCCCTGACCTGCATATGATTGTAGCACCGCCCTGAGGGGGCCCCTGGGAAACTTTGAGGGGCTAGACTGAGGAAGGCACTCAGTTTGAGGCCGCCACTGCACTTGGTGAGCACAGACTCCCACGGTGACACCAAGGATGCCGAGGAAGGCAGGGCAGCCCTTGGCCAAATGAGCCCATTTTATTTTTCCGATGTGTTAGGGTATTGGGTTCTTTTTCCCCTCCCCCATATTTTCTCTTACTTTGGAACAAAACCATTTGACTAAAACCTGTCACTAGGCATCCTGGAATTTCAGAACGTAGTATGGATGTGAGAGTTGGACTATAAAGAAAGCTGAGTGCCAAAGAATTGATGCTCTTGAACTGTGGTGTTGGAGAAGACTCTTGTGAGTACTTTGAACTGCAAGGAGATCCAACCAGTCCATCCTAAAGGAAATCAGTCTTGGGTGTTCATTGGAAGGACTGATGCTGAAGCTGAAATTCCAATATTTTGGCCACCTGATGCAAAGAACTGACTCATTAGAAAAGACCCTGATGCTGGGAAAGAATGAAGGCAGGAGGAGAAAGCGACGACAGAGGATGAGGTGGTTGGATGGCATCACCAACTCAATGGACATGAGTTTGAGTAAGCTCTAGGAGTTGGTGATGGACAGGGAAGCCTGGCGTGCTGCAGTCCACGGGGTCGCAAAGATTCGGACACGACTGAGTGACTGAACGGAGTGAGAAACAACCACTCCCCCTGCTGTGGGTCAGATATGAGGAATGATGTGTCCAGTGACCTTTGTGACCTGGATGTTTCTCTTGTGTCCTGGCCATTGGCTCCCTTTCCAGGCACTCCCCACCCGAGGCAGCACCTGCCCACTGTGGAATCGATGCCAGGGGGCTGGACACCCTGGTGGCCAGTTGACATCCAGCTGTGTTCCAGCCCAGCAGGGGCCTGTGTGGCTCTAGACCGCAGGTGGGGCAGCCTGCATCGCTCCGGCCCCTCCATCACAGGCAGCCAAGACCCTGCTGGGGCCGCACCCTAGTGGCTGGGTGCCTGGCTGGGCAGGGTTGCTGCCTGGGTCCTCTAGCCAGTCTATGAGCCCTCTAATACCCTGATAGAAACCCCTGTTGTCTCAGACTCGGCATAGGAAATCTTTCGTTTGTAAGAACCTGGCTCCCCCGGTGAGGTCCTGGGAGGCACCAGTGGTGTGGGATTCACATGGCTCAATGTTTCAGGTGCTAAAAGCACTGGAAGCATTTCCTTCTCCGCCACCTCGCGCCCCCGCGAATTTGTTTTGTAGCCATGAGTATTTGACTTGTTTTAGGAACATTTTTGCTTTCACCCTGCTATACATTTTAGTGCATCTTTTCCTTACCAGTGCTAAAGAAAACATAGTTTTAAACATCACGCACAGAGGAATATTCTATCATAGAAGTCACAACAGTTCCTGATTTTCTTAACGGATGTTACAGCCTGCTCTCATGAGATACATGATGGAATAATATAATAATAAACAATCATTTGTAAGGAGATCTCAAGGGGCCCCTCGGTGAGCATGAGGCTCAGCAGTGAGCCCTGAAAGCAAGGTGCGGGGCTGACACTTGTAAATTGGCCATACCTGCTTCTTCTAATAACCCCAGACAGCCTGTATCATGCAGCGATACGTAATGATTGCATCACCTTTTCTCAGACAAAGAATCGTTCTTTGCTGGAAATTTAGACATGACTAGAACCGTATGAGCTATACACAAATTTATAAATATATTTACAGCGAAACATCAGTGAATGTTCAGTTTTAGAAACAGTGAAGAATTAACATGTCAGAGTGGAGACCTAACTTATCTCCTATCCAAGGAAATAGTTCTAATACATCTCTAAAGTTCTTATTCTGTACAGGGAGTGATTGTTACCCAGGTTTGAATTCATGGGATTTTAATTTGGTGCCAGCAGGAGAAAGTGCATATTTATAAAGTTAAAGGACCAGCTAATGTTGGGAAGGTTAAATAATAATCTTGATGTGTGTCAGTAGAGGAACTTTAGAAGGCTCTCTTAAAAGCTTCATCAAAAAAAACATCTTTTTTTAAATTGTAGGTTTGTTACAGTGAGTGAAATAAGATGAATTGCAGGCCTGCTTCCTAAGGTTTTTAAGAATGGGAAAATGTATATTCCAAGACTCCGGGATTTCAGATGGCTTTAGAATATATTCAGCATTTGACTTTAATGGATGACAAGCCTCGTACTAGGAACTCCCAGACCTGGGTGCTAGATTGAGCTCTGTCCCCCACCGGCCATGGGGACCTTGCCTGACCACAGGCAGTCAAGTGGATGAGGGGGCCCGGGGACCTCGGAGGCCCTTCCTTGAGCATTACTGGGTCCTCTGATTTATTATTGGGCATTTTATTATTAGGGCCACGTTGTCCTTTCCTCAATATAGTGAAAGCTTCAATGATCTTTTCCCGTTGAGCACTTTTCCCCACCATAGTAAAGACCAGTGCGGTTCTGAGGGTGTATCTGGTAGTACAAGGCCCACAGACAATGCGTGTCTGTAACATCCGTCTTCTTATGCAAAGGGCTGCCTGAGCAATGCCCACACTGCAGAGATGGAACCATGCTGAACACCCCGAGACGTCGGCTGGTTTGGAAGGAACTCACAGGGAATGGGCATCCGGCAGGACTTCAAAGGATGGTGGGAGGACAAGCGGGATGGGGTTTCTCAGGGCACGTCGAAGGAGCAACAACCAGGGTGGTATTGGTCTAGTGCCCGATGTGTGCGTGGACATGACATGTGGACGTGGCTCCAGGCAGCACTGGAGAGAGCCTTGTTCAGAGCCGAGTTCGTCCCACGGATAATGGGGAGCTGAGCACAAGCGCGTTAGGAAGCTTGGGCTTGGTGATTGTGTGGGGTGGACCATGGCCAGGAGGGCTGATGACAAGAGGCACAGAAACAGGCGAGGGGATGAGGACCTGGTGAAGATTTATGTGTGTGTGTGAGTTTATTTATATGTGTGTATACATGTCTGTGTGTCTATTTATATTGTTTGTTATTGCTGTTATACTCACTAAATCATGTCCATCTCTTTTGCGACCCCATGGACTATAGCCCACCAGACTCCTCTGTCCGTGGGATTATCCCTGTAAGAATACTGGAGTGTGTTACCATTTCCTTCTCCAGGGGATCTTCCCTTCACAGGGATCGAACCTGTGTCTCTTGCATTGGCAGGTAGATTCTTTACCACTGAGCCACCAGGGAAGCCCTGTGTATTTATATACTTGTGTGCATGTATGTTCTATGTTTTGTGTGTGGAATATTGCACCCCAGTGGGGTGTAGGGCTGAATGCTAAGTGCCCTGAGAAGGCAGGATCTCCTGGCACTGTGTTCAAAGCAAGCATTGGTTCAGGAAAGCAAGGTGATGAATTGAGAAAAAGTGGGAGCAGGGCAGGATGGGACCTCCTCCTCACCATGGACACCGCAGCACCAGGGCAGACTCAGCAGGTGTGTCAGAGGGTACACCCAGGGGTGTCCCCAAAGAATTCTCACCTGTTGGGAAGTAGAAATGTACGGGAAAGACTTCCAGGCACATTTTCTCTCCACGTGAGAGAAGGTGTTCTTTAATCCTGTCGGAAATCAAGCAAATTGTAGATTTATTTACAGTTATTAAGCTAGAACTTCCAAAAGTCTCAGTTATTTTATGTTGCCTTCACCCATTTTGTTACTGTTTGTTTTTCAAAGTAATTAGATGCTTAAAAGCAAGCTTCTGTTTTTCTAAAAATATAATTCCCGTTAGTTTGAATTTACATTAGTCAAATTGAGTGGTATTTTACTGGAAAAAGGGTTTGCTGTAGCAATAAACAAAACTTTCAAGTTTTAGGTTTGATGGAAGAGTAAATATTTACAAGGATAGTTGGTGTGTGTCAGTTGTCTCCTGACGTGTATCCTTAAGTTAATAATAATTCCTACTGTGTGCTTGTTGTCCAGACCCCAAATGATGAAATGTCTGTATCACAGTCAGTCTTGTATTAGGTAGCATCCACTGGTTTCTGAGTGTTTCCCATAAGGTTTCGTGAGAATGGACAAGCCATAGATTAGTCAAGTTTCATCAAAGAACATTCTATTATAACTTGGTTCAGCTTCTCAATGGCCATGGAGACTTAAGATAGATGACTGCACCAAAACAACAGACTGCAGGGCTTTTTCCTTCTCTTTTCAGCTGTAAAACCAGTAATTATTTTCATTAAGCTACAGTCCAAGCCCCCTGACACCTAACTAAGGAAAGTAGAACTATGTGAAAGGTAACAGATGGTGGAGGCTTCAATGATGGGGGTGACAAGTGTGCTGCCAATTTGTTCCACGGCTTCAAAAGGTGTAAGGTGATCGCCTAGGGGGTGGCCTGAGAGGAACGGTCCACCTGAGAGGCCAACACTACGCTTTTGTCAGACTTCCCTTCCTGAACTGAAAATGTCAAGACTTTCAAGTACATGCTACCAGTGAAGGATACTAATTACATCTGTTTAGCCATCAGGGTCTAATAAGCGTCTGCATGACATACATTAAATAAAAATGCAATATAGCAACTCAATATATGTGGAAAATTAAAAGCTTGTATTCCTACTGAATACGCTCACCATGCAGTGTATGAGCTGGCCTGCAGTTTGCAGCAGAGAAAATGTTCTTTTACCCTGAGGCTTCTCTCTGGAAGGTCCATGGTCTCTTGAAGCCCAAGTCTCCAGAATCTTCTTTAGCAGGCTCTCAGGGGGAGTGGACACTCCCATCAATGTGTCAATTGATAGAGCATCAAAGGAATCACAGGAGAGCTCCCTGAACCCACGTGCATCCTGGGGAGGAACAGGTGACTGTGGCCTCTGAGCTGGACCTTCTGGTTGAGCTTTTGGCTTCGTCAGTTTCAGAGCAGGCATTGACCTTCTTCAGTGGCAAGCTCACCCCCTTTGACAGGAGAACAGGGATTCCTGGGCTGTGGGGGAGCTCCAGGGATGTTGGGCGTGTCTGGAGATATTCTGGTTGTCACAGTGGGGAGTGGGGCATGCTGGCATCTAGTGAGTAGAGGCCAGGGATGTCACACCCTACAGTGCCTAGGACTCCAGCAAAGACTACAACCCGGAGAGTCAGCAAAGAGAAGCTGTGCAGGGACGCCAGGGCAGGGGAAGGGCCAGGCCCTGTGAATTAACCCATGCATTTTGGCAGCCATCAGAGGATGAAAGGAAGCTCCCAGCTTAACCAAGAACAGAAAAACACGTGAAGGTTTAACCAGGGAGATTGAAGCAGGGGAGGCAGGTATTTTAGGTGAACTGTATGGAAATTGCCAATGTGGGACTGGTTTTCTAAAAAAGAGGAGGGAGGTACAGTTCCTATGGTTCAGCTTGAAAAGTAAGGGCTTCCCTGGTGGCTCAGTGGTAAAGAATCTGCCTACCAACATAGAAGACACAGGTTTAATCCCTGGTCCAGGGAGATCCCACCTGCCTCGGAGCAACTATGCCTGTGTGCCACAGCTCCTGAACCTGTGCTCCAGAGCCCGGGAACCCCAAGTACTGAAGCCTGTGCACCTAGAGCCCACGCTCTGCAATAAGAGAAGCCATCACAATGAGAAGCCCTTGTGCCACAGCTAGAGAGTAGCCCGCACAGCCACAAAGGCCCAGCACAGCCAATGAATTAAAGGAAAATCAATTGAAGAAGAAACACGTGAAGTGAACTGATTGATTCAGAATCAACGTGAAGAATATCCGAGATGTATTTTGTCTGGAGCCCAATCTGGCTGCGAGGATGCGGCTGTAGGTATGAGTGCAGTGGGGAGGGGCTCAGGGGGGGCTCTGTTCCCCCACGCAGGCCACCAGGGGAGCCGACAGGGAGAAGGTGAGCAGAGCACTGCCTGTGTGGTGGCAGGTCAGCCCATGGGCACAGATGGTGGCTTTCTTCAGAGGTCTGGAGCCCTATCTGGTGAGAGATCAGGCCAGGGGACTTCCCAGCCCAGTGTCCAGTTCACACCAGGCGCATGACCAATTTGGGATTTGCAGCCTCTCACACTCTGGGGTATCTGTCCTAAGCCACCTGGCCTGGCCACCACACCAGCAGACTAAGGAAAGGGGCATCCACTGTGGGGCTTGAGCCCTGACCTTGCATGTGGATCTGTTTCCTTGCATCCGTGACCACACGGGCTTGTCTGGCTTGAGGTTCTTGTCCCATGAAGTAGGGTCTTAGCGGCTGTCTTGGGGGCCTTGGAAAGGTGAGCACAGTGAAACCCCAGTGCCAGATAGCAGAAGGGATTCCCTGCGACCAGAATCTCGCCTGCTGACCTATAAGATCCTCTTTTAACCATTTAGAACTCGATGAAGATTCTTGAGAAAATTCATGTTTCCTTTAGGCAGAGAAGAAATGAGATGGCTTCTCCTGTTTCAAGTCCTAAACAGTTATTTGGGGGAGGAGGCTGCTTCAACTACATTTGGAAGGGAGGGATATTTTTTTTTTAATATAAGAGATTTTTAAGTCATGATTGTGAGTTATGGTCCATCAAGATTGGCCTTGGATATGGGGAAACAACGTCAAGAAGAGCATTATAAATGAAAGTTTTGTTTCTGGGAGGAAGTGCTCTCCTTGTGGGGATTAATCTCTTTTTGTGCGCTGATTTCTTTTTAACATGTAACAATAAGTGGCAGGGTGGTAATTGCAGATTGTTCAGCTATTAATGCTATTTACTGGAACACAGTTCAGAGAGAACATTGTTTTCCAAAGAAACAATAAACAACAGTTCTCTTTTGTTCTTCCTTGGAAAAATATCCTTTGGTAGGTATTTGTGGGCTTGAGAGATGTTAGCAAAAGAGAACCTTTTAGTAATAAGATGTTAAAATAAAATACCTTTTTTTTTAAACTCGAGTCTTGGGTGAGCGTGTGCAGGGTGAAGACCCATCACCTGACCTGGGTCCCCCTGGAGGGCTGGCTGGTCCCCAGTGGGTCCCTACGCTCTGGGCCTCACTCTCAACTGTACGAGCTGCCCCCTGCCCCTCAGAGGTCATTGCTTAGAGGAGGTTCCGTCCTGTGATCGCACCTTCATGGGCATCAGGGCTGCGTGTCTAGTGTATACATTCCGGAAGCACATTTTTAAGCCACGGCAGCCACTTGTTGACATCACTTGAAAGTATAGCTTTAAAAATATATTTGCATTCTTAAGCAGTGTGAACAAGGTGAAAAAATACTTTGCCCTTGAAAGCTAAGTGTCGCCCTCAGTGTGGTGTCATGCGTTCAAGGCTGTCTGCTCACAGATGTCCAGGGGGTCCCCGTTGACCCTGAGGTCACGGTTTCTCTTCTGATGCTTGGATTTGTGTCCACACCTTGGTCTCTTTCTGGCCTTGATTGACATCTTACTCCCTGTGTATAAAATGGAAAGGTCGAATGATGACCTTCCAGATCTTCCTTCTCTAAGGTTTTGTGGTCCCAAGGAACACTAAATACACTGTCACGCAGACTCAGTGAATCTTCCCCAGAGTGGATTTTGGTACTTCTTTCTGAGAGAATAGGCATGTGTGTTGGAGCCTAGTCTGGGTCTTTGCGTGAGGGTGAGGAACTGTTCTGCTTGGCATCAGTAGTGATGACAATTATACCTGCCCTGCACATTGGCCATGACCTTGGGCAGCACCTGAGTGTGTTCAGCTTATGGTTTTCTCTAAGAATTTCTTTTCAGTATCACGTTCAGTTCAGTCGCTCAGTTGTGTCTGACTCTTTGTGACCCCATGGACTGCAGCACGCCAGGCCTCCCTGTCCATCAACAACTCCTGGAGTTTACTCAAACTTATGTCCATTGAGTCAGTGATGCCATCCAACCATCTCATCCTCTGTCATCCTTTTCTCCTCCCGCCTTCAATCTTTCCCAGCATCAGGGTCTTTTCAAGTGAGTCAGTTCTTTTCATCAGGTGACCAAAGTATTGGAGTTTCAGCTTTAGCATCTGTCCTTCCAGTGAATATTCAGGACTAATTTCCTTAAGGATGGACTGGTTGGGCTGGTTCACTGTCATGAGGAGCGTCTATTTCTAGCTGAGGTATTCCTGAGACAAACAGTGTGGCTGCCTGTCTAGTACCTACATATGTGTGCGTGGTTCACACCCTGGGGCTTCCCTGGTGTCTTCAGGCAGTAAAGATCTGCCTTCCAATGCAGGAGATACAGGTTCCATCTCTGAGTTGGGAAGATCCTCTGGAGAAGGAAATGGCAACCCACTCTAGGATTCCTGCCTAGGAAATCCCATAGACAGAGGAGCCCAGTGGCCTACAGTCCGTGGGGTCGCAAAAGAGTCAGACACGACTGAGCAACTAAACAATGTGGTTCACTCATGGGGATAACTCCTACCTCAGTGATTCTATAGGTTCTCACGTGGTTAGGTGCCATTAGTGTGTTTCTGATTAGCCTCTTCTCAGGGAGGCTGTGACTCCTTGCTCCTGCTGCAGAACACGGTCAAAGCTATTGAGGACGGGTTGGAGGAGAGCTTAGAGAGACTTGACTAAGTTCGGCCTCTTCTGCAACAAGCAAGTGGTAGCCGCAGAGAAAGCAGAGTTTAGCATCGTCTGACCTACTCCCCCACCTCCTAGGCCCTGGTAGATTCTAGGGATGCACAGATGCCTTTGTGCACAGATCTGACTATTGGGGCAGCCCTCTTCCAGAACGAGGTGTCTGTGACCAGTGAGCTGAGTGCTCAATCTGTACACACAAGACTGGCACAGCCTCCAAGTGAAAGTGAAAGTTGCCTCAGTCATGTCCAACTCTTTGCGACTGCATAGACTCTAGCCCACCAGGCTCCTCTGTCCATGGAACCCTCCAGGCAAGAATACTAGAGTGGGTTGTCATGCCCTCCTCCAGGGGAGCTACCTGACCCAGGGATTGAATTGGGGTCTCCTGCATTGCAAGCAGATTCTTTACCATCTGAGCCACTAGGGAAGCCCGATACAGCTTCCGTGCTCCCCTCCCCCCAATCCCCCCCACCTCATCATTTACCAGCAGCAGCTCCTTGAAGCCCTCGCTTGCTAAAGTCTTGTCGCGAGGGGTTAATCACTGCTCCGAAGCACCTGCATCACCCTCATTAGGCCAGCCTGTTGTGCAAACTGTCATGTTGTGGATTTGAGGCTTATCAGGGTCACGGCTAAGACAGTCCTTACAGAGGCAGACCAAGGCATCTCCAGGGCCAGGGGGCCGGGGTGGGGGCAGCTGGCAAGTCCCTTCTCTCTGTGACTCTCAACAGCGTCCCTCATCTTCTGAAATCATAAATGTGCCAGGACTTCCTGGTGGGTTTGCAGCCTCCCTTCTCAGCCTCGCAAGTTAGTGGTGACAGTGCACGATTCCATGAATATATTAAAACCCACTAAGTTGTACTCTCTAAAGCATGAATTATTCTAGGTAAGTTATATTTAAAGCTTTTATAGACAACAAAAAGAAAAAGAGGCAGGTAAGACAGGCTGGTGATACTGTCAACTCCAGTGCCAGAATTCATATAGTGTTTCTTAAAATCAGTTAACCAATCAGTCTCTCCCTTTTCCTTGAGCAATCATCCCATCTTCATCAGTTTAAAGGCGAGCTGAGTTTTTCTTCTCAGATGAGGGATTCATTGTTAAGCAGTCATAAAAAAAAAAAAAAAATCCAAGTCTTTCCTATAGGGCTTGTGGTTTGCAGTGGCTTTCTCTGCCATCTGCCTTCTAATTCTGTCCCTGGTCCTATGCATATGGTTCAAGCAGCAGTGCCTGTGACCCTTAGGAGTTTGTTTTGTGTTTGTCACTCTCTCCTTTGCTGTGTCTTCTCCAAAGCACTTTTCAGGGTGAGAAGTAGGAGGTGATTTTATTTCTCCAGCGGCAGAACCCAGTTACTCTGTCCTGTCATATTTCTCCTGGCCTTGGTAACATAGTTACACCCGGAGAAGTCACGTTTGTCCAGCACGCATAAAAATCTCTGCCTTTCCTCCAAACAGATTACACCACACTTGGCCTTTTGAGCAGAGAACGAATTGCTTGTACTGCATATTCCTCGGCCCAGATCTTGAAAGTAATTTTTAAGCTTTGTCCTCTGTGTTTATTTCCAGTGACTTTCTGTAAGGGCAGTGCTTATGACATGATCTGTTATGACTTTCTTTTTCTTAATATGTATTTTTATTCATTTATTTGACTGCACTGGCTCTTAGTTGAGGCATGTGGGATCTAGTTCCCCTACGGGGGACCAAACCTCTGTATTGGGATCTCAGAGTCTTAGCCACTGGGCCACCAGAAGTCCCTGTTATGTTTTCTTTCCTTCTTTTTTTTTTATTTTTTTAGATTAATGAATTTATTTTAATTGGAGGATAATTACTTTACAATATTGTGATGGGTTTTGCCATACATCAACATAAATCGACTTACAGGCCATAGTCATAAAGCCTTCTTATCAGCAAAAGCCCTTCCTGAACCACTGTAGAGCCTGGTGGGGCTAGGTCGCAGTTTGTGGTGTGTAGAGGAGGGCAGGTGCTAGAGGAGTAGAAACTCGGCAGCAGTAGTGACGGGACCTTGGGATTGAACTTCGGTGGGGTGTGGTTCTTCAGAAGCCAAGACTTTTCTGTCACTCAGCATATCAGCCTCGCCGATAAGGTGATCATTGATACTTAGAAATTTGTTGTCGAGGCACTTAAGGATTGTGCCTGCCTCTTTAATTGTTAAAGAAAGCTTAGATTATGTCTAGGGGTAGTGTTCCAAGTAACCCTCTGCACTCACTTCTGCTGCTAATTAGTCATTCCACGGATGGGATCTGTTAACCAGATTAATGGGATAACCGGATCCCAACAGTCCACATCTTCCCAAACAGAAGAACTTTCCATAGACTATTATAGAGAAAAGGTGTCTTCTGAAAACTAGCGAGGAAATCATTCAATGGTTTAGCATTTTCCCTCAGATGTGAAAGGAGGACTCCAGTGACTTCGCACACATGGGTTCTATTTCTGAACAATTCCGTTTGGCCTCCTGGAAGGTCTGAGTGAGTTTCGGGGGAATAACCAGATCTATTTGCTCCCAGAAGCAGGCGCGAGGCCGCCAAGGAAGCAGGGAGACAGATGGCCAGCTATTGTGTTACCACCATCATCTGCTGGGCCGTGAGCAAATATTAAGTGAATAATATATATGTAATTGGTGTGAAAGTACAGTTGCAACATTTCTAATTCCATGTAAAGGATGGCTGCTTCTTGAACACTTGTATTTCATCGAATGTTATATTGAAATGTTTCTGTTTACAGGGTTAATCCATTTTAAACTGCTTTATAGTGAACGTTTTCCCCCCTTTTTTTGACACCACTGTGCAATATTTTGAATTGAAATGGCCTATAATAGCCCTTTTTTATTTTCCATAACAACACGAGCACTAAATTATAGCTGTGCAATTATGTAAACAATGGAAATGCTTCCAGAATGAATCCTTCCTTTAAAATTTTCATTTTGTGTAATTGTTGGAAGGTTTGGAGCCATAATAAACAAAATTATTTTACACATTTGTCGTTCTAAAGGTCAATTATAAGAGAACTAAAGAAACAGCACTATGCAAAATGAATAAACCAATTTCTGTTGCTATCACCATATGTTTTTCTTATCACTTATGGTTTTTCCAGTTGCTGTGTACATAGCATTCAATTAAAGCGATTCATTTACTAGGCTGAATGCGGTTCATGTTTATAGAACTGTGCTTTGGAGGGGAGGAAGCAACACGCCTCTGTTTGAATTACCTGATTTTTTGTAAGATCAGCGATAAGAGACAGATGCTCCTACCAGTTCCTTTCCCATAAACCCGAATCTGTGGATAAGCCGTACATCCATAATTATCGTCTTACAATCTAGTTTTCATACTCAGTGTAGCATGTGTGTGGACTTTTAACCAGAAACGAGAGGAAAATACTAGTTTGGGGGCCCATTCTTCCTCCTACAGCTTTTCGCAGATTGAATTTTGTTTCCCTTGAACAAAAGCATGTGAAAGAGTTTCATGCTGGTCAGTTTTCAAGAATAAACTTCATTCCTATTTTAGAGTCCATTTTTCATTCAGCTTGTTGTTTTGCTTATTATTTTCAGTCCTTTTAAAATGTGGAAAATAAACTAACTTTTGCTATCAGACTCACTTGATTGGGGTAAACTCTAGAACTCCTTAGAACAGCAGGCTCTCGCACATCTAAAGAAGAGCTTTTCCTATTTTTATTTCATCATTTGCCCTGTGAATTATATACACTTTGGCTGGTTGCTGTAACACTTTTCTAAGGATATTATTTAAGAGCATTAATTTGTATTTTTTTTAACTTCTGGGAGAATGTAATCTAAGAGGCTTTGGGGGCCACCTTTGAAATGTTTTAAAAAGCTCTGTCTGAGTATCAGCGAAATAGCAGTTCACTGAATTCTACAAAGTAAATTACAGAAAGTCAAAAATCCCTCATAGTCCTTCCCTTTTTACTCCACTTACTTCTGTATGACCCTTTCCAGTTTACAAAGGCGTGTGTTCACATCTTTCCTGATACATTCAAGTCCAGGGGAAATCAGCCCCTGCTTGGAAGAGAAACCAGAAGTTCTCAGCACAATGTGGTCTGTCCACGACTACATGCAGGGGGCCTTGACCCCCAGACCTGGGACTCTTTTTACGCTGCCAGAGTCTGACTGCAGAACAGGGCCATTTCCCACAAAGGAGGAGGCACGGAATAGCCCTGAGTTGCACTCTAGGAGCTGTTGCCCTGGCTCTGCCAGCTCCGTGACTCCCAGGCAGGCGGCTGGATCAGGGACAGAATTCTCTCTCTGCCCAGGATGCAAACCACGTTTTTAACAGGGAGAGCCTGCATCCGACTGGAACCTTTAGCAAAAATTCAGTATCCTTGGTTCACTATAATTGTACTGATTTAAGGGTTATTTCCTATTTATTACATAGGCTGGGGCTTCCCATGGGTGGCGCAGTGGTAAAGAATCTGCCTGCCAATGCAGGAGTCACAGGAGACGCGGGTTTGATTCCTGGGTCAGGAACATACCTTGGAGTAGGAAATGGCAACCCGCTCAACCATTTTGGCCTGGGAAATCCCATGGACAGAGGAGGCTGGTGAGCTCCATGGGGTCTTAAAGAGTCAGACACAACTGAGTGACTGAGCATGCACACACACACAGGCATGACACAGAATACTGGTTTTCCAGAACATTCTTATTTACATGGGAAAAAAAAGTGAGTTACTTTTTAAAAAATGACATGGTGTTCCCTTTGGACTTGAATATGACAAAAAACAAACAAACAAAAAAACCATGAGGGTTGTATGTGCATAATTGGTGTTTGAGAAGCACTGTCCTGTCTGGTCTCTGCAAAGGCCTGCTGACTGAGTAGAAAGTTTCAGTCTCAGGATTTCCATCTTTGCAAAGACTGCAGCTATCACTGTGCTCGGGATATGTGGAGAGGAAGGCAAGAGAGGGCTCCTCCCGGAAATGGCCAAGCACTGGGTGGACCCCACTCTTCTGGGAAGGTGCAGCTGCTGTCCTTCTAGCACCCGAGTTGTTCCTGATTTCAAAATGTCGTCACTAAGATGTAGTCTTCAGGCTGTTGCATTTCAGTGTGGGTAAGTGGAATAAGCCAACATATGGCCCTAAGTTGGCCAACTGGCCACACAGTCCCCCCCTTTAACCCCCACGTTAACCCCAGCCCAGCGCTGCTGTATCTGGCGGCTCCGCTTCTCCTGGGGGGCCGCCTTCCGTGGGTGGCGGGCAGGCCAGGCCAGCCATCTGTCATCTTGCCCTCTCTTTCCAATCTTCTCGCCCATAGAAACAGGTTCCGTTGAAGAGCCTGGCTGCAGTCCAGGGGGTGGGGAGCCTGGGACTTGATCTTGCTGCCCGCACTTCTGCTGTCTTCAGTACTGGTGGCAACTTACTTTTTGGAATGCCCCATTTGCAGCTCGTTGCCCTGACATATCTGAAACTTGTGAAGCGAAAATGGATTTCATGTATAAATTCTGGCTTTAGCTTGTTAAAGGATTTTGTTCCTAATTCCCATAAACTCATCCCAGAAAACCCTTTTTTAAAATTAAACCTCTCAATTCCAGTGGTTAAAAAAAAAAAAAATCTGTGATTTAAGTATGTGCTAAAGATGTTAAAAATCCACAGGGATCAAGGCTCAGTTCCTCCTCTCAACAGATGGAATGAAGGCAAACCTAACCAAGTTAACATCATGGTTGTTTGCATTATTAATCTTCCCATGCATGGCATTCTGCTACCTGGCAAGCCAGGTTTGCACGAATCCTTTCGTGGCAGCAGATGTCAACAGAAGAGCACTTCCATCTGCTGCCCGAGACCTTGATGCCTGATACCCCTCGACGAGGCCCAGCGCAGAGTGTACCTCTGTGAGTAATTACAGGTGTGTGGTGAGGAGCCCAGGGCATTAATCAGAGGCTTCATTATGAAAAAGGTGGATCTTTTGTTCCGCTTCTGGAGCGAGAGTTGACCACACACTTTCTAAACTGCAGTGTCCATCTGCTCAGCTCCTAGAATGTTTGCCTTGGCTGATGTGGACACTGAAATGTATCAAAGGACGTGATTACAGCAGGTTTAAACATTAACCCTGGAGAAGCGTGGTTCGGGTTTTTCTTCCTTTCCTCTTTCCTTCCTCCCTTTTATCTGCTTATTTATCTGTTTGATCTCTCTATTTTTCAGTATCGGAAAATGTCTGCTGAAATGCTAAAACCTTGCATTAGTAGTTGTGAAGTAATTTGCCATATAAGAGTCTTAATAGAGTAGGCACTGCACAGTCATTTTTAAAGGACATAAACATAATGATTTGTAGACACTGAGTGAGCTGACTGTGTAAGGAAGAAACCATAGAAAAATGTTTTGTGAACACCGGAAAATTTTCTTTTACCATTACAAGTTTTTCACTGCGGTTGTTTTTATTACAAAGGACTTAACCTGTTAGGATGTAGCACATTGCTACTCCTTTACTCTAATTTAATCGAGTTAAATCGGGATTATCTTAAGGATTTTGAAATAGCCACCCTGAAATTTTAGGAAGGTTTGGGGGATGTTTCCTGGTGTGTTTTTCTTCTTACTCCTACTTTTGGGGACTAATTCTAGGTTATGTAACTGCAAGTCACATACCTGTAGCACTTCAGTACATTTGATAAATCCACTTGGCCTAGAACAGCATGAAAACAGTTTGTGGTTTTCTTACTAATCCTCTTTGCACACAAACACTCACACAGATGGCTTCAGAGATGTGGCCCAGCCGTGGATGGCAGGAATGCCGTCCAGGAGGGGAGCGGCGGTCTGCCATGGGCTGGAATGGGGTGTCAGTCTCAGAACAGAGCTGGCAGGCAGGGGCCAGCTGGCCACCCACCAGTGAGAAGCCTGGTGTCCGGGGGAGATCATCCACTCGCTGTACCGGGCACAGCTGTCTCACTATCCACTTCTACTCAGAGCACTGCCCACCATGTGATCCATCCCAGCAGGACCTCATACCCCCTCCACTCCCGCTGTTTCACTCTTACAGTCACCCAAGGAGTGAAGTTTCCGTCTCTGCCGCCTCGAGGAGTTTGTCATAGAATAGTGTGCTTTGACTTTTGTGAACTGAAGAAGTTGAGAACTGACAGCTGCTTGCAGGTTTCATATATTCATCTACTTCCACACTCCTCAGATGGTAAAGAGTCTGCCTGCAATGCAGGAGACCTGGGTTCAATCCCTGGCTCAGGAAGATCCCCTGGAGGAGGGCATGGCAATCCACTCTAGTATTCTTGCCTGGTGAATCCCATGGACAGAGAAGACTGGGGGGCTACAGTCCCTGGGGTCGCGTAGAGTCAGACACGACTGAGCAACTAACACACAGCACACACAAAGACTCCTGTAGCTTGTCCAGGGAGCTTGTCTCTGCATGAAAAAGGCAGAAGCGTCTAGTCCCAATGCCACGATTTAGATCTTAGACAAGTCACCCTACGAATGGTTTAGCATCTCCATTCTCTTACCTGTAAAATGAATATAGTAGCTCTGGACTAACTCATCTCCTAGAACCTTTCTCACTGAAAAAGTCCCACGAGTCTGTGTTCTCTTAGATAATCACACAGTAGCCTTATGTACCAGGCTTCCCTTGTGGCTCAGCCATAAAGACTCCACCTGCAATGCAGAAGTCACAGGAGAGACGGATTCAATCCCTGGGTCAGGGAAATCTGGTGGAGGGCAAGGTAACCCACTCCAGTATTCTTGCCGGAAAAATGCCGTGGACAGAGTAGCCTGGCAGGCTACAGTCCATAGTGTTGTAAAGGGTCAGACACAACTGAAACCAAGCCCAGTCATATGTACAGATGAACTGATGACTTTGGAATCGTGGTCTTGAAAGTTACAATGGTGTTTTCTTCTCTCCCCTTCTAGGATATCCTAAATACCATCATAAGGCACTGCCCGCCCCGCTTCTTCTCCCTGGGTTTGCCTGGCTTCTCCATGCTGGTGGGGGACTTCATCACGGCTGCTGGCAGGGTCCTCAGTGCAGACACGCTGGCGGTGAGTGTGACAATGCTCAACACCCGGCTCCCAGGAGGCTTCCTGGTGGCTAACAAGGTTCAGATTTCTCCACTCCTAACAGGTGTTGACTCATTAGTGCAACGTGAAACCGGGCTCTCGGGTAGATGCCCTGGCAGCTGATGTGTGAAATTGTAGGATAAGATGACACGCTGGTGGTGGAAAGGCGTTTCATCAAAAGGCCAGAGTGTGAGAAATCATATCCTCACTAATATCTCAGCACATTTGCACGGTGAGAAGCAGGACTCGCCTCCTAGAATCTCATTAGCATTTTCCAGTAAATGGTGGCGCAGACATGGATGTCTGTGTTCAAGGGAGAATCTTAAGTATACATACTCAGTGAAGCTTTTTTCTTGTTATTAAGTCTTAGTTATTGTAAGTCTAATAGAAAATATGTTCTTAAAATATAAACTTAGAACTTTAAAATCTTTAACCAAAAAATTGATACATATCTTTTTATTCATATGGCTTAAAACTCGGGCAGAATTCTTATACTAAAAAACTAGAAGCTAGTGGACTAAATGAGCATTAAGGGCTACAAAAAGAATTTATTTGTAACCTCGATGTTTACCTCCTAATACTGTTATTATTAGGGCAAGGTATTAATGCCTTTGAATGAAGATTCTTATCTGTTTTAGTTTAAAGGCTTTCACATCTGTACTTGTACACATCTGTGTTCTGTACGGCTGTTACCTGTCCAGACCTATTTTTCCCCTCTTCAAATGGCTTTCCTGGTCGCTCAGTTGGTAGAGTATCTGCCTGCAATGCAGAAGACCTGAGTTCGATCCCTAGGTCAGGAAAATCCCCTGGAGAAGGAAATGGCAACCCACTCCAGTACCCTTGCCTGGAAAATCCAATGGACAGAGGAGCCCTCTAGGCTACAGTCCATGGAGTTGCAGAGAGTTGGACACAACTTCAATTCAAATGGAGTAAATAAATTAGTTTTAATGTTTGTCATGACTGGTATTAAAATCAATGTGAGTATCCAGCTACCTAAGTTTTTTTTTAACACATTGTTACTTTTTCATTTTCCTTATTTCTTTTTCTCAGGGCAAATTCAAACTCCAGCCCTGGATTTTAAATTAAATTGTTTCTTAATACTTTGTATCACTGGTATTTCATGCTGGCACATTCATGCAATTTTTCTTATAGAGATAAATTAAAAACAAAGGGGAGGAAAGAGATATGAGAGCAAAAGGGAAGGATGAGTGGAAAGATGGAAGGAAAATGTTGAATTTGACTTTTTTTGTAAAGATTATGACAACTTTTCATACTTATTTCTGAAAAGATTATAGGATAATCATTCGCTAAGAATCTCCTAATTTATTTTTAATCATTCAAATCTGCATTGAAAAATCTTTGGAAAAAAATTGAAAAAACTTTCAGAAAAAAAAAAGCATTGGAAAAAGAGGATAGAGGAAGGAAAATCATACATTATTGAAATTTTATTTACTTGCTCTGAGAGTTTCCTGTGAAAGTGCAGGTGCCCTTTCTAGTGATAATTTCAGGCATGATGGTCATTCTCAGTGAAAATTTATCTTTTGGCTAGATGAGTTATTAAAGTAGCCTTCCAAAACATTTTTTAAAGAGAAAGAGAGAAAATATGAGAATGTGAATGTAAGAGTTACATTGCATAAAGAGACAGTACCTCTTCAAATTGCTTTGAATCACTGCAGCTTATTAATATCAGGTAAGATGGTGACTCAGATGGTAAAGAATCCACATGCAATGCAGGAAACCTCTTGCAATTCAGGAGACACAGGTTCAATCCCTGGCTTGGGAAGGTGCCCTGAAGAAGGAAATGGCACCCCACTCCAGTATTCTTGCCTGGAAAATCTCATGGACAGAGGAGCCTGGTGGGCTACAGTCCATGGGATAGCAAAGAGTTGGACACGACTTAGTGGCTAAACCACCACCACCACAGCCTTAGTTTAAACTTGAGGTTTAAAATCATAAGGGAACCAGTGAGAGGTGTTTCGATGGGGCCACAGCTGCTTAGTCAAAATTTTGAGTTAACACAAGTCAGCTGCTCCCTCTGGAGGGCACAGAGGTGGAATGACACAGTGTCTTGAATTTGCTTTATTGAAAGTAGAAACTTTTTTTTAAGTTTTTTTTTTTTTTAATTTTAAAAATGGGCCATTTTTTAAGCCTTTATTGAATTTGTTACAGTATTGCTTCTGTTTTGGTATTTTGGGTCACAAGGCATGTGGGGTCTTAGCTCCCTGACCAGGGATTGAACCTGCACCCCCTAATTTGGAAGGCAGATTCTTTTTTTAAAATTAATTTATTTATTTCAATGGAGGCTAATTACTTTACAGTATTATGGTGATTTTTGCCATACATTGACGTGAATCAGCCATGGGTGTACATGTGTCCCCTGACCCCAAACCCCTCTCCCCATCCCATCCCTCAGGGCTGTCCCAGTGCACCGGCTCTGAGTGCCCTGTTTCATGCATCGAACTTGGACTGGTCGACTGTTTCACATATGGTAATATACTTGTTTCAGTGCTATTCTCTCAAATCATCCCACCTCGCCTTCTCCTACAGAGTCCAAAAGTCTGTTCTTTACATCTGTGTCTCTTTTGCTGTCCCAAATATAGGGGCGTTGTTACCATCTTTTTAAATTCCATATACATGCGTTAATATACTGTATTGGGTTTTTTTCTTTCTGACTTACTTTACTCTGCATAATAGGCTCCAGTTTCATCCACTTAATTAGAACTGACTCAAATGCGTTCTTCTTAATAGCTGAGTAATATTCCATTGTGTATATGTACCACAACTTTCTTATCCATTTGTCTGCCAATGGACATCTAGGTTGCTTCCATGCTCTAGCTATTGTAAACAGTGCTGTGATGAACACTGGGGTACACGTGTCTCTTTCAATTCTGGTTTCCTCAGTGTGTATGCCCAGCAGTGGGATTGCTGGGTCATATGGAAGTTCTATTTCCAGTCTTTTAAGGAATCTCCACACTGTTCTCCATAGTGGCTGTACTAGTTTGCATTCCTATCAACAATGTAAGAGGGTTCACTTTTCTCCACACCCTCTCCAGCATTTATTGCTTATAGACTTTTGGATAGCAGCCATTCTGACTGGCGTGAAATGGTATCTCATTGTGGTTTCGATTTGCATTTCTCTGATTATGAGTGATGTTGAGCATCTTTTCATGTGTTTGTTAGCCATCTGTACGTCTTCTTTGGAGTAATGTCTGTTTAGTTCTTTGGCCCATTTTTTTGATTGGGTCGTTTATTTATCTGATATTGAGGGGCATGAGCTGCTTGTATATTTTTAAGGTTAATTGTTTGTCAGTTGCTTCATTTGCTATTATTTTCTCCCATTCTGAAGGCTTTCTTTTCACCTTGCTTATAGTTTCCTTTATTGTATCAAAGTTTTCAATTTTAATTAGGTCCCATTTGTTTATTTTTACTTTTATTTCCATTACTCTGGGAGGTGAGTCACAGAGGATCTTGCTCTGATTTATGTCAGAGTGTTCTGCTTGTGTTCTCCTCTAGGAGTTTTATAGTTTCTGATCTTGCATTTAGATCTCTAATCCATTTTGAGTTTCTTTTTGGCTATGGTGTTAGAAAGTGTTCTAGTCTCATTCTTTTACCAGCTTTCCCAGCACCACTTGTTAAAGAGATTGTCTTTTCTCCATTGTATATTTTTGCCTTCTTTGTCAAAGATAAGGTATCTATAGGTGCGTGGATTTATCTCTGGGCTTTCTATTTTCTTCCATTGATCCATATTTTTGTCTTTGTGTCAGTACCATACTGTCTTGATGACTGTAGCCTTGTAGTATAGTCTGAGGTCAGGCAGGTTGATTCCTTTAGTTCCATTCTTCTTTCTCAAGATTGCTTTGGCTATTCGAGGTTTTTTGTGTTTCCATACAAACTGTGAAATTATTTGTTCTAGTTCTATGAAAAATACTGTTGGTAGCTTGATAGGGATTGCACTGAATCTATAGATTGCTCTGGGTAGTATACTCATTTTCACTATATTGAATCCTTCTGATGCATGAATATGGTATATTTTTCCATCTATTTGTGTCATCTTTGATTTCTTTCATCAGTGTTTTATAGTTTTCTATATATAGGTCTTTTGTTTCTTTAGGTAAATTTATTCCTAGGTATTTTATTCTTTTCATTGCAGTGGTGGATGGGGTTGTTTCCTTAATTTCTCTGTTTGCTCATTGTTAGTGTATAGGAATGCAAGGGATGTCTGTGTGTTAATTTTATATCCTGTAACTTTACTATGTTTGTTGATTAGCTTTAGTAATTTTCTGGTGGTTTCTTTAGGGTTTTCTATGTAAAGGATCATGTCATCTGCAAACAGTGAGAGTTTTACTTCTTCTTTTCCATCTGGATTCCTTTTATTTCTTTTTCTTTTCTGATTGCTGTGGCTAAAAATTCCAAAACTATGTTGAGTAGTAGTGGGGAGAGTGGGCACCCTTGTCTTGCTCCTGACTTTAGGGGAAATGCTTTCCGTTTTTCACCATTGAGGGTAATGTTTGCTTTGGATTTATCACAATTTTGGCTTTTATTATGTTGAGGTATGTTCCTTCTATGTGGAAGGCAGATTCTTAACCACTGGGCCACTAGGGAAGTCTCAAAAGTGGAAAGTTTTAAACAAATATTAAATATTGAAATGAAAAAATGAAAAGGAAATGAATGAGGCAAGAGTGGTAACATCTTGCATCTAGGCGTTGGGTCCATGGATATCACATTTTTCCACTTATACATTTAGACATTTTGTTAACATGAAAATAGGGAAAAGTAAGAGCAGAGGGGAGAGGGCAGTACTGGAGGCAGGGGGCATCACGCAGTCACGGGACCTCATGGCAAGGACGAGCCTGTTGGGGTGAGATGCCTTCTGGACCCCGAGCAGAGACGGCAGACACGTTGTCAGGTCTACAGATGTGGACTCAGGAAGGAAGCCTGGGCTACAGAGAGGTGGTGGTGGAGAGTTAGCCACATGAGGAGGCATTTAAAGCCTCAGGTCTGGATGTCCTGGAGAAGTGAGTGTAGGTCTAGGAAGGGAGACGGCCAAGAACTGGGCTCAGCACCCCGGAGTCCAGATCCTGAGAAATGAGGGGTTTGAGCACAGGGACTGTCAGGCCCCCTCTGCAATCCACTAAGGTGTCTGACTGATGGAAGGACTCTCTGGAGCACGGGAGCTGTTGGCCACATCCCCTGCCATGAGGGGTCAGGTGAGACCAGGCCTGGATGGTGACTAGTGTGGGTCTTGCCTTCTGGAGGTTGTGTAACAAGAAGCTGTGAACTCCCTGACCGACTTCAGCAAATCTGAACATTTTGCCATTAGTCGTTTAAAATCTTTGTATTTAAAACATGCAGTAAAACAGTAAACATATAGTGACTTCATCCCTGAGACCATTGCCCCAGCAGAGCTGTCTCGAAGTCATGGAAAAGTAAAACATGTTGTCACTTATCTAACATTTCTAACAAAAAGGCCAGTGTGTGTCTCATTCCCCTTTCCTGTGTGCAGGCACCTCGTTCGGAAGCCCTCACCATTCTCGGGTCTCTGGTCTGCTTTCCGAACACCTACCGCGAGATCCCCCTGCGGCAGCCGGTACCTGAAGTTGCTGAAGTCGCCACGGGAGCAGAAGATGTCAAGGTACGTGATGCCATGATGGAATCTCAGGTCAGCATCTTCTCACTCGACCTGTGTGGTTCTGTGGTTCCCTCTTCCATTATTAAGCTCTGTGCTGCTTATCCCTGAGAGTTTTGCTCAGTCCTTTAGATATATCAATAGTTGTGTTTTTTTAGAACATTAGTTTTGTGGGATTAAATGAGCTAGATGCAGAGTGTGCTACAGTTGTAACTGATGGCTAGGTTCTGTGGTATTTTTTCTTAGATCTGTTTATCATCCCTGTGGATCATAGTTTTGTAATGAACCATTCTTTGTAATAATTTTATTAGTTTAATTAGGCTGCATTTGTGCATCAAATGAATTTATAAGAAATAATTGAAATATTCAATCCCATTATTGGCCTGATTAAATACTACTAATATTTGAAGTTCTAAATTATTCCTTGGAGAATAAAGCTGATTTTTTTCCTCAGCTGACTTTGGGGCAATCAAAGATGGCTTTCAAATCAATCAATCAATTTTTGTATCTATAGTACCCGTGAATAATATGTAATTCAGTATACAGTATATAATCCAGGTAAAAAGAAAACTGAGATTGGTTTTTTTTTTTCCTATGCGTGCGTACGTGCTCAGTCACTTTTAGCCATGTCCAACTCTTTGCGACCCCATGGACTACAGCCCTCCGGGCTCCTCTGTCCACGGGACTCTCCAGGCAAGAATGCTGGAGTGGGTTGCCATGTCCTCCTCCAGGGGATCTTGCTGACCTAGGGATCATGCAGAATCTTTACCTGAGCCACCGGGGAAGCCCAGGAAGAATCATTTGCTCTGTTCAGTTTTTGTTGTGTACACAGAAACGCTCTTCTTTAGTGGGCTTTAGATCCCGGGGAGCCCCTCCCCCATCTGAGAGCACCATGGTGCTTCCCCAGGCCCTCTGTGTCCTTCCCCAGGTTTCCTTGATTGGGGGCTCTGCCCTCCTCAGTCCTTCAGTGGCCCCAGACTACCTTAAAACATGGACAGAACACGTGGGAAGTTAACTACTGAGCAAGGTTTTTACTTTCCTTCATTTTGTGTTTTTAGCACTGCCTCATAAGTATCTTACTGAAGAATGCCACAGAGGAGCCGAGTGAGTGTGCAAGGTAAATGTTGCAGGAAAGGTGAACTTGTTCAGAATTTTAAGATACACATTCACCCGAACTCAGTGTTAAATACTTTTAGACTAAGAAGTATAGTAAGAATTATGTGGGGGGAATCATTTATTACTTTTTTTAAGAGGTGCCATTAATAAGTGAAAAGTGTAAAGTACAGAAGATTATGCCACCTGCTATGTAATAAAAAGCAAGATTGTGAATATGTGGGTGTATTCCCTGATATTTTTAACATGGAAGAAAATGGGAAGATAAACCAAATCTTATAAAAACAATATATGCAAAGGGTAGTGATTCTGACTCGGCAGTGGTTTTGTGCCCTGGGAGACATTCAGCAACGTCATTCACCAATATCATTCACCATCTGCTTGCCAATGATACTGAATTTATTTTTCTGGCTCCTTCTTCTAGCCTCTTATATATTCAGGTTTATATATGAAACTGCCTGCTTAAACCTCAACTTGGATGTCCCAATACATCTAAACTGAACACAACCATAACTGAAGCTTTGAGTCTGCTGTCTTCACCAGAGCCTCACTGTCTCAGGCTTCATCTGAGTATTTGTCACCATCATCTGCCCAGAAGCTTGGGGAAATCCTTGATTTCTCCTGTACCTGCTACATTCAAACCTTCAGCAAGTCTTGACAATACCATTTGCCCTCTCTCCCTTTAGTATAGAAAGGCAAATTTCTATCAAGCTAAGTGTGGAAAAGAAATGTGAATAATATGGTCAATCTTTTCTTCAGTTCAGTTCAGTCGCTCAGTCGTGTCCTACTCTTTGCAACCCCATGGACTACAGCATGCCAGGCTTCCCTGTCCATCACCAACTAGCAGAGCTTACTCAAACTCATGTCCATCAAATTGGTAATGCCATACAACCATCTCATCTTCTATCGTCACCTTCTCCTCTCGCCTTCAATCTTTCCCAGCATCAGGGTCTTTTCAAATGAGTCAGTTCTTCACATCAGGTGGCCAAAGTATTGGAGCCTTAGCTTCAGCATCAGTCCTTCCAATGAATATTCAGGACTGATTTCCTTTAGGATTGACTGGCTGAATCTCCTTGCAGTCAAGGGGACTTTCAAGAGTCTTCTCCAACATCACAGTTCAAAAGCATCAGTTCTTCAGTGCTCAGCTTTCTTTACAGTCCAACTCTCACATCCATACATGACCACTGGAAAAACCATAGCTTTGATTAGATGGACCTTTGTTGGCAAAGTAATGTCTCTGCTTTTTAGCATGCTGTCTAGGTTGGTCATAGCTTGTCTTCCAAGGAGCAAGTGTCTTTTAATTTCATGGCTGCAGTCACCATCTGCAGTGATTTTGGAGCCCCCAAATTAAAGTATCTCACTGTTTCCATTTTTTCCCCATCTATTTGCCATGAAGTGATGGGACTGGCTGCTGTGATCTTCATTTTCTGAATGTTGAGTTTTAAGACAACTTTTTCACTCTCCTCATTCACTTTCATCAAGAGGCTCTTTAGTTCTTCTTCGCTTTCTGCCATGAGGTTATTGTCATCTGCATATCTGAGATTATTGATATTTCTCCCAGCAATCTTGATTCCAGCTTGTGCTTCATCCAGCCCAGCATTTCAATTGATCTACTCTGCATATAAGTTACATAAGTAGGATGATAATATATAGCCGTGACGTACACCTTTCCCGATTTGGAACCAGTCCGTTGTTCCATGTCTGGTTCTAATTGTTGCTTCCTGAACTGCATACAGATTGCTCAGGAGGCAGGTCAGGTGGTCTGGTATTCCCATCTCTTGAAAAATTTTCCACAGTTTGTTGTGATTCACACAGTCAAAGGTTTTGGCATAGTCAATAAAGCAGAAGTAGATGTTTTCCTGGAACTCTTCTGCTTTTTCGATGATCTGGTGGATGTTGGCAATTTGATCTCTGGTTCCACTGCCTTTTCTAAATCCAGCTTAAACATCTGGAAGTTCACGGTTCTTGTACTGTTGAAGCCTGGCTTGGAGAATTTTGAGCATTGCTTTCTAGCATGTGAGATGAGTGCAATTGTGCGGTAGTTTAAACATTCTTTGGCATTGCTTTTCTTTGGGATTGAAATGAAAACTGACCTTTTCCAGTTCTGTGGCCACTGCTGAGTTTTTCAAATTTGCTGGCATATTGAGTGCAGCACTTTCACAGCATCAGCTTTTAGGATTTGAAATAGCTCAACTGGAATTCCTTCACCTTCACTAGCTTTGTTTGTGGTGATGCTTCCTAAGGCCCACTTGACTTCACATTCCAGGATGTCTGGCTCTAGATGACTGATCACACCATCATGGTTATCTGGGTCATGAAGATCTTTTTTGTTTAGTTCTTCTGTGTATTCTTGCCTCCTCTTCTTAATATCTTCTGCTTCTGTTAGGTCCATATCATTTCTCTCCTTTATTGTGCCCATCTTTGCATGAAATGTTCCCTTGGTATCTCTAATTTTCTTGAAGAGATCTCTAGTCTTTCCCATTCTATTATTTTCCTCTGTTTCTTTCTATTGATCACTGAAGAAGGCTTTCTTACCTCTCCTTGCTATTCTCTGGAACTCTCCATTCAAAAGGGTATATCTTTCCTTTTCTCCTTTGCCTTTTGCTTCTCTTCTTTCCTCAGCTATTTGTAAGCCCTTCTCAGACAACCATTTTGCCTTTTTGCATTTGTTTTTCTTGGGGATGGTCTTGATCACTGCCTCCTGTACAGTGTCATGAACCTCCGTCCAGACTTCTTCAGGCACTCTATCAAATCTAATCCCTTGAATCTGTTTCCCACTTCCACTGTATAATCATAAGGGATTTGATTTAGGTCACACCTGAATGGTCTAATGGTTTTCTCTGCTTTCTTCAATTTAAGTCTGAATTTGGCAATAAGGAGTTCATGATCTGAGCCACAGTCAGCTCCCAGTCTTGTTTTTGCTGACTGTATAGAGCTTCTCCATTTTTGGCTGCAAAGCATATAATCAATCTGATTTTGGTGTTGGCCATCTGGTGATGTCCATGTGTAGAGTCTTCTCTTGTGTTGTTGGAAAAGGGTGTTTGCTATGACCAGTGCGTTCTCTTGGCAAAACCCTGTTAGCCTTTGCCCTGCTTCATTTTGTACTCCAAGATCAAATTTGCCTGTTATTCCAGGTATCGCTTGACTTACTACTTTTGCATTGTAGTCCCTTATAATGAAAAGGACATCTTTTTGGAGTGTTAGTTCTAGAAGATCTTGTAGGTCTTCATAGAACTTTTCAACTTCAGCTTCTTCAGCATTACTGGTTGGGCCATAGACTTGGATTACTGTGATGTTGAATGGTTTACCTTGGAAACAAACAGAGATCATTCTGTCGTTTTTGACACTGCATCCAAGTACTGCCTTTCGGACCATTTTGTTGACTGTTGGCACCCCACTCCAGTACTTTTGCCTGGAAAATCCCATGGACGGAGGAGCCTGGTAGGCTGCAGTCCAGGGCGTCACTAGAGTCAGACACGACTGAGCAACTTCACTTTCACTTTTCACTTTCATGCACTGGAGAAGGAAATGGCAACCCACTCCAGTGTTCTTGCCTGGAGAATCCCAGGGACAGTGAAGCCTGGTGGGCTGCTGTCTATGGGGTCGCACAGAGTCGGACACGACTGAAGCGACTTAGCAGCAGCAGCAGCATGGCTGCTCCATTTCTTCTAAGGGATTCTTGCCCACAGTAGTAGATATAATGGTCATCTGAGTTAAATTCACCCATTCCAGTCCATTTTAATTCACTGATTCCTAAAATGTCGATATTCACTCTTGCCACCTCCAGTCTTTCTTCAGTTCAGTTCAGTTCAGTTCAGTCGCTCAGTCGTGTCCTACTCTTTGCAACCCCATGAATCGCAGCACGCCAGGCCTCCCTGTCCATCACCAGCTCCCGGAGTTCACTCAGACTCACGTCCATCGAGTCAGTGATGCCATCCAGCCATCTCATCCTCTGTTGTCCCCTTCTCCTCTGCCCCCAATCCCCCCCAGCATCATTCCAATGAGTCAACTCTTCGCATGAGGTGGCCAAAGTACTGGAGTTTCAGCTTCAGCATCATTCCTTCCAAGGAAATCCCAGGGTTGATCTCCTTCAGAATGGACTGGTTGGATCTCCTCTTTCTTAGTTGTGTGTAAAAGGAGTTAGGCAGTGAAATTAGAGCCATATGAATGTAGAGAAGGAAGCAAACTAAAAATATGAGCAAGATTTCAAATAAACAGAGGAGAATTAAGAGAGAATATAGTTGTAATTGTGGGTGATAGTAATTCAGAAAAGTTAAGAAAAATAGTAAGGAGTTTCATTATATAAATTGGAGTGGGATGAGATGGCATGACAGCAACAGTATTAAGAGAGTGTATTGGAATACAGATTGTGAGTAAGATGATACTGCCGTTAGCTTAAAAAAAGTCTTGGTAGACAAACCTTTACAATCACAAAGGACATCCTCAGGATACAGAGAACATGCGGAGTCACTACAAGTGTAAAAGAATAGGAAGATGCTAAATGAGGATGTTAAATGATGGATCTCAAAGCAAGAGAAGATCAGAAAGAGCTGTTTAAAATGAGTGTGGCTTAGAACTCAAGGCAGGTGAGTGTCGCGTAGGTTATAAAACCATTTTACACGTCACTGTGTTCTCCATGGTGCAAGGCTAATAGTTACAGAGAAATGCAGATGTTCCTAGAAATGAGAGAGCTCTGCTGTTATCAAATTACATTTAACAAGTAGGTTAATGGGTCATAAAAAAAAAAGAATACACACACACAGACATATGTATGTACACACATGCATGCAGAGGAAGAACAGCTCTTAAAATGGTAGAAATATGATGTGGGGTATAATTCCAAGTTGTACAGGTTGTAGGGAGTTGAACAATCAGAGTCGGAGTTAGGCCGAGGGAAGGTGTAGAGGCTTGGGGTAGAATGTAGACTACCTGGGAAGGCTGCAGAGTGAGATGCAAAGTACAGTTTCTAGACTGAGAATAGGTGTAGGAATTAGGCAAGAGGAGAAAGAAATGTAGACAGTTCTAGACCGTCAGGAAAGCGTGGCGCTCCTGTCTAACGCTGGCACCTGAGAAATAAGAAAGGCCCAGCACACACCTTGTAACCAATGGGAAAGCACAGCTTTTCCCCAGTGGTAGAAGGTGACATGTTTGTCAAGGGGCATTTTAATTCATTTGTTCTGAAGCACTTAGTCCATTCTGATTAGAAGAGGTGAGAAGCTAGTGAAGTGCAGTGGTTTGAAAACCTCAGAATAGATGGATTTTAATTGCTGAATTATTTTGAGCACACAAGAGCACTCAGCATGCAGGGCCAGGCCCTGTGTCCGATTTGATTGGCACTGGGTGTGGCCTTGTACTACAGAGAGCAGCAAACACACATTACAGCAAGCTTCTGGTTCCAAATAGAGGTTTGGAGCCCCTTTTTATTCAGAAAGTGAGCAGGTTGGTGGGGGGAGGGTTGGCGCAAGCATTTAAATTTCGTATATGTGCCTTCAGGAAACACCAAGAGAAATATGACTTTTTGATCATTGTAAAAGATAGTAAAAGTGAAAGTGAAGTCGCTCGTGTCCAACTCTGCCCATGGGATTCTCCAGGCAAGAATACTGGAGTGGGTTGCCATTTCCTTTTCCAGGGGATCTTCCCGACCCAGGGATCAAACCCAGGTCTCCCACATTGCAGGCAGATGCTTTAACCTCTGAGCGACCAGGGAAGCTCTGAAAGAGTTGTCGGCCTCCTGGGCACCCAAGAGAGTGGCCCGTATCAATTCCAAAGAGAATTATTGCGCAATCTTGTTTATAATTGAAAAAGGTAATTTTTTAAACGACTATGCAACTTAAAGAATATAGTGTCTTAACACATTGTTTAAAAGAAGTAACAGTGAAACTTAACTTTGAAAGTTGTACTCAGGTATTCTTTACAATGAAATACAGGATTTGTCTCCTGTTTGTGGTAGGTGTTGTGTATTTTACTGTATGGAAAGCAATTATAAACTCAATTTCCAACAGTTTTCTAAGATTCATGTTTTTGATTCTTCCTCAAAAATATCCTGAAACAATAAAATGTGATACAAAAATTAGTTTCAGCAAAAATAAGTAGTACATGTACTGTGACAATTCACAGAAAATACACCATGTATTTCATTAAGTATTTAATTACTAACCAGAAAACCAGTCTGTTGAGGGTACTTTATCTCTTTTTTCAAGAAGACCTTTTGTTAATGTAGCTACAACTTTTCTGACTTTGTAAACAAGGTTTAAAATATCTTGTCATTGACAAATACCAAGAAAATGCATCTCTTCATAAGGGATTTCTTCCTTTTCCGTCTTCTCCAAAAGGTGCATTGCCATCTGCTCCCTCGGGATCTGGATCTGTGAGGAGCTGGCACAGGGCACAAGCCACCCTCAGCTGCAAGAGGCCGTCAACGTCATTGGTGTCAGTTTGAAGGTACTTCCAGTTCATCATGTGTATTTGACATTGAGTGTCTCAGATAGTCAACCTGTTGTAGGTTGAATTAGCACCATCCCTATTTCCCCCTATGTTACAGAGGGTTTTGATGCAAAAATTCTTTCTCTGAAAGCCACGTGGAACATTCTGTGAGGGTCCCGGGCGGGGCTGCCAACAGCTGCTTCCCCCGAGGTGGCTGCCTTCTGGCCATCCGCCGCCTGAGCTTTGGGGAAACGGGCCCAGGGTTGGCACCTGTGATCACATGCTGATGAGAGGGTCAGAGATGTATTTCATCCTCATGTCCTACCGCCCTCCGCCTGCTGGTGACATCATCTCCCTCAAAGGCCCCTGTAGCCTTAGTGCCTGGCATCCTGGGCCCGCCACCTGGAAGGAAACTGTCCCGCTTGTCCCTGCTCAGCTCAGCAGAGCACCCCTCAGCGGCTTCTCTCTGCTGTCCACCCCCCTTCTCTCACACCTCTCTGCATTCTTAGCTCGTCTTGTCTGCTGTGTCCCTCACTTCACCGTTGTCACCTTGTCTGTCTCTGGCTGAGATGACAGAGCCACGCCTGCCTCGTGTTTCCACCGTGTGACTTGCCTAGTGGGAGGCAACGGGGCCGCCCCGGGGCCCACTCTCCCCATGTTCCATTGCGCAGGGCATTAGGAATATGATGGAGAACAGGATGCAGGAAGATAAACACACAGGACCAGCAAACACACAGAAAGAATTGGCTCTTAGCCCTTAAGGCCGTATGGAAGTTTCAGCAGGGGAGGAAGAGGAAGCAGAAGAGCTGGAGGGGGTGGGCCTGGTGGCCTCGTGGGGAGATGACATCTCTGGCTGTGACCTGCAAGCCATGGCAGCACCTGCCGAATGCAGACCTGGGGGCCCAGTGTCTGGACAGAGCAAGGAGCAGGTGCAAAGGCCCTGGGGCAGAAATAAGCCAGAGTGTCTGAGGAGCGGACAGAGGCCCTGAGGGTCAGCTGGCGGGAGGCCTGGGTGGCCAGAGGAGGCCATGGAGCCCCTTGGGGCCAGGTGCTCTCAACCAAGTTTCCTTGTGCCTGTCAGGAGAGGGCAGTCAGTACCTGTTGTGCGGAAGCTAAACTAATCACCTTTCCCTTCTCATCCTGTGCTTTGTCACTGAGGTGCTTGACTTCTCTGGTTGTTTCTGTGGCCCTCTGGTCAGCTGTTGTCTGCTTTGTGCAGCCGGGCACTCCTGGCATGGAAGTAGCTGAGAGGCAAATCCAAAGGTCTCCCTGGACAGGACACAGATTTAGTGATGAACCTTCTGTCCTGGCTCATGGGGTGTGGCTACCGTGTGGCCCAGGGTTTGACCAGGGAAGGATCAGTAGCGGTCCTCATACCTCCCACGCACCCCCAGTCCATGGGCCCTGCGGGAATTGCCCCTCCACCCTGCCATCTCCTGAGAGACTGAGATACCCGGAGAACTGTGGACACCTGCCAGACACAGAAAACAGACTCAATAATTGAATTTGCCGTAACTTTGAATTACGTCCTCCTAGTTCCACATTTTTCACATTTCTTAGAATGCTATCTGTGCAGGTTAAGCTTAATTTCATAGGATGGAAAGTCTTTTGATCAATCCTTGTTTCTCCAAGTGTAAAATGAAGATAACATCCACCTTATGGAGTTGTTAATGAAGAGTTATCAAGGTGAAAATGAGAAAAATTCTTGTAAGAGCTTCAGCACACCGGGGCTACTCAATAACGTACTACATTTCAATTTCCTCCAGTCGTCAAAACTATCGTTTGTGTGATCTGGATAAGACAGTTGAATTTATGGTTGTAATTTCCAAATGATTAAACGTTTCTGCAGAGTGTTACGTAGATTAACACAACTCTGTGTAGACAGAAGGCAGTTAACAGGGTGGTGACCATGTACAAACTGGTGATAAGATACACTTTTCAGATATTTAATGCAGAACAAGGACATGGGCCCTCGGAACTGAAAAGAAATCCTTGTCGTGTCCTCCTTTAGGAATGCCGCACGTGTGAAGTGAGGTTATTTAGTGTGGGGTTTTGTTTCCTTTTCTAGTTTCCTAACAAAACTGTGGCCCAGGTAGCCTGTGACGTGCTTCAGCTGCTAGTCTCCTACTGGGAAAAGCTTCAGATGTTTGAAACCTCCCTGCCTCGGAAAATTGCAGAAGTAAGTCTTTTCTTCCACCATAATGCTCAAACAGCAGCGTTTCCTCTTTTTATTACATTTGATATTTAATGAATTCTAGATTCTCCAATAATTGTTGGAGCACCGACTGTTAAACTGCCATGTGAGCCACCCATTTTCAGAGTAAATTACGCTGGCCCTTCTCAGCTGCGATTTCAGGCACCGAGTAAGAAGCCACCAGTGTTCCAGGGCAGGCTCACACTTTGGGAGTTTGAAAGGCAGACACGACCACAACAAAGAGACCTTTTGTCGACTGGGCTTCATTCATCCAGAGTAATTTGGATGGTGCCAACAAGGAGTAGGCAGCTGGTCGTGATGCCCTGTGCGCGGGGGCTGGGGGAGGGGGCTTTCCCAGAGCGAAGGCCTGGGCTGTGCGTTCTGCCACCAGCATGATTGCCCAGCTGTAATGAGCTTACCACTGTCGTACCCTTGGGGTGGGGTGGGGGGAGTGGGTCATTGGTGGAGGAGAGGGGCAGAAGGAACAGGAAGAATGCCTTCAACGATGACACCCTGGAGGTCAGTGGCATGAGAGGGTGCTATCTTGCAGGAAGTAGGTACCCTCACCCTGAAGGAGCTGGGTGCTAAGGCTCATCTCTTCTTTAAACAAGCCCTTGTTCCATACACACCCAGTGGAGAGAGGAAGTAAGGTGATTTACTTTTTCTTAACCCTGAACAAATGTCACCCATGAGGTCACTTTGTTCTCTCAGATATGTCAGAAATCACAGGTGATCTTCGACCTCAGGGGACCCAGAGTGAAACAGAGCTTTGGATTTTAGGAATGTGAGATGCTGCCATATGTAAAGTTGGGCTTTAGAACAACCGTGTAATTTATCACCTAAATGGGGATGCCTTTGAGAATGAAATAGATGTTACTACCGTGGCTCAGCTGATAAAGAATCTGCCTGCAAGGCGAAAGACCTGGGTTCGATCCCTGGGTTGGGAAGATCCCCTGGAGAAGGGAAAGGCTACCCACTCCATTATCCTGGCCTGGAGAATCCCATAGACTGTACAGTCCATGGGATCACAAAGAGTTGGACACGACTGAACGACTTTCACTCACTTACCCTGGCAACCCAGGTCAGTGGAGACCTGGGGTGTGTTATAAGAAAAGTAAATGGGTGCATGTTTGTAATTACCTTTGGAAGTATTCATTGCTTTCATCACCAGAAGGGTGGAGGCTGATGCTGGAAATGGTGTGACCACAGACAAAACCACCCCTTCCTCTGGGCCCCGATCTCCCCGCCAGCAGAGTGGGGAGACAGCTGTGGCCATCGCCCTCTCTGGCCTTCAGGCCATGCAGGTCACCGAGGTGACTCTTGGCCTGTGTCACCTCCCTCCAGGAGCTGGCCCCCTGGCTGGGTGTGGTGGCAAGGCCATCCCGGACCTCTTGCCTGGCGGCTCCCAGGACGGTACCGTGGTCTGTCTGATTGGGAATTTGTCTTCTCTGCAGATCCTCGTGGCCACAATCGCTTTTCTGTTACCAAGTGCAGAGTACTCCTCGGTGGAGACAGACAAGAAGGTAAGTGGCCCATCTGCTAGGTTCTCCCCAGGATTTGTTTTTTTAAAGACATGACTCAGGTGGCAGGTGCTGTCACACGCAGGGCTTTATAACCTCCCCTGTTTGGACTGGCCCTGGCCTCTCTCTGTGAAAGCCTCCTTCACCCCTATGTCCCTGAAGAATGGTTGTGGTGCTAGAAGGTTCTGTTTCCTATAACAGCACACAGTGGTGGAGTCTGCGAGGCTGTAGGCTGAGGCTCTGGTCTGCTTCCTCCTCCAGTTCCTCGTGTCCCTGTTGCTCTGCCTCCTGGACTGGTGCATGGCGCTGCCAGCGGGCACCCTCCTCCACCCCGTGTCCACAGCGGCCCTGGACGAGCAACCCCCGGCCCGGGCCCCCTTGCTGGATTACATCTACAGGGTGAGTCCCCCCTCCACCCTGGGCCTTGGGGTACAAGGTCTGGACTGGAGCCTCAGACAGTCCTCCAAACAGGTTGCTGTTGTTCAGGTGCTCAGTCATGTCCGACTCTTTGCGACCCCACTGACTGCAGCACGCCAGGCTTCCCTGTCCTTCACCAACTCCTGGAGTTTACTCAAACTCATGTCCATCGAGTTGGTGATGCCATCCTACCATCTCTTCCTCTGTTGTCCCCTTCTCCTCCTGTCTTCAATCTTTCCCAGCATCAGGGTCTTTTCTAATGGTTGGCCCTTCTTAGGCATTCCTGTACTTACTTGTGCCCTTTGGACAAGGATTTATGGGGCTTCAACATTTTAAAAGAAGTGAATGACTTTAGGAGTGTTCACAGAATAATTATAATTACAGAGAAGCCATGATTACCTGGGCTTCCCTGGTGGCTCAGACAGTAAAGAATCCGCCTGCAGTGCAGGAGACCTGGATTCGATCCCTGGGTCGGGAAGATCCCCTGGAGGAGGGCATGGCTACTTGTTCCAGTATTCTTACCTGGAGAATCACATGGACAGAGGAGCCTGGAGAGCTATAGTCCATAGTGTCGCAGAGTCAGACACGACTGAAACATCTTAGCAGACAGACAGTGATTATCCCAGGCACAGTGCAGGCATTTTACCTGACTGTCAGCATTAAACAACTGCAGTTTGCTCAGACTCCCCCAGTGTTTATGGAACATGGTCCATACCTGCTTCGTTTTGAAAAGAATCTTTATTGTAGGAATATCTACAGCCCTAGTTAGCCAAAATCTCTTTATCAGAGGAAGAAAAAGTACAAGAATCCCAATCTTCTCTTTGCTTTCAAAGATCTTCAGAAATAAATTAAAGCAATACAGTATATTACATCAAATTAATCAGCAGCATCATTTTTATAATACCCAAGACATTGGAATTTCACCCCCTACCACTGACTAGGTGTGGTGTTTACTCTGGGCCCTTAGCACCATCCTTCCAAACAGGCTTTACAGCCCTCCCTGCGGAAGCCTTATCTATCTATCTGTCTATTATATCCATCCATCTATCGCTTCTGTGTCCATTGCATAGGGCTCCCCAGGTGGCACTAATGGTAAAGAACTTGCCTGCCAGTGCAAGGGACCTCAGAGATACAGGTTCAGTCCCTGGGTCAAGAAGATCCCCTGGAGGAGGGTATGGCAACCCACTCCAGTATTCTTTGTCTGGAGAATCCCATCGACAGAGGAGCCTGGTGGGCCATAGTCCATGGGGTCAAAAAGAGTTGGACATGACTGAAATGACTTAGCACGCACACACACAAACCACTGAATAATTACTGTGAGGTAGGGGCAATTCCTTTGCTTATTTTTATAGTAATTAAACTTAAAAATAATTTTTAAAAAGATGCTTGGGGCTGGTGCAAGGGGATGATCCAGAGAGATGATATGGGGTGGGAGCTGGGAGGGGGGTTCAGGATTGGGAACTCATGTACACCCGTGGTGGATTCATGTCAATGTATGGCAAAAACCAATGCAGTATTGTAAAGTAAAATAAAGTAAAAATAAAAATTAAAAAAAAATTTCTAGGCATTTCCCTGGCAGTCCAGTGGTTAAGACTTTGCCTCTCAATGCAGGGGGTGCAGGTTCAATCCCTGTTCTGGGGAACTAAGATGCCTTCTGCCTTAGGCGCCAAAGAAACAAACAAACCCATAAAACAAACATAACAAATTTTATAGCAATATAACAAATTCAATAAAGACTTTTTAAAAAAATGGCCCATGTCAAAAAATGAAGATTTCTTAAGTCATTAACAGATTGCTTTGTTGCCTTATTTTAAAATGCATTCAGTTAAAACCGAAAAAGCCGCTTAACCATGGTTGAAATTCTGCTAAAAAAGTATTTTGTACTTTTAAATGGTTTCTTGAATGGTCAAGGATTTTAGTAACTACGTTCAGATGAAGCAGATATTTCTGTCATCACTATGACTTATAAACCTAGACGAGGCTTGGCTTAAGCCACTAAAGTAGCTGCAGTCATTTAAATTCATGTTTAGCATTCCTTTTCTTAAAACATCTCTCTCAAAATGCTTCACCAACATAAAAATCACTTTATAGTTAATGTGATAAATAAATTTACCGGATAATCCTTTGCTTTTTTCTTTTTTTAAGGAAACTTTTTCCACTGACATATCCTATGCATCCAAAAAACTGCATCCATCAATTCTAAGTGAATTTTGGAGTTTCACCAAGTGGGCACACCTGTGAAATGGGCTCCCAACTCTAGAAATGGAGCATCCTGGCATTCCAGGAGCCCCCGTGCATGTAGCCCCCACACAGACCTGGGGGTGACCACTGTCTTGTCACAACAGACACTTGTTTTTGGCTGTTGGACTTTATACTTTACAGAATCGCCCAGTGTGTCCTTCTGGTTCGCATATGTATGCCTTTCTGGTGGATATACACCTAGTGATGGAGTTGCTGGAACTCGTGTGTTGTGCGTTAGGAGTGAACACACAGTAATTTTCCAGGGTGACTGTGCTGAGAACTGCAGCTGTTCCACACCCTGGCTGACACTTTGTCTCTGCTAGGTAGGCAGTGATATCATGTTGTGGTTTTATTAATCATTTGTATTTCATACATTTATGGCATCTGACTAATAGAAATTAGTTCTTTCGATGACAGAAGCTCAAATTTTTTGTATTAACGAGGGCGCTACCCTCATTTTCCTGTACTGTTCTTTGGCTAGGAAGAGGCCATATTCGGGTGGGCGTCCCCTGCTGGTCTTGATCCTTTGTAGCCATGGACGAAAGTTGCAGTTACCGCCAGCCTCCTCCAGTCCCCAGGAGGCAACACAATTGGAAGGAACTGAATCGAGACACATCCAGTCCAACCTCAGAGTTCATCATCTAAAAGCAATCTTTCCTTAGTTTTTAAAAGCATCACCTTCATCTTCTTAAAACTCAGTTTTTTACATTTATGATCAGAAAGGAAACTTTAGTATAGCGATTAGCTCACCTATACACATTGACATCCTCAAGACGGTTGTGGGCACGGCGTCGGCTTCAGTCATTGGCAGTTTGTAAACGACCAGTGAGCTTTCAGGAAACTCATCTTGAGAAAGTAAGGATACTTTTCTAATTTGTGTTAGATTTACTTCATCAGTTATACCTCTTAAAAAGCGTATCAGATTGGCCCTTCCAAGTCCTAGTGTCATGAGTTACACGGATTCAAATCCGTGAACGTTTATGCACTAGGTCAGCGGTTTCTGCTGATGGCTTTCATTCTGATTGCCACTGTGGGTGGTGGGGCACCCGTGGCCCATTGTGTGCCTCGTCGTCACCTCTCTCGTGCCTCCATGGACGGGAGCAGCACCAGGCATGTGCAACCACCACATAGAGTGCCAAAAAGCACGCTTGCTGACTTTTGCTTTCCTTTTGCCATCGATACAACAGGAGCATGATAAGCATGTTCATAGCAAGAAGGTGTTTTGGACAGAAAGGATTTGATGTTCTCAGGAATTATCAAGCAGGAATCCTGCCTCCCAGGGGCTGCTGTCATTTGACAGCCCGTCAGGGGGCAGGCGGTGGGTGGCATTCCCAGCACACGCTCCCTCCTGTGCATGCAGGTTCTGCACTGCTGCATTTGTGGCTCAAGCACGTACAACCAGCAGAGCCGCTACACCTTGACCCTGGCGGACCTGTCGTCCTCGGATTACGACCCCTTCCTGCCGCTGGCGAACGTGAAGAATTCTGAGCCGGTCCAATTTCATTCATCAGCAGAACTGGGCAACCTGCTCACTGTTGAAGAGGGTAAGGCTCTTCAGGCTATTCATTGCTGTGGGCAGCAGAAGGGAAATTGGTAGCCGTTTGTGAGTACTCGCTGTGTTATTTTCTAAGAAGCTAGTGGTTACAATCTGGGTTTCTGCAGTGCTCTGTGATATCAAGTCCTTCCTTCCTCGTTTCCTCTTTCTCTGTCCTCCCCTTTCTTCTCCCATCTGAGTTGAGTTTTATATGCTCGAGAACCTGTGGGAGGCACAAATCCCCACACACAGTCCACTTTCTGTCCCCAAGGAGTTTTTCATCTCATGGGGAGATAGGAATCAGGCAGAAGGACTCATCATGTGTGGCCTGGGAGCCCTGTACGGGTTTCCCATGGAGAAGCACCTAAGTCAGACTTGGGAGGAAGGGCAGCCTTTGCAAGGAGCTGGTGGAGAGGGACCAGCTGGGGGTCACCAAGGCAGATGGAGGCAGGATGGTTCTGCTCCCAGCAGAGGGCCTGTCGTAGATGTGGGTAGGTCAGGACGTAGGCTGTGCATGTCCTTCTCCACCACGCTTCTCCCCAAAATGATGGGAGCCCACCTCTACGCTTTGGAATATAGTCAGAATGTGGGGGAGAGTTATCTGTATGTGTGATAACATTGCATAGAATCACACACACACACGCGCACACACACACACACACACTTGAGTGCCTGTGAAACTAGTAAACCCTGAACAGTGATGCACGGTCTTGGTGACCGTGCTGATATTGTCCTGTTGCCGCTCAAGATGTTTACCGTTCGGGTGAAGGATGTTTGAAATTTCTCCGTGTTATTTCTTGCAAGTAAAGGTGACTCTTCAGTTGTCTCAAAAAGTAAAAGTTAAAAAGAATGTGGATATACAGCATTAGATCATCCATGATAATTTTATGGACCTTGCAAGTTAAAAACCACGGGCTGAGAACGAACCTTGAAGGTAAAAACATCCTCCAAGAAAAAAGAGTGAGGGCGGAGTGAGGGAAATGGATAAAGAAGCATTCAGTGTCGTTAATTCATCGTTTATAACCAAACTGTTTCCAGTTAGTTTCTGATAAGCAATGTTATATTTTTGTCTATCATTTTAAAATGATTCTTTCATAGACCATTTGATGTAACGACTACTTTCAAACAGAGTTACAAGTGAGAGATACAGCCACCTTACAGCCAAAGCGGCTGTTGGCTTGGCTCGAAGAGGAGCCACCAGTGGTACAACACCTGCTCACTCTTCTCATCTTTAATACCTAATTGCTTAAAAAGAAGAGAAGGGAGGAGCTTTAAAAAAAAGAAAGAAAGTTAAAGGACAATCTAAAATTACTGCTTTTATATTTCCTCTCTAAATTTAGAAAAATGAAATAAATATATGGAATATGATTTTGTATAGCCTGCAGAAGTCACAAGCTTGTTTCTTCATTTATGGGATCTAGATTTCCTCCTGATTTTTCAGGGCAGCCCTGGGCAGTTGATGCAGGTGAAGTCTGCCAGGGAGAAACAGTTCTTATTCCACAAATATTCTCTTTCCTTACTTTTCGATACCAAAGATATTTGGGGTGAGTCATTGTTTATGACGAGTAATGTGACTCTAGGTTAATTTCCCCTTGCAGAATTCAAGCATGTTCATTAAAATACAGATCCGTATTTATCTCAGATTATAAGTACGACCTACGTAAGTAAAAGTAGAGAGGGTTGCTTTTCCAGTTGTTTTCTGCGGTGGGCCTGGTTCCAGTCGGACTTTTCTTGTTAGTGTCGAAGCCTGTGCTTCTGTGTCATCATAATGCAATGTCTTACGTTATGGACTCCTGAGCCCCCAGCTGGCTGCAGCTCTGCTGTAGAGGCATTAACATTTCTGATGGGGTGTGTATTCATATGGGATGAGAAGCATGAATAAAAAGCATCTGTAACTTTTGAAAAAGTTAATATGTACACAAAAGCAGAGGCATTCATCACTGTGATTCTAAGGGAATGAGTCGAGGTGTTTTAAATTTCTCAGCTGTATGGAAATTGTCCACAGGTCAGAGGGTCCAGAAGAAACATTTCATCTCAGAGACACATGCAGATGACCTCCTCTGCTTCTAAGAAACCTGGGGTTTAAATGAAATTTTATTTTGCATTGTTGAATACAGATGATTTCTTGTCCACCCCCCGCTAAAATATTAAGAAGTTCTAAAGAAGTTAGGACTATTTCAGTCATCATGCACAATTTCCTAGATGCTAGGATTTGATTGTTTCTAGGATTTTTACATCATAAAATTGATGTTTTATAAATAAGTCAATTAGATTTCTAATGTCTAAGGGGGAGGATGTTTAGCACACGAAGGCATATTTATACTTAGTGATAACTTTTAATATTTGGTTTTTCATGTCGTGAATTTAAAAACCAAGTATTTCTTAAGAATTTATTAAGCCTTTAAGCCCAAATTAGAAAACTTAGTTTATTTAAGTATCTAGTGATTTTTTTTTAATTAAAAGTTTTCGTTTTGACCTGTTCTTAGATTGACACACAGTTATTTTGTAAACGTGGTGGATTAAGATTTCTGTAACTGCTTTGAGGCTTCAGTAATCGTTTCAGCCCTTACTTGTGGATTTTGCCTGCTTCCCCATCATATCGCAAGCATTTCACACAGCCCCTTTGATTGCTATTGTCAAAGTCCTTCTATACATCTGAAGTCTTAAACATTTTATAAATTAGTTTCTCCTGGGCATTTAATCAACTACAAATTCAGTGAAAGCTTTCTAAGTAATTCCATGAATTATTAATATATCAGATTCTGTTAAATATTTAAAATGCCCTAGCAACAAAACATAAATAGTCACAATAATCCTAAAGCAAATTGCTTCAAATATATGTAGGCCATCCCAGGCTTGATTCATCCCCTTATCGGTGTTTCTGTTTACCCAACAAAGGGAGCGAGGCCACCCCCCCAGCCCTAGTCCCCAGCCCTCCAAGCTGCCCTGCTCTCCAAGGGCAGATGTCTACCTCCCCAAGCTCTTAGAGCCGTCAGTGCTAAAGGGTCTGTCTCTGGTTTGTAGCTGTAACTGAACATTTTTAAATGTCCCTTTCAGAATGAGACCTTCCTATAAATTGGTTCTTTTAGCCATCTATTTAAATTGTGCTTGTAAATTCAAATAGAATGAATGTCCAAAGAAGAAAAACAGGTGGAAAAAAATAATCCCCAGACTTAAAAAAAAAAAATAGCTTCCTCCTTGCTGGGAATGGGTCGCGGTCCGGTGGTGGCCCCTTCTCACTTTCCTTCTCCGCTGTGTCCCCGTGTCCCCATCTCACTGTCAGCAGAGAGGAGGAGAAGGAGCCTGGGGCTGATCCCACTGACCGCGCGCATGGTGATGGCGCACCTGGTCAACCACCTGGGCCACTTCCCGCTCTGCGGGGGCCCCGCCGTGCTGCACAGCCTGGTGGGTGAGCACCACGACAATGCGCACGCCGACGCCACAGAGCTCTCCCCAGACGTGTTCAGGAGCCCCAGCCTGCAGCTGTTTGTGTTCAACGACAGCACCCTCATCTCCTACCTGCAGACGCCTGCGACGGGTCCTGCCAGTGGGTCGCCAGCGGGCGCCCCCTCAGACGTGAGAGTGATCGTGAGGGACATCTCAGGGAAGTACTCGTGGGATGGGAAGGTGCTCTACGGACCCCTGGAAGGCCACTTAGCCCCCAAGGGCAGAAGCCCCTCGTTCCTCATCTCGGGCTGGCGACCCCCAACCCCTAGACCTCAAAGGGCTCCTTCTCAGACTGAGGAGGGAGAGGATGTCCTCGACAAATTACTTGAAAACCTTGGCCACACGAGTCCCGAATGCCTTTTGCCGTCCCAGCTCCGTCTGAACGAACCTTCCCCACCCCCCTGTGGCATGAACTGGGACCAGGAGAAGGAGATCACCAAGGTCCTGCTGCGCCAGAGCACACAGGAAGACGAATATATCCAGAGGTGCGACTCGGATGTGGCCATGAGGGTCGCCAGCCAGGAGCCGCCGTCCCCTGTGGAGCCCCGGGGAGCCTTCTACTTCTGTAGGCTGCTGCTCGATGACTTGGGAATGAATTCTTGGGACAGAAGGTAACAACCCTCTCTAGACCTTCAGTTGTCTTGTTGTTTTGTGTGTGTGCGACTGTTCTTCTCAGTTTAGGGTTTGAGAAAAAGAGAACAGAAAATGGAGATTTTTCTCTGTTTCAGTATTAATAGCTGGAGGAGGGCATGCCTACCCACTCCAGTATTCTCGCTTGGAGAATCCCTTGGATAGAGGAGCCTGGTGGGTTACAGGCCATAGGGTTACAAAGAGTCAGATATGACTGAAGCAACTTAGCACACACACGTAGCTTATTTTCTGCTGCTAAAAAGTCGTGTCCGATGCTTTGTAACCCCATGTACTATACAGTCCATGGAATTCTCCAGGCCAGAATACTGCAGTGGGTAGCCTATCCTTTCTCCAACAGATATTCCCAACCCAGGAATTGAACCAGTGTCTCCTGCGTTGCAGGCACATTTCTTTACCAGCTGAGCTACCAGGGAAGACCCTAAATTAAAACTAAAAACAAAACTAATTGTGCTCTACTGATGCACAGATTAAATTCCAAACATCTGTTGTATATTTTAAGGGGTATCAAGCATTTACTCTGTGTGTTTTAATTACTACTCTGCCCATTGTTGCTTCTGCCTTCATGAAAGATGCCAGTGGATTACAGAGACGAATAAGCCACAGTTTCTCCCTAGCTCTGGTGAGGGAGGAAGACTTGTTATGACTCTGATAAAAGACTGTGGGACTCAGGACCTCAGGAAGGACAGCCAGTCCATCGGGAAGTGAGGGGCAGTGGAGGAGACTGCAGATGGGGTGGGTTTGAGCTGCAGACATGAGAAGAGTCTCATGGCAGAGGTAAGAGTGGTAATAGCCGGATAGGCACACACATCAGGCACACACTCAGTGACCACAGCCAGCCAGCATCCCCAGACAGTCACAGGAGGCAAGTACAATTGTGACGCCTTTGAACATCTTCAGAATGAAGTTCCTTCTCTAGGTTTCGGCTGCAAATCTTTGGTGAATGGAGTGGTTGTGGAGGGGTGGATGGATAGATGGGTGACTGAATCAGTAGGTTTATACATTGATTGGGAAGGGCAAAATTGATCTGTGATTACATGACTTTCCTCTTAACCCTTCTTCTATATAGGAAGAACTTCCATCTGTTGAAGAAAAATTCAAAATTGTTGAGAGAGCTAAAAAATCTGGACTCCCGACAGTGGTAAGTGAAAGTGTATCAAACCTCCTTGTTCCTGTCTGTCTTTGTGTGTGCTGGCGGGGAGGGGTGCCAGATAAGGTGGCAGGAGTGACACCCCTGCAGGGACCTGGCAGTTTATACCTTTGGTAGTTTTATCCTGAGGAGTAAACTTATATGTTTACTGCATGAAGAAGTAGTCCTCTAATCTCTGCCCTTGGTTAAGAACCGTTCAGCCAGTGGACGCTGGTTCTCGTCATGTTTCTGCAGAGCCTCTGGTTCTGCTGAGGGGCAGGCGCCAGTCCACATCAAGCTGCAGTGTGGTTTGGATCCCATGGGCTAGGTTAAGACCTGGGTGCTGTAATCAGGGGCTCCCTGACACTGAGCCTCGTTCTCCAAAGCAGGTCAGATCTCAGTGGACCTCTCTTCTGAATGATTTTAGAAGCATTTCTGAAGATGAGCTCTGACCCGTGTTTGATCTGGGGAAACAAGGGCTTCCAAAAACATCTCAGCCTGGGGCCAGTGTCATGCTGGGCGCATAACAGGTGCTTGGAAGTCTTCAATAAACTGCTTCTTTAATCTTGAGTTTTTTAAAACTCACTTAAAAATGAAAACAGCTTCTGTTCCTATTGTATTCCCTTCAGAAGCATCACTGGGCATCTCCTTAGAAAAACATGCATTTATTGTTCCTCAGACTATCCTTCCCCACCCACATCGTTTCCCAATTGTTGTGCTGCGTTTTCTCCAGAGGAAGGGAATTCTGGGGTGGGGGCGGGGGTGGGGAGTGTTTCCTGAAGGGGCTCGGGGATTCACTGCCCCCTTCCTCCCACCGTCCAGTAGGAAATGAGCAGTCACTTGGGTTCCAGACTCATCTTTTGCAGTGTAGGTTGAGTTATTCCATGCTCCTTCCTATTGAGTGACGACATTGGTGTCTTGTGATTGTGGCTAGTTTGTTGAGTGTTCAGTTCAGTTCAGTCGCTCAGTCGTGTCTGACTCTTTGCGACCCCATGAATCGCAGCACGCCAGGCCTCCCTGTTCATCATCAACTCCCGGAGTTCACTCAAACTCATATCCATAGAGGCGGTGATGCCATCCCGCCATCTCATCCTCTGTCGTCCCCTTCTCCTCCTGCCCCCAATCCCTCCCAGCATCAGGGTCTTTTCCAATGAGTCTTTTGCTTTGGGTCCATCCCTTCATTCTTTCTGGAGTTATTTCTCCACTGATATCCAGTAGCATATTAGGCACCTACCGACCCGGGGAGTTCCTCTTTCAGTATCCTATCATTTTGCCTTTTCATACCGTTCATGGGGTTCTCAAGGCAAGAATACTGAAGTGGTTTGCCATGCCCTTCACCAGTGGACCACATTAAGTTAATATACTTTAATTGCATGAGGTACAATGGAAATAGCTCCCTGGGGGACTGTTCTTGACATTTAAAAAGGTATCCACTTATTTTACAGTAAGGATGTTTTCTGGGTTCTTTAAAAGAACAGAAATAAGCTGGGGGGTTCTTTAGCTTTGAGATCCCGTGTATCAGTCAGTTAGCAAATAAGAACTTATCTTGTCCCTCAACTTCCTATCAGGATGTTTCTCTTAATTTCTGGTATCAATTTATCTCCCTGCTGTCAAGTCAGGGTTTCTGCTTAACCCGTTCCTAGGAAAAGTATGGCTTCCCAGATGGCGCTAGTGGTAAAGAACCCACCTGCCAATGCTAGAGACATGAGACATGGATTCGATCCCTGGGTCAGGAAGATGCCCTGGAGGAGGGCATGGCAGCCCACCCCAGTATTTTTGCCTGGAGAATCCCATGGTCAGAGGAGCCTGGTGGGCTACAGTCCTTGGCGTCTCAAAGAGTTGGCCACAACTGAGCATACACGCAAGAAAAGTAGAGACCACCTCGCAACTAGGCTCTGTATGCTGTGAAGCTGGCAAAAATGTAAATAGTATAATGAACATATGCACACATAAAAGAACGCTCCCCCTTTCAATATTAGTGCCTCTCCCCGCCAAAAGATAAAGTAAAAGTAACAGTCATGTTTCTTTGGCTTTTTAATGTGACAACACAAGGAAACCAAGCTATTCTGGTCTAGTCCTAATAAGAAAAAAAAAACAAAACACGGATTCTAGTGAGGAAGAGGAAACAGTTGATTTTCTGTCCATGTGCTCTGGACTACCTGCTCCTCTGTGCACTGGTCCTGCCGCTCCTGGACATGAAGTGCTGTTGATGTTGCTAATTATCATTTCAAAAGCCTGGCTCTAATAAGGCCAGACACAGCGTCTGCATCCTCCCAGGCTCTCTGCGGTGCTAACATTTTGGAAGCTGTGAAATTTGATGAGTGTTTACAGCTAAAAGTCACCTGGGCTCACACCTCCATCCGTCACGCAGTCACCCGGCATCTCTCTGCTCCACAAGGAGCTGATGAGGGCCCATGACCCGTAAGCAACTACAAAGGAAAAAGCTTGGACTTTAAGGAGAACAAACAAAAACATTTCAGATAAACCTGAGATTGTTTTTTGTACATCCAGTGTATAGTATAGAGAAAAATTAAATGCTGAGGGCTTATCAGTATGTAGATGGAGCTGCAGAGAAATGGACTGACTCTCCTTTGCTCTCCATTTGTTGAAAGAGACTGTCTTTTAGTTCGTGGCTTATGACCTCCCTTACCCTCCAAGCCCCTACATGATTACAGATCTTAGAATCAACTTGTCTGAGTCCAGACTGCTTGCTGGCCAACCCTGCCTGTAGTTCAGGAGGAAATGATGTCACAAGTTTGGGCCCCAGGTGCTTGAGGACAAGCTTTCCAAGGTCTCTGCTGGAGCACTGCCCACTAGCATCCATCAGCACAGAATCCCCTCCCCACCCCCCACATCCATTCTCTGGAGAGCGGCACCCCCATGAACATGACAGAGCAAGGCTCCATCAGGGTCTTCAGGACACCCACCTCCCCCGCTGACAGCATGACAGTTCACTTCAAAAGCCTTAAAAGTAGGCAGTGATCATAGTTCCACATCTATGAATTTAAGAACTATCAAAGATGATGTGAAAACCCCTTTCAAATGGATGTAACCCAGATGTCCAGTAGCAAGGATTTGGGATATGGAATAGTAACATAATGGAATGGAATATTCCACAATCATTATTAATAACTTTGTTACACAAGCATATGGTATAAAAGTGTTCACACTCTGAGACGGTGTAAATGATGATTTTTATGTTAAGCATATTTTACACAATTTTTTTTAAAGTGTTCACAAATATTTTAAGTGAAAAAACAGTGGCAAAACACAAACTGATGGTGTTTCATTTTGTAGGCAAAAATGCTGAGATAGTAACCATTGTGATTTCAGCATATAAGCAAAGAACATGAGTGGGTTTTTAAAAATTCTTCTCTTTCCTTTCTATATTTTCTAAATTTTCCTCTAAGTATAGTCATTAAATGTAAACTGTGGGGGAAGCCGGAGGAGTAAGCTATCAAGACAAATCCCTGGGTCAGGAAGATCCCTTGGAGGAGGGCATGGCAACCCACTCTGGTATTCTTGCCTGGAGAATCCCATGGACAGAGGAGTTTGATGGGCTACAGTCCATCAGAGTCTCATGGGTCACAAAAAGTCGGACACAACTAAAGTGACTTAGCACATATCCAGAAGGAGATATTGAAGAATGTGTTAAAATACGGAGCCCAGATTCTATCACTGTCAAGTCTAATCAGGTTATAATTTTGAGGTATTAAATGATTAGACAACAGAAACATTTCCATGTTGCTTAAATGCTTAGTAGTTTTTTCCAGAGTATGTGGTAGAAATCAGGAGAAAAGTGGAACTGCTCTGGAAATGGTAATCCAAAATCTAAAACATAGAGACTGGAATCCACGTCTTGGGTGATGGAGCTGTGGTTCTTGGTTAAAGCTCTATTCCAGTGAGAGTGATGTCATCACCTGTCTAAACTGTGCACACATCACTTGTTGTAGATCTAGTGACCTTGACACTGTACTCCAGTGTATAATTTATGTTAACAGAAATGGCTATCGACATATTCCAATATATCATTGTTTCTCAGGTCAATTCAACAGAGATTTAGCTGAGCAAATTCTGCATGCCAAAGACCATATCAGACACACAAAAGTTGACCCAGGACTCCTTTCTTCAGAGAGTTGCATTTACCTGATTCAACAACAGAGTGCCCCAAATCCATCATGCAGAATGTGGACAAACAGTTTATACTTCCCAAGAAATTTCCCTGGACAGCTGTCTAACCTCCCAGGCACCCTCAGATCAGTCAGAGCCCAGGGTGGGTACAGTCCTTCACAAAGATGGAACCTAAATGTGTCCTGCTTCGAAGAAGTAGTTTTCATTTCTCAAGTAGTCTTGGCCTGCGTTACAGTCCCAGTTAGGGAGCTCCCTGGTTTCCTTATCTAAAGGTGTGGGAAGTGAAATGTGCACGGTCACATGGATCTGTCCACCAGTGATATCTATCTGAAAGGCTCGGTATTTTCTTTTTTTTACCAAAGCTAGAGAGAGTTTGTCAAGCCATGTGCTCTTACATGGTGTTCACACATCACACATCTAAGAGGTGGTCTCAGGAGCCAGACTCCCCTGCCTCAGCTCCTGGCCTCCTGTTTGCGGTGTCACGTGCTGTGCCTCCTTTCAACTGTCTCTACGAGGAGGTGGTGACAAGACCTGTCTTCTTAGGGCACCTGCGAGGATAGATGAGGGCGTGTGCTGAGCCTTCTTGGAACAGTGCCTGATCCCTTGTAAGTTCTTGGTAAACGTCAGCTGTATAGCAGATGTGTATGTGGCAGCAATAAAACCAAACTTTATGCATAAGAATTCTAATTCCTTCCGACCTAAAAATTCACAGCCGTGAAACGCACAAAATCGCAGTGTTTTACATTGCCGAAGGTCAAGAAGACAAGTGTTCGATCCTTTCCAATGAAAGGGGAAGCCAAGCATATGAAGACTTTGTTGCTGGACTTGGATGGGAGGTAATTAATTTCATCTAGGAGATGTTTGCCCATCAGCCCTATCTAAGGATGTATGTAAGCTAGATGTTGATGGTATGTGATTTTACATTCATATATAGTGTGGGTAAAGTTCTGGAGTTGAAGGGTGTATAGAATTTGACCTCTTGTGGTAGTCTTTTTTCATACTTTATACATAAACTTTTGTTCCCCCTTAACTTTCCTCTTAATATTGTTTCATTTGTTTTTTATGTGAATTGAATAGTCAGATTGGCTCTCCCAACTGTAGACAGTGTGTAGTAAGAGAAGACAGACATGGGCAGGGAAGCAATGACTTTGGTCCCTGTATAGAAATTGGAGAAGAAATCAGTGACTTATGGGTGAAAAATGAAGAGTTGGATGAAGTCAAAAGTTGACTTGACAGTGGCTGTGATGGTTTTGCTACCAACTTGTTTCCTTCAGGTAGACCCCGGGGTGGTTGATATTTTAAAATTTTGTTTCTTCTTGGCTAAATAATATTCTGATGGAAAGATATCCATACATTTATACACACACACACACACACACACACACACACACACACACACACATATACATCTCCAGAACATATTCTAAAAGAATCCAGAATATAAAATAGAAATTAACATATCTGAAATAATTTTCTTACTTTTCATTACTTTTGTTTTGGCTTCTTGATCATCTGTGCTGTGGGGAGCTCTCTGGGTGCCTAAGTGAGACTTACCTCTGAGAGCTGAGCATTTAGCAGAGGGACTGATAAGGAGAGGAAGACAGAATAAGAGCACATCGAGGTCACGACCATGTACTTTCTCGTCAAGAAGATTTTAGTCTGAAATAGTTATTACACTTTCAGTAAATTGTTCTTCTTACTAATAAAATGATTTCATATTTGTCATGGAATATATGTAGTATTTAACTCACATTTCTAAACTAAGCATTTCTTAACTAGCATTTTAAGACTAGAAGATTAATTCATTGCATATATTGATTGTCTTTGGCACAGAAAAAATTCTTCTGTTTATTTTTTTTTTCAGTTGTGTTACCACAGGTGCTTTACTGAAGGAATAGTTTATGAAAAGTAAAAACAAAATATTGAAAGATAATCTAAGTACTGGCTAAGAAGAGAACATTCATCCCTTAGCCTGAAAAAGAATTATGAGTCAGAGACTTTGGGCAGCTGTATAAATTGAACAACCCTTTTGAAAGGCAGCTTAGGAGTGGCTATTAAATTTGGGAACATTTGTACCCTTTGACCTGAAAGACTGCTCTGAATGCTCCTTCTGGTTTGACCACACCAGGACTGTTGGAGAAAGCAGAAATGCCACAAATCCATCAACAAGGGAGTTCTGTGCATGTCTCTACATACAGACACATTTATGTGTCAGGGGGAATAAAGTTGAAGAAATATGCATCAAACCTTTGCTAGTGGTTTTTTTAAAGTAGGTAGGATTTTGGAGCCCTTTCATTGTTAATTTTTTTATCTTTAAAAAAAAATTTTATTGGCGTATACTTGATTCATAATGTTGTGTTAGCTTCAGGTGTACAGCACAGTGAATTAGTGGCTTCTCAGGTGCTGCTAGTTGTAAAGAACCTGCCTGACAGTGCAGATGACCTAAGAGACACGGGTTTGATCCCTGGGTTGGGAAGATCTCCTGGAGAAGGACATGGCAACCCACTCCAGTATTGTTGCCTGGAGAATCCCATGGACAGAGGAGCCTGGAGGGCTACAGTCCATGGGGTCGCAGAGTTGGACATGACTGAAGCGACAGCACGCACACACACATACACATATCCACTCTTTTTAGATTCTTTTCCCATATAGGTCATTACAGACTATTGAGTTAATGTTTATTTAATATTTAATTTAATCTAACTTTGTATTACAATTGTTCATAAGCAGAAAGTTATAAAAATGAAAATACCTGGATTAAAAAAAAATAAACACATTCCCGCTTAGTGAATAAGAGCAGCTTCTGTTTTGTCCTCACTCTTTTCCCTTGTGACCTGCATCAGGTGGACCTGTCAACCCACTGTGGGTTCATGGGCGGGCTTCAGCGCAATGGCAGCACGGGCCAGACCGCCCCCTACTACGCTACCTCGACCGTGGAAGTCATCTTCCACGTCTCAACTCGGATGCCGTCAGACTCAGACGACTCGCTCACCAAAAAGGTAAGGAGCCTCCTTGGGGACCACGCTTGGCTGTCCTGGGACAGAGCAAAGTCCATGATGTGCCACACACATGGGGACTGGCTTCCTCTGGACACAGCCCTAGGGTCACTCTCCTCAAGCTACCATTGTCATTAATCTGAAATATCCTGCTTGGCACAAACTAGATAAAGAGAACAGGATAATCGGTCAGTCGTATAAGTCTTAAATCCTGGGATGAAGATGAAGGAAGCGTCTTCGATGTTGTTAACTTTGGATCTTCTCTCCCGTGACTATTAACTGAGAGAAAGTTATGCTGTTGACCTCTCGGGCTGGCCAAGGTCATCTGACGTAAGGACCCTCTACGGCTGGTGTTGGAGAGGGCTGGCGCCCCCCGGGGCTGCCAAAGGGGGTCACTTGGCAGACCATCTGCAAAACGGCTAGCGCAGGTGGGCTGCTGCCCACGGCCCCAACTCCTGTTCTCCATCAGCACGGGGCCTGCGGGCAGTTTTCTCTCGAGTTCAGAGGAGACCTCCATCCTCCACCTGGGAGTCAGCATTCTAGGGCCTCCCATGCATTCTAACCTTCAGGCTGAACACCTCAGCTGACCAGCAGGAAGTGAGGGGGCCCCTAAGAGAAGAGGACGTTTTACTCTGGGGAGGAAGCCTAGAAATCTAACCCATGTCTGTGTTTCCAGATTAGAACACCTGGGCCTCAGATTCTGGCACCAGGGACTGAGCCCGGAACCCCCTCTTGACAGCCCTCTCTTCCAACAAGGATCCTAGGAACTGAGGCAGCCCCTGGAGGGTGGAAAGCAGACCATTCTGAAGCTAAGACTGGCAGTTCGATGTTGTGTCAGGTGGCAGGGGGGTGTCTATAGCCAGGGTTCCAAGTGTGTTATCATTTCCTTCGTCAGCCAGTTCCCTCAGTTTTCCCATCTATTAAATGGGATTAAAAACATTTCATGTCCCAGGGTTGCTGGGCAGTGGGTGGGCAATGCCTGCAAAATTGCTGAGCACCAAACTGGTACCCGGCAGCCCTCATCCTTGCCCACTGGTTGGATTGACTCTTCTTTCTGGCCCGTTAGGTGGGTGATTGATACTGGCCTGCAGGCTTCCCTGTACCTGCCTCATCTCTTCTCTCTGTGGTTTTGCTCTTTCATCACTGCGGCCATGGCCATCCAGACCACGTACACAGTAGGTGGCTGTGCTCATGGGGCCTCAGTGGTAAGGTTAGGGCATAATCAGACTCCTCCCACAGGGGACCTCAGTGGTCAGATCAGGGTATGATCAGACTCCTCCCTCAGTGACCAGGGGTCTCGATGTGCAGAGCATGACTGACTTTCCTTCAGTGGCCACATACTGGCTTCTCAGGGCCTAGGGAGCTGCCTCCACATCTTAGGTTTTAGTGGTGGTGGTGTTTTTAGTGGACGGGACCCTGCCCACAGAGATGTGATCTCAGATTACCCAGACCCTAGGCAAGATTCTCAGGCATACTCAGTAGCTAAGTCTGGTCCGACTCTGCAACCCCATGGACCATAGCCCACCAGGCTCCTCTGTCCATGGGATTCTCCAGGCAGGAATACTGGAATGGGTTGCCATGCCCTTCTCCAGGGGATCTTCCTGACCCAGGAATCGAACCCACATCCCCTGCTTGGCAGGCAGATTCTTTACCACTGAGTTACCTGGGAAGCCTCAGGCAAGGCCCACACATCATTTTTTTTTATTACCATGTAAATCGCTGCTACTCTGCAAGTCCGTCATCATAGTCTATGATTTTCTTATTTATGACTGAAAATTGTTTTGTTACAAGATCGCTTTATATTTTAAACTTTTAAAAGAATTATTTCCTAAGTCGGATTGTCTTTTTTTTTTTTGAGAAAAGACAGCATTTTCTTGATAAAAACACCCTGTTATAAATCCTGTTCTGAGGCTTGGCTGGGCTGTAAGGTTCCCTACTGTAATCAGGCAAATACAGCTGATCCTTTTGGCTGCTCCAAGATTTAGCATCGTTAGTGACAAACTCTCTCTATCAGGACGTCTCACAGCTCAACCAGAAATCAGTCACGAGAACAGCAGCCCCACAGTTCCTCGTCTCATTCCGACTGAATTGTCCCTAACAGCTTAAAAATGAGCTGCAGAATTCTAAAGTGATTCATGCTCTCCTCTGCCCCCGTCACGGGGCCACTTTTTCAACCCTGCAATCTGGTGGCAACCCCATACTGAACTCTTGATCCTTCACCGCAGAAATTCGTTAGCTCCAGCCCGATTAGATTTTTCACAGCTAATCTAACTGCTGTAGGGGTTTGCAGAGTGGGGACAGAGCTGTGCTATTGGATTTGTCCAATTCATTTGACTCCAGGACTATAATTGCACTTATGTCTTACAAGGCTTTTATAGCCCGAGGCTGGCCAGCGCATAAAAAACAAATTGGCAGTGATACAGGACGAGTGGAGGGGATGAAAGGCCCACATTATCAGTCTCCAGGCAGCACTGCTCTGGCAGGAAGTTTCCTGGTTAATTTACAAATAAAACTTAGATTTTAGGATGGGCACACTGTCGGCTGAACAATGGGGATGTCAGGGCTGCCTGTTACTTAGTAAAAGTAGCAGCCGGGCCCACTGAGGAGCAGGAATTCTTCAATCAAACAGACGACTCCTTCTGGAGCCAGCTGGCGACGTAATGCAATTAGTCGGGAAAGGAGGTCAGCCCATTAGGTGTGTACCAGGGCCAGTGTCAGCAGTGGGCGCCGCCTGGCAGCAGAGGGCAGAGGAGCCCCCAGCAGAGGGTCTGCACAGCCCTGTCAGGGTGAGAAGTGGCAAGACAGGCACTGATTTCTGAAGGCTCAGGACCCGAGCGTTTGTCGAGCCTCTTGTGCAGTTGAAGCAGTAGCTGGCGTGAAGGATGGCTCGTGCAGACGACACACCACTCCCATCAACTTGACTCGTGGGCTCAAGTTTCTCCCTGGAGGGCCCGTCATTGGGATTCTCCAAAACTCACATAGTGACGTCTCTGTAATGAAAGCCCCTTTAGACAGAGTGGCGCTTTGAAGCTTCTGGGGGTACTCCTGGGTGTTCTGATGTGGTTGACAGTCTGGCTGGGTGACTCTTACTTGCACTTGCTTCCCATGTTCTTGTCATGGCCGGAAGAGGGTGTGTCCTTGCTCTCCACGCCCGATGTATCTGCAACCAGTTCCACAGCCTCAGCTCTAAATTCTGCGCGTTGGCGAATTAACCTATGACTGTGCGGAGGTCTGAGGCAAATGACAGTGAAGGCAGCTTTCAGACGGTGAACCTTGTGTCCTGACCACTTGAGGTGTCACCACACCAGAAGTGTGGACCTGGTCCTGTGATCTCATCCTTCTTGGTCCATCCTGAGGATACAGTTGTAAACAGAATTGGGAGAAAATCCTTTTTTTTTTTTTTTTTTAAATGTAGACCATTTTTAAAGTCTTTATTTGTCACAATATTGCATCTGTTTTTGGGTGGTTGTTGTTTTTTTTTTTTTTGGCCGTGGGGTATTTAGGATCTTAGTTTCCCAATCAGGGAACAAACCTGCACCTCCTACACTGGAAAGGGGGAGGCTTCACCACTGGACTGTCAGGGAAGTTCCAGGAGACTTCCGTGGGTTATGTGATCAAGTTACCTAATTTAGAAAAGGGAGGTTAACTGCAAAAATTTCAGTCCTCACTGTATCACCTCAGAGCTGATGCCTTGCGACTCACGAGTCTGGACAGGGAGCTGTCGCAGGTTCTAGGGTGCTGACCTTTGGTGGGACGACCAGGCAGGAAGGCTGTTCAGTGGATGTGTTGGTCCCGTTCAGAAGCATGTGCCAACCCTGCAGTGAAGGGCACAAAACTACCCAGAAAGTTGTCTCTTTCTATGGAGTGAGCAGGGCAGATGTGTGCCCCCGGGCAGCCCCTGCCCTCAGTTACCTTCTCCTGCTCTAAATTCCTCCCAAAGTTTCCATCTGAAATCACTCTGATTTCCCTCAAAAACATACCTTTATTATGCCACTGGTGAGCCACTGCTACGTTTTGACTCCAAAAGGGTAAATTTTAGGAGTGTGTCATGAACTCCTTGCATGTTTAATTGAAAGGGAAAAAGAAAGGAAAATGGATATCTAGAAGTAGAGAGATGCCTAGAGTTACTATGAAAACCCAGGGTCTTTTTTTAAAACTGTTTACATAAGGGATCAGCCTCAACTTTTGCCTGCTACCCTTCTAGTCTTTATATGTAAGCGAGGAGGAGAAGGAAAAACTTACGTGCTGGGTTATTTTACATTTAGCAAGTTGTGGATGTCATTGAATTTTTCCACACGCATCACACTTCGTGTTCAACACTCACAGTAAAGTGTGTGTCCCAGAGACCAGATTCAGATGCAGCTGAATCAAGTACCTCACGTGGGGGCCACCCAAGCTGGAACCTCACCTCACTGTAGGTGCAAAGGTACAGTGGTCCCCAGAAGTATGACAGAGGGAGGAAGAAGCAGGCATTACAGGAAACCAGTCTCCCTTATGACCTCGTGAAGAGAAGGGAGGCCTACTGGGGTGACCTCGGGTTTTCCCCTTGTGGTCAGAGAGTCTATAAAGAAATTGCATTTATAGTAACATGTGTTAAAAACATGGTATTTGAGGACATCCTTTTTTATACTGTAAGACAAAATGCTTGATTTTACACGACATCTCTATTTTATTAAGAGCCTCTCTCAGGGCTCACCTGTTAAATAAGTTCGCAAGCAAGGCAGGCTGTGTCACGGGCATAGGCAGGTGTGCGGGGGCTAGGATTCACATTCTCAGTAGGCATCCTAGGATCTCAGCGGCCAGTCCCTATGGGTTTAGGACTTCAATTTCAGCCAGGATTTTAGCTTTTATGATCGAGTTTTCTTGACTCAAACAGCCAGGGCTGCCCGCAGGAGCTCACTGGCACTCCTCCAGCCCCAGACGCACAGTCACTGTGCAGGAACTCCGGGGAGGGTGTTCTTGCATTGGACCACGCTGTGCCCTGATGGATGCTCAGAGGGTCCCTTCTGTGGAGGCACCGGAAGCCCTCCTCAGAAAGGCCAGGAGTCTCTGACTCGTCAGCTTTGGACTGCATGGGCTCTCGTGTAAAAATGGGAGGGCTAGGGGAGTTGCGCTGTCACAGAGCTGTTGCCCTGGGGCGCAGCCTAGATGGCCGTGGGCAGTGGGGGTGCGTGGATTGGAAGCCCCCGCCCAGCTTCCACGCTGCTTCTGCACCTGTGGTGGGGGGGAGTGGCGCTCGCCTTCCTGAGCCCCCTCGCCGCCTTGCTGGACTACATAAAGGTGATCTCAGAGTGTTAGTGGAAAGATAGAATAAAATGTACGTGTGAACAGACTTTTCTCTGCAGTAAGGCACTCTTTCAAAGCTAGGTACTGGTGCTTCATATTAGTTTCTTATTAAATTTAAGTAACCCTAGATATTGGAGAAGGAAATGGCAACCCACTCCAGTGTTCTTGCCCAGAGAATCCCAGGGACACGGGAGCCTGGTGGGCTGCTGTCTATGGGGTCGCACAGAGTCGGACACGACTGAAGCAACTTAGCAGCAGCAGCAGCACCCCCAGTTTCTTAGACAAAGGTAATATTATATATACATTTTCTTAAAGGTTTGTCCTAAATTGGTTTTTATACATTTGGTAACGACTGTGTTATAATGGCTTCTGTTCTCTTATATGCATCGTTTTTTCTTAATCATCATTGAATTAAGAGCCTTATGAAGCTCTATTGTAATATGGAATAAAAGACTCATACTGTCCATTGTGTAGAACCACACTCAGCCACATAAAGCATCAGGCTTTGCTGCAGGAATAAAATAAAATTTTTAACAAATCCTGGAAAAGGTCCTGTCCCCATCCAGCCACATGTACCTGCAATGCTTACGTGCCTCTCTTGGTTCCAGTGTGTTTCATGGAAGGCGAGCTGTGTGTTTTGTTTTGTTTTTGTGCACTTGTGCTTTTTAAAAAATCTTCATAGAAGGCATCAGTGCTGTAGCCTTTTTCAGTGGTGAATTATTTTTGCCTCTGAGTATAATAATTCAATTTGTAAGCCACGACCCTTCATAAAGTGCTGTGATCACTCTGATTAATAAGGGGCCAATTTGCCGTTGCAGCTCCGTCACTTGGGGAACGACGAAGTCCACATCGTCTGGTCCGAGCACTCCAGGGACTACCGCAGCGGGATCATCCCCACCGCCTTCGGAGACGTTTCAATCATCATCTACCCCATGAAGAATCACATGTTCTTTATCGCGATAACCAAGAAACCTGAGGTATGTTTCCACCGCATTCTTCTTGTGGCTTGTACAGTGGTTTACCATATGATTCCCTGTTACTGAAAAACAGTGTTAATCGATATGTTAAAGGGGCCACTTGACACATACATGAATTACGTGTGCTGTATAGGAGTTAAATATGAATTGGGGTTTTTCAAACACTCTTTCATCAGGAGCACAGAATTCTGTATTTTATTGCTGAGATTCTTTGAAAATTACATTGTAAAAACATGTATGGTTTTTTAAATGCTTTTCATGTTTAAGACTTTGTAATATAAAGAAATGATTGAAAGTCTGGGGCATCTTGATTAATAATAATAAGATCTGAATGAGCCCCATGTCACATCCAGAATTTAATGGGTGACTGTGGGTAGAGGTTCCAGCCTTGCCTCTGCCGCTGCTAACGGGGGTCAGTCCTGAAGGATCTTGGAAAAGTCCCAAAGAGCCGGGCCCCCCTGAGGCTCAGTCTATGTCGGGGCTCTAAAGATGAATGCGTCTTCCCACCCGATCGGTTCAGCTGGGTATCCATCATGGGAACGGCCAAAACCATTCGGGGTCCTGAGCACAGGACCTATATTGGCTTCTGATTCCGCCGTTGTCCTGCCTTTAGTGGTGATTTAACAGCGCTTTGTACGGTGACTTGATTTTGTTTTGGAATTATTAATCCAAGGGGGGCTTTTTAGTCTTCTCAGTAAACCTTCAGTGTATTGTCTCTCCTTCTCAAGAGAATGACACGTGCCTCGGCTTAATACTAAATACAACCTTCATTTCCGTTCCATATTGTCCTCCTGCAGGAGCTAAAAGTGACTCTTCTAAATATACTCTTTTTCAGCTTTAAAAATAAGAGGCAAAACTTTCCTGGGATTTATAACCTAAAAGTGTTCAAGTTGTGAAGATTAAATGAGCTAAGAAATGAAAGGTGTTTAAATCAGTGCCTGGTCCAGAGGAAAAAGCTATTTATGGGTTGATAATGATGATAATAATAATAGATTTTATTATTATTGCTATTATTGTTTTTTGTTATAGTTGCTACCATGAAAATAGAATAAATAATGACTGTGGGACAACTCCTAAACTCAGAAAAGTCCCCACTCTGGCTGGTGAAGAGCCTGACATAAAGAGAACCCTCTTTTCTTTTCAAGGAGTGAAGATGCCAAAAGTTTTTCATATTAAATATTTGTGTGATCTTTGGTCCAAGTCTCTGTGTGTGTGAAGTGTTCAATTTTGTATAAGAAAATGGCTCTTACTGCTAATAACATTTGCATGTGTCCAAGGATATTAATTTAAAAAATCAAACTGAAAATTTTAATATTAGACAACTGATAAATTTAGTATCCTGTGGCTTTCCAAACTGGCAAATGTGTTTCTTTAATATTTAGTATGGATTAACTGGCTCTATTAGTTCGTTTTCAACATGGCCCTCTAAAATGTCATTTAATGTCTTAAAAATGTCACCTTTATTTTTATAGCAAATTAAGAATATAAAAGGTATTTCAGTTCACTTTATAGTGTCAAAGTGATTTTTAAAAGGTATGATAGTGCATGAAAACAAATATTATCATACCTTTTAAAATTTCTTTTAAAAAATATGTAAGTTTTATAAATTTGGCCATAAATTCTGACAAGATGAATCGAGCAAATCGCTTTCTTAATATTTCAGTTCAAAAGGCCTAAAGGAAAGAAGAGAATAATGGCCAACTGGAAATTTACTGCTATCCCCACATTTAAAGGACAAACCATTACAATGTAATAAAATTAATCCAGACATTTCCAGGGCAAGTGTGGCTGACCTTTTGTTCGCCAACCACTGACCTCAGGGTGAATGCGAGAGGCTTGTGGAGGGAAAGTCTGTTTGTTTGGCTTCGGTCCCTGGTATTTAAATTGCATTCCCTAATCAAATGAAAAGGCTGTCCTCTCTATCAGGTTACAGAATCCATGGCAACATTTGGCCTTTTATATCCATAATGTTAGCCTTTTTGTTTGCATCTAAGTAGAGACACCTGGAGCAATGTTAACATTAACCGATTTAGCATTAATAGCTTCATTATATAAGAATTTCTGATCAGATAGCTGTTACTTTTGTTATATTGCTTCAGCTTGTATTGTTGTCATTTTTTATCTCCCTGCTTGGCAACGGGGCAATGATTTGCAAATTTTTTTTGTCTTGATTAATTAAGCAATATAATTATCAGTAACCACGATGCAGTCTTTGCTCAACAAAGCTTCTGAGAGAAAACAATGGTAAGTCTGTTAGTATGAATGCATTCCACGTGTCCCAGATGCATGAGGATATTACGGACAATGAGGGGAAAGGCCGCCTGGGAGCGGGGACAAAGGGTGTCAGGCAGGCCCGACACACTACACATACCGCCAGGGACGCTCTGCGGGCTCCCGGGGACACAGACGCCTCGTTAGATTACAGCTAGTCAGCAGAGATTAATTCTCAGCCATTTGGTGCAATAATTTACCCATTCCTCAGTCTTTTAACCAGCATGCCTTACCACGGAAGGGGAGGCTTTGTACTTGAAAGGTTTATTTAACCTTGCCCACTTTTAGGGATTGCCACCAAAATCAATATTTTTGCTAAGAAATTGTCACGACGCAGCTGCTCAAAGTTAAGAACAATCCTTCTCTGAAGGACAAGGATGTGTACAACTTTCCACAATGACCACATCAGAGCCTCTGTGGAGGACTTGTATCTTTCATCTGAACTTGGTGTGACTGTGTTCTGAGTATGCTATACTGGCCTCCGGATAGCCATACTTCCCTAAGAATAATTTTAATCCTTTTTTTTTTTTAGGAGGGAAAAAGAAAAAGGAAAAAAAAAAAATCTCATCAGTACACAAAAGTCCTGCTCACTGGACAGAGTCATGCATATTCAAATTGTACTTTCATTCACTGGGCCTCATTAGTAGCCTGTGTAATAACGCGGGGCTGTTTGTAATACAAGCTCACAGACAGCGCTGCTTCCAAGGCCTTTGAAATTGAACATATTTCGCTTTTTCATCCATACACCTCCCTTAAATATACAAATTATGTGCCTGGCAGAACCCGCCTTGCCTTCATAATACAGCCTCTACAAAACAGTAGGTTGCAGGAGCGTAGCTATGCTCACTGGAGGCAGGGATCTGAGAGGGTCTGCTCCCTTCTCGAGCTTTTTATCCAACTTTAAAATGTATAAATTTACCGAAAAATCAGTGTGCTTAGCAACATATTGGGTTGGCCAAATAGTTTGCTCAGGTTTTCCCATACTGTGGACATCACCTCTTTAGTCACAGAGAAGAAATATGCTATTACCAGACTTGTGGTGTTTTTTTTTTTTTTTTTTTTTTCTAAGTTGGTGGTCAGGGAAGACATACACCCGGGCAGAATGTGAGATTTACAGGGTTTGTTAAAACACTCAATTCATCCTGCAGGACAGTGGTTCATAAAACCTCTGTGCAGCAAGGGGGTACCCGTGTTACTTTGTTTCTTCCGGTGACTGGAAACAACAGGGGAACTCAGAACAATATGGGTGTTCATTTGCTTGTATGAATTTGTTAAGGTACGTTTTAGCATTTTTGCTATGTTTCTCTTCAGGGACCTTAGTGATTGGCTGGTGACTGTCTGACCAAAGGATAGATGAGCTGAAGCAGCCTTGACCAGGAGCAGTTTAGAACAAGAGGAGGCTTTGAGGAAGGGTCCTTTTTGTCACCCCAAACAGATTGTCCATTTTTGCAAACCACGTTGGTGTTCTCCAGGATCTCCTTACTTGGCCCTGGTAGATACGGGCTTGGGACAAAAACAGGATGATTCAGTCGTTTCTGAGAAGCACAGGCAGGAGTGGGTAACAGGATGGGAGCTGGGACCCCAAAGTTACAGTCCTTGTGCTTCCGCAGCAAGGGTGTCCTGGGCAAGTCTCTCAGCATCTTTGGACCTTAGCTTCCTCAGCTCTAACACTGAGGTTGCGGAGCATCCATCTTCCATGGATTCTAAGCGCCCCTTTAAGAGGAGAGGGCCTTGTTGGAGCCTCCTGTTTGTAGATGCCCATCCTTTCTCTAAGTTGCCCTGAGGCTGCTGTTGTAGTTTGTGGCTCTCCTGCAGGCTCAGCAGCTATTGTGTGTGTGTGTGTGTGTGTGTGTGTGTGTGTGTGTGTGTGTGTGTCCAGGAAAACAGCTAACCCAGGACCTTCACTGGGAGCAAGCTATGTACTCGGGCTGCTGGTTAGGGCCCCTGCACCAGAAGCCGCAGGAGCATTTGCACAAGTGAGATCCTGAGTAACTAGTGCTGGCACCCGTTTTTGGAAAGAAATCTTTTCCTAGGGTGACTTTATTGTAAAGGGGATGTGTTTGACTATAACATGGTTGTGTAAATTTCTTCTTGTTTCAAATGTACAGTTTCAATATTTCAAATATTTCTTAAACATTTATCTCAACCCCAGCCAAATGTCCTTTTTGAGATTAAGTCATACATTTTCAAATACTTTGGGGACTATCTCAAGGAAGGTGAGTTGCTTAGTTTTGAATATGTAAAGAATTATTTGTTTTGAAAAGATAATTAAAGATACTGAATAACTAGAATTCACTAAATATGTTATTAAATGGATAACTGCAATATGTTTTGGTTTGGTAATTTATTATTATTGTTGTTGGGAGGTTTTTAGGTGGAGGAATGACATTGGGAACTTTGTGAAAAGGCAGCTGTCATTTGCAGATGTTACATCAAAATCAGATTTCTTCTCTAGTTCATTGCCACTCCTAATTAGAGGAATTCCCTGGATAGAAGGGATCTATATTATTCCTTTTGTCCAGTTTTGAAAGACTGTCTGAGTCACCCAAAAACTGCTGCCAAAGAATAATAAGGAACATTTACTTATTTATAAGATAAGCTTCAGTACAGATGGAAAAAAAAATCTATGGCCTATTATTAACTCTTAGGTCCTGTTTTATCTTTCACAACAATTTAGCTATTAAGAATTCCCTCTCAATTGATCTCCCCAAAAGTTGCATTGTTTTCCCTTTTTCCAGCTGGTCTTTGATATTTACATCTTCCCACCTTTGTCTTCCCCTCCTCCTTTGGCGAGAGTCAGCCTGTGTAAATGTGTGAGCAGCCACTGGAAGAGCCTGCTGTGTGTCAGAAAGAGGGCAGTTTTCATCCTCTGCCCCAGTTGACCTCCGCAGGAAGGGCCTTCTTCTCTGACCGCTCAGCATGCACCCATGTGCCCGCTGAAGCTCCTGCGTGTGGTTGCATATGCCCTCAGCTAAATCTGGGCAAGGCAGGCCAGGATGCTAGGAGCGTAGAGAACCTGTCCGTGAGCAGGACGCAGGCCCACTGCCCCCAGGACTAGATGTGTACTTTCTGTGCTGTACTTGAAGTTCATTAGTTGATTGTTTGTTGTGGTTGGATTGTTATTGTTTAGTTAGCTTCATGATTTTTTTTTTTAATTATAGATCCATCTCACTGATTACTGGATTCTTTTTCAGGTTAGGGCTGGGACCTTATGACAGATCCATAGAACACTTCTCCCCTGCACCTCATCACAACATCAGCTGGGCTTTTGTATAGTAATGGGAAGCATCCAAAAGAGCTGCACATCTGAGACCTTATCTGCAAAATCTCTAGGGAAACCCAGACACAATAGGGAAGTCAAAAACAGAGGCATCTGAGCAAGTTTTAGAGTCTGATGCCTTCATCTATGGCTTCAGCAAACCATAAACACATCAGTCATAAACACTGGCTAACTACTAGCCAGACAAACATCAAGTCTTATACTAATGGTCTATTTATTTCAGTTTCTTTTATCGGTCGTATCATGTAATCAGTCTCAACAAAAAAAAATCACAAGGCCTCCTAAAAGGCAAAAAAAACCACAAAAAACCCACAGTTTGAAGAGACAGACCAAGCATCAAAAGCAGATTCAGATAAGGCAAAGATTTTGAAATGATCAGATCAGGAATTTAGAAGAATGTACTAAAGGCTCTAAAGATGGACAACATGCAAGAAGAGATGAGTAATGGAAACAGAGATGCAAACTCCAGGAAAGAATTAAAAGGAAATGGTAGAAATCAAAAGCACAGTTGCAGAAATGAAGACTGTCTTTAATGGCTTAATCAGTGAATGGAATGAGTGAAGAAAGGAACTGAGAGCTTGAAAATATGTTAGTAGAAATATCAAAACTGAAATGCCAAGGGGGAAAAGGATCACAAAAACTGACCAGTGTTCAAGATCTGCAGGATAATTAAAAAGGGTGCATGCATGCCTAGTCGCTCAGTCGTGTCCAGTTCTTTGTGACTCTATGGACTGTAGCCCACCAGGCTCCTCTGTCCACGGAATTTTCTAGGCAAGAATACTGGAGTGAGTTGCCTTTTGCTGTTCCAGGGGATCTTCCCCATCTAGGGATCAATCCCGCATCTCTTGTGTCTCCTGCATTGGCAGGCAGACTCTTTACCACTGAGCCACCTGGAAAGCCCCAGTTACGAAGGGTAATATACACCTTATGGGAATACCAGAAGAGAAAGAGAAAGGACAGAAGAAATATTTGAAATGGTAACTTAGATACATTTTTATATTACGTGTATTTTAGTGGCTCAGTTTGTAAAGACTCTGTCTGCAATGCAGAAGACCTGGGTTTGATCCCTGGGTTGGAAAGATCCCCTGGAGAAGGGAATGGCAACCCACTCCAGTATTCTTGCTTAGAGAATTCCATGGGACAGAGAAGCCTGGTGGGCTACAGTCCTGGGGATCACAAAGAGTCGAACACGACTGAGTGACTTTCCCTTCACTTACAATATGTGAAAATTTTCCAAATTGAAGACAGATACCAAACCACAGATCCAGGAAGCACAGATAGCACCAAGGAGGATAAGTACGAAGCATGACACCCAGATGTGTCACGTTCAGACTACATGTTGTAGACAGAATGTTTGTGTCCCTCACACCCCAGAATTCATGTTTTGAAATCTAACCACTAGTGTAATGATATTTAGGGGTAGGGGTAAAGGTGATTAGGTCACAAGAGAGGGGCCCTCGGGAGTGGTATTGGTGGCCTTTTGGAAGAGGACCCGAGAGCTTCCTTACCCCTTCTTGCATGTGAGGACTCAGAGACAAGACAGCCATCCATCTATTAGCCATACGATTCAGACTTTCCAGCCTCCAGAATTGTGAGGAATAGATTTCTATTGTTTATAGGCCACCCAGTCTGTGGTTGGAGAAGGAATGGGCCACCCATTCCAGTGTTCTTGCCTGGAGAATCCCAGGGACGGGGGAGCCTGGTGGGCTGCCTGTCTATGGGGTCACACAGAGTCGGACACGACTGAAGCTACTTAGCAGCAGCAGCAGTCTACGGTACTTTGTTAAAGCAGCGCAGAGAGACAAAAATCGAAAATAACACGAAGATCTTAAAAGAAGCCAGAGGACAAAAATAAGTCTAGAGGCTCCAGCCTAGGAATTACATTGAACTTCTAGCCAGAAATCATGCAAGTTAGAAGCAAGTGGAGTAAAATATTTCAAGTGTTAAAAAAAAACACCCACCAAGATAGAATTCTGTATTCTTCAAAAGTGAAAGAAGAAATACTTTCTCAGACAAATCAAAGTCAGGCAGTTTGTAAGCAGTAGACCTGCCTTATAAGAAATGCTGCAATAAATTCATCAAAAAAGAAGCAAAATGATATGGATCAGAAACACAGATCTAGTTTAGAAAGAAAGAGCTTTAGAGAGGAACAAATGAAATCTTTTATTTTTATATTTATTGATTGATTGCACTGGGTCTTCGTTGCTGCAAACGGGCTTTCTCTAGTTGCAGTGAGTGAAGGCTGTTCTCTAGTTATGGTATTCAGGCCTCTCATTGCAGTGGTTTCTCTTGTTGTAGAGCACGGGCTCTAGAGCTCTTTCTCAGTAGTTGTGGCACACAGGTTTAGTAAGGGAAGCCCTTGCTCACGTGCAGATGCCCCCGAGAGGGCCCGGCCTATCTGCACCAGCATCCCTGGAGCCTACAGTCCTATGAATAACCACAAAGGTCCCTGCTTTCCCTTTTGACCTCTCATTTTGGCTCTTGGTTATTTCCAGTCTGGCACTTGATCCTCTCATTGTTTTCTTGATAGTTCTAGGTTTACTTGGGGGATAGGTATTCATGAAATGCCCTCAAATACGTCCGTTCTCCTTGGTTTGTAGGCAGGATTCAGGGTGAAGCCAGTGGTGTTTGTAGTGGTAAGTCTCCAGGGACGGTCCTGTCCATCAGTGCCGAGGCAGTTCTGACCTCAGGGTAACAAGTCAGCTTCTCGGGGGGAGTGTCATGGAAAACCGAATCTTGCTGGTCCCCGATCCCTGATGTTTCCCCACATGCCCTTTTCCCCACGTGTAGAAGCTTTCCTTTCCTGTCTTTTCTTCATGACGTCTTGCTGCTGCTTCTGCTAAGTTGCTTCAGTCATGTCCGACTCTGTGCAACCCATAGACAGGCAGCCCACCAGTCTCCGCCGTCCCTGGGATTCTCCAGGCAAGAACACTGGAGTGGGTTGCCATTTCCTTCTCCAATGCATGAAAGTGAAAAGTGAAAGGGAAGTCGCTCAGTCGTGTCCGACTCTTTGTGACCCCACGGACTGCAGCCTACCAGGCTCCTCTGTCCATGGGATTTTCCAGGCAAGAGTACTGGAGTGGGTTGCCATTGCCTTACCCATCCTGACGTCTTACTCTAACATTATTTTGTAACTTAACAAAGTTCCTTTCACAGAGACTGTGATCATGGTTGCCATTACTCTTCACAGGGCCCCCCTTTACCCCCATCTTTTTGTAATGCTTTATCCCTGCCCCCACCCCGAGTATGCAAACATGTATCCCACCCTGTCTGACTTGGGCATTTAAGTTCCTGATCACTTCATTTGCAAAGATCATCTCCAAGTTAGGTCAGCTCCGGCCAGACTGAGGCTTCCTCACTGTTGCTGAAACACACCGATTCCGCCCCCACCCAGGGCATCGTGTCTGCTGCTGCTCTGCCTGGAATGCTCTCCTATCAGCTGTCCTCATACACTGGAGGTCAGCCCTCCTTCCCTCGGTCCAGCCCTCGGCTTCAGCCCCCTGGCCATGTGACCTCTAACTGAAGGACTCTCCCCTAAAGAGTCCTATTGCTCTTCCCTGCCTTCTGCTTCACCTTAGCACTTTACTACCTGTGTGTGCATGCTAAGTTGCTTCAGTCATGTCTGACTCTTTGCAACCCCATGGACAGTAGCCCTCCAGGCTCCTCTGTCCATGGGATTCTGTAGGCAAGAATATTGAAGTGGGTTGCCACACCCTCCAGGGGATCTTCCTGACCCGGGGATCGAACCCGTCTCTTACATCTCCTGCACTGGCAGGTGGGTTCTGTTCCACTAGTGCCACCTGGGAAGCCCACTTTAATGCTTAACATATTACATATTTGATGTCTTTATACTGTTTTTTTCTCCAAAACCTCCAATAAGTTCTAAGCTCAATGAAATCAGGAATTTTTTTCTTTATATTCACTGCTGTGTCCCAAATCAATAGGACAGTATCTGTCAGATAATAAATATTTTTTGAACAAATGAGTAAGTAAGTGATAAGAATAAATATAGGAGTTATAAGGAAGACTCTGTTCTTGACTTCAGGGAGCTGACAGTCTCCATAGTAGTGAATGGAGTTTATGAAATTCAAATAGAGGGGAAAAAAGTGAAAGAAAAAGAAATCCAAAAAAAGACAGGCACCAAAACCCTGGGTGGCACAGTTGTGAAGGAAAGCCAAGTCTCTGTTAAAGAATTAGAAGGAAATGTGAATAATGTGATGTCTCTGAAATGGAGGGAAGAAGGTTCAAGAAGGAGGACCTTGTGGTTGTTAGCCGAGACAGTGTCATCTCCTTTAAGAGTCAACATACATCAGGATCCATGTGAAAATATTGCTAATTCTAAAACTGGTTTCAGAAGGTTGCCAGCCTGGGGGTGTACCATGAGGCCTGGCTGTGTGCTCTGGAGTGTATCCACATGGTAGAAATGCTCAGAAAGAGCAATATCGCTTCCATAAATGACAGCTCAAGAAAGAAAAGAAGAACATGGTCACAATCTGTCATGAGAATTTTAGCTGATAAGTTTGCGGGAGAGGAGCATCGTGGCACAACCCTGCTTGGCTTGATTCGAAAGCCCCTGGACCTGGGTCCCCTACATCCAGCGCCCACTCTGTGGGTGGCAGTGTGCGTGGTCCCGACAGATTTGAGATGTATCAAGCAGCTGTTCTCATGTCTTTGGTTCACCTTTTACTGTCTTTTTTTTTTTTTGCATACTAAGTGTTCTTCTGATTTTGTTCTGTTTTACATTGACAGGTTCCGTTTTTTGGGCCTCTGTTTGATGGAGCAATCGTGAGTGGGAAGCTACTGCCAAGCCTTATCTGTGCCACCTGCATCAATGCCAGCCGGGCCGTCAAGTGCCTCATCCCCCTCTACCAGAGCTTGTATCTTTTTTAAGTTGAGTGTATAACGTGTTAACCTTCCCAGCATCCAACTTCAGGCAAAGAGGTAAGCCTTAACAGCTGGGCACAAGAGGGGAAAAGGGATGTTTTTCAGTCTGGGTTGAAGAAAGCAGAGTGTGCTTTTATACCATTTCTTATATCATAAAATATCATACTTTCATGTTATATAATTTTGTGCCACATCTAACTTAGGAAGAGTTGATTTTCATAATCAAGCCCCATAAGTTTGTGCTGAAAACAGCACCCGTGATGAGATGCTCATTCTCCAGGGGTATTTCTCCCCAGGTTCATTCTCCTCCCCTCTCCTCCTCCTTCCCTGTTTGCTGCAGTCCGTTGCATGTAAGTTAGGGTGCTTAAAAGATGCAGTGGCGTCACTCCAAGCACCTGCCAGAAGCAACCATGGAGGAAATGATGCTGATAAATTCAGAGAACGTGACAGGTGCCACTGGAGAAGCACAAATGGTGTCCCAGGAGGTCAGGGGAAGGGGACATTGTGTCTGATTGGGAGGATAGGAAGGGCACCCTCAACAGAGTTGTGCTTGAACTCACCAGTGACAGTGGCTAGAAATCCTTTTGTCATTTTCCCAAATCCTGAGTACCTCCTCTCATTTCTGATCTTCTTTCTAAAAACAGAAGAAATTTCACTAGTGTGATTCTTTATTTTTCCTCCAACATTTGTTGGCCTGCTGTAATCTTTAAATCTTTTGGAGCCAAGAACCATGAAAAGCAGCCATTTGATCAGGTTGGCACTGGAGGTACCACATATTTAAAGCTTCATTTTACCCTGATGATAAGAAAATTAAGGTGACTTCATAAAATTGCTTCGAAACACATCTGACCTAACACAACTCAGGATCTCTCTGTTTCTAATTAGTAATGATAATGATTATAAGCATATTGTGTTTGACCTCTGTCTCTGTACTTCTCCCAACCTTGCCATCAGTGGCACGCTGCTGGAGGGTGGGGGCAAGGGGTGGGTGAGAAATACCACGTGTGAATAGATACAGTTCATGAAAAATACCTTTCATTAAAATCCTGGTCACTTCATTGACTGATATTCTGTCTTTAGATTAAGAAAAAAATACATATGCCATGTGGCAACTCGGAATTATCATAGAAATTAGTAGTAGAAAAGAGCTATTAGATCCCATCTGGTCCCTCCCCGGGGGTCTGGGGGGCATTATCCCCCTTGGCCTGCCCCCTCCCGATTTGTCCGGCCTGGGGTGGTGTTTCGGAGCAGGCGTTCTGTAGCAGGGACCTCCACCGCACTCTGGACTTAATCTCACGGCTGGTGCCGATTCAGCCTTCTGCGGTGGAGTTTTTATTTCACAGGCTGTTACAGAAAGGTTCTTGGCAGAAATGAGAAGGATCTTTTTAGCAATTGGCTTGTCGAGTTTGCATGATGAGCTGGACACTCATCAGTCAAGGACGTTGGGCCAAGGCAAGAAAAAGTCATTTGCAAACAGGAAAATTCCGTTTGCTAGAGGTCCATTGTGATTTTTGTCACGTCACCTTCTCCACTTATGGAGCTGCTCATTACAAAAGCCACGCTTTGTTGTGTTGTTGGACACTGCTTTCTCCAGTCGGAATTAATGCGGCTTCAGAATAATCAGGTTTAAGGGGAAACACTATTTTTAAAAGTTCAAAGGATAGGATTCAGCATCATTTTAAAAATTCTTCAAGCTGCCACACTGAACTGAAGTGGATGTGGGCTTAGGGCCACTGATGCTCACATGAGTGAGGAAGTGCTCTTTCCCCAAATTGCTCATAAAATAGCTAGGTGGACATCTCAGAGGATGGCTTAGTATGGACGTTAGCAAAGGGAAAGTAATAAACTTATGATGTTGATCATTATAAAATGTTAAATATTTTTCTTTTGCCTTACACCTTGAGAAGATTTAATTAGTGCTATTCAAATAAATTATTTAAAACATTATTGGTAATCTTTATAATAGAGATATAATCAATGGGGAAAGCTTTGCAATCACTTAACTACTTTATTCTCTACTTTCTGCCTGCAAAAGAGCTAGTATTCAGGTCAAAAACCAAAGGTATAAGGAGAAGAAAAGTTAAGAAAAGTAGGAAAAAATAAGAGAAAAGAAAAGTGAAGGTGTTTGTATTTTTGTTCTTTAAAAAATTACTAAGTTTTAGATTTTTAAAATATTTATAGATATCTGCCTAGGCTATTAATAATGGACTGCTCCTTTAACACTATGTTAAAGCATCCTTGGCGCTCTCATTCACGTGCTTTAACAAAAATCTAACCTAGTTGCTGTCACCGCTGGTGTCTGGAATCCACTGCTTCACTGACATAAGCCTTAGGTTTGAAGTTTAAAAAATACCAAATAACCAAACACATCCTAATTGCGAGTGTCTCCTTGTATGGGTGTCTCCAGTCAGCCCCTGTGGGCTCGGAATCTGCCCAGCCAAGAGCTGGGGTTTGGGGTCCAGGGTGGAGCAGGCAGGTGTAGTCCTTGCCCCGTGCTGCCTGGAAGAGATAGGCAAACTAACCAAATCAAAGGCAGCCAGGGAGTGGGGCTGAGATGCCAGGGAGAGAGCTGTAGGCTGTGCTGGAGTGTTGTGAGGGGCACTGTCCCCAGGTGGCAGGACCGGGTCCTAGACAGAAGACACTGGAGCAAACAGAGGGACTCACAGTGTTCTTGAGTGGTCATCTTGGGCTCTTTAGGATTGTATGCATGGTCAGGTCCAGCGGGGTCCTGATGACTTTCACAGGAGTGAGCTTCCAGCAGAGATGGTCTTCTGAGTAGGACCAAGGAGCTGAGGGGATCCTAACTCTCTCACTTCATGGCCACCTTGGAGGTTCAGATCCTAGTACAGCAGCAGGGTCGCCTGATGCCAGGGCAAGAGGTAGGGGGTAGTTTGTAGGGTCCACCACCCCCAGCCCTCAAACCCTCCCAAGGGCTGAGAAGGTTATTAATGCCCTGGATATCCCTGAAACCTGGGCTTACGATATAACCCAGGTCCCAGTGCAGAATGAAAATGTGGGCCCTTTACTTAAAAAGCAGAGAAAGTGCCTTCAAAGAGGCTAAAATATAAAGCATTTTCCATTCTCTGGCAATTTTTCTCTAACTTGTCATGGTGTTTTTTAATTTGCTGTTTAACAGCATTTTAGATAAAGGAATGTTAAAAATTTAGATGATTAGCGTTACTTTTTTATTCTTTATATTGTGCAATGTCAGTTTAGTATGCAAAACATAAAAGCATCTAACTCAGGTATGGAACCACTGGAATTACCCAGTTCATATTTCATAACTTGTGTGTAGATGCCAGGACTGAAAACACTGCACAAAAGAAACTTCTCTGGTTTTATTTCACTCTGCCTGTGTACTAAACTTACCTTCAGTTTACAGACGAGTCAGGACTGACTAGAAAAGGAACCATGGGCATCATTTTCCTCTTTCCCTCTGTGTCATCATTTTTAGAGGAAATTGTTGCCTAACACAAGGAAGTAACACAACTCAGGACACATAGGGTCCGTTGGTGGTTTGTGTTTGTTAGGATACCATAGGCTTGTTTTTCTCAGAGTGAGTTCTGGTTCAGATGGAGAGCCTGTCTTCCCCAGGGAGTCAGCCCCCACCCCAGCTAGTGACCAGTACTCAACTCAGATATGTCCACTGGGATTCAGTTCTGGGTGATATTTAATCAGAAGTAGAAATATAGGCAGTTCTATATCAATTTTGTTCAGTAATATCCACGAAGAAGGGATTCCCTGGTAGCTTAGCTAGTAAAGAACCCACGTGCAATGCAGGAAAGTCTGATTCGATTCTTGGGTTAGGAAGATCCCCTGGAGAAGGGATAGGCTACCCACTCCAATATTCTTGGGCTTCCCTGATGGCTCAGACAGTAAAGAATCCACCTACAATGCAGAAAACCTGGATTTGATCCCTGGGTTGGGAAGATTCCCTGGAGGAGGGCATGTCAACCCACTCCAGTATTCTTGCCTGGAAAAAGAGAGGAGCCTGAAAGGCTGTGGTCCATTGAGTCATAAAGAGTCTGACACAACTGAGTGACTAAGCACAGCACAGCATTCAAAAAGACATAACAATTGTTACTAAACTGAGGACTGGGGGCATTGGTGGAACGAATGTGCCTTTTGGAGATCTTTTCTGAGCAATAAACCCAGCTTAGACTTAACATTAGAGGAGTTCCTGTCTGGGGTACCCTGCTGTATGCTAAGCAATCAAACAGTCACAACTGTGTTGAAGGCTCGTAGGAGATTGAAAAATAGCACTGTCTTACAGGATTCCCCCAAAGAATGTGAATTCGGCAGGGATCTGTTTGGCAAAGCACCTTCAGTGACGTCTCATTCTGGCCCCCCCTGCCTCCCGGGTTTCTGGTCACTTCCTCCGTGGGCCTTTGTCCTGCAGCCCCTGTCCTGCTGAGAGATGTGGGCCAGCTCACCAGTCTTCTGCTTTTCCCGTCCCCTGTGGGCCATCAGGGGGCCCAGACCTGTGCCTGGAGGGCTGCGGACAGGACCTGCCATGTGTCTTATTGCAGGTTCTGGGCCAGCTCGAGGTTCCCAAATCAGACTGCGGTTGACTCAGGTTTCTGGAACCGTCAGGCTAGGGCTTCCCTGCTCCTGCTCAGAGAACTCATGTTAGGAGAGGCTGCACACAGCGGGCAGTGGGCCTGCTAGGAGGAGGTCTCCCTAAACCACACAGACGGTGGCCTCTAAAAGTGCACATCCCCCTCTGGGAGCGCATGATCTCCATGGTCAGTGTGGATGGAGGTGCCTATCATGTTGGCCCTCCTTCGCCAGTGAAGTTTAGCATCATTTTCCATCAGCAGGGAGACTTGATGATTTCAGAGCATCTCTTTTTAGACTGCTAACTTCTTCCTATCATTGCTCAGTCGTGTTCTCAGTTTACACACTTTCAGAAATGGCCCCTCTTCCTAAAACTGTAACCATTCTGTTTCCTTCCCTTGCCCCTGGGACCTCTGTTCTCTCTCCTCAGAAGACCTTACGTCCCTCCGTTTGTCTTCACACACTTGAGAGAAGTGTAGGAAGAGGAGGCAGACGGTGCCAGGTGGTGCGGGGTCAGTGACACATTTGTCAACATGGTCTGTGTTCTGCCACGCGCCAGGCACTGTCCTAGCTGCTGAGAACAGGAATACGAATAAATATTCCAAGTGAGGGCACAGCATCTGCTCAGGACCGCACTCTGAGAGAATGCATCACGTTTGAGGCCCACAGATGCTTCTGTCCAGCAGAGTGCAGGACAGACCAACACACACACACACATTCATATGCACGCACACACACGTCTGGAAGGACAGAGGTGATAAAGGCATTGCAGGGATAACAGGAGGGGCTCTGAAAAGACCTGAGGGTCTGGCCTGCAGCAGAGGAAGACGGGGCACCTCCCTCAGGCAGGTGGCCTGCTAGATGTGTGGAGGGTGACAGGAAGAGGATCAAGGCCAGACGGCCTGGAGCATCCCCTTAAAGAGTAGATTTGGGAGGAGTGGGGGACTGAGAGAGATGGGTGGAGGAAATGGGGAGAGCAAGGAGGAGGGGAGTGAAGGGTCACCTCAGCAGGTGGGCAAGCAGAATCCATATCCCTGCAGGGTTCAGCCTCAGCACCAAGGCCCCAGCCTTCACCTGGAACACTGGGAGAAACAGGAGCCTAGAGCTGAACAGCTTCAGGGAAGAGAAACACATGCCAGATAATAGCAGCGCCGCTGGGAGAGGAGATGCTCCTGGCTGGAGTCAGAGTGCTCAGGATGGAGCATGCTTGGGGTCAGGGGTCACAGTCCATCGGTGGGGGATGGGGGCGAGGGGGTGAGGCGTGCATACTGTTTTTCTAGTCTACCTGCTGAGCTGCCTGAAGGCAAAGTAGAGCTGCAGTAGGGACTTCAGCTGCTTGACATCCACTCCAGGGTACATTCTGCTAAGGGCAGCAAGCGTTTGATAAGTTTATGTTTGGCTGCACTGGGTCTTTGTTGCTACACAGGCTTTGTCTAGCTGCGGTGCACTGGCTGCTCATGGCAGTGGCTTCTCTCATTGCAGAGTGTAAGCTCTAGGATATGTGGGCTTAAAAATAGTTGGGGCACATGGGCTTAGCTGCTTGATGGCAATTGGAATCTTCCCAGACCAGGGATCAAACCCGAGTCCCCTGCATTGGCAGGTGGATTCTTGACCACTGGACTACCAGGGAAGTCCACATTTGATAAATTGCTGGCCAGCACACCCTCTTTCAGAAGACAGAGGAAGCAGACACTGGGAGCTATATCTTAGATGCATTCATTTGCTCAGCATCAGCGAAAGGCTGACTTGGATGTTGCCGAAAGTAAGTTTGTCCCAGAGTTTGTGTAAGAATAACAGAATAAACCACAAGCAGACTTGTGCTCTGATACCTTGGAAGCATATTTCAAAAGGTAGAGAATAAAGAAATGGCATGTTTCCAGGGATGGCTTGAGGCTGTGGAGGGGAAAAAGAAATGAGATTTGGTATTTTATTAGAAAATGAAAACTTTCTCTGAGAAAGAAAAAGGGAGGTGGGGTAGAGGAAGCCCCCATTGTAGCCGCATGGCGTGGGGTCTGCGGAGACTCCGTTCTGAGGGTCGCTCTCCACGGTGCTCATGGGAAGTCTTCACTGCGAACCCCATTCCATCTGTCCACCAGCTTTTTCATCTGGGAGCTGGCAGAAGTGTCTTGGTGTATGAATGAAGACTCAAAACACTGAGAACACAATAAGAAAAAAGAGCGAATTGGCCCCTGCCAGTAAGATCCATCCTCCAAGGCCACATATATCGGGTTGTGGAACAAATTTACAACAGTGATCTCAGAACCAGGAGAATTGTTTCTTCAGAAGTCATGTAAATTAAGGATGCACCCAGAACTGAAAACAGGAAACTGTTTTCCTCATTTTCAGATAGGATTAAAGGATGAATTGGGGCAGATTGTATAGTCCCTTGTGCGTGTAAGCCTCCAGAAAAGGATGAGTCCACATAGAATGAAGTATCCCAAACACATGCATGATATTTGATAAGATTACTCATTTCAGAAGTTAGAGAAAGCTTGTAAATATACATCTTAATTTTGGTTAAACACCAGATAAAATATCATAACCGTCTGGCCCATGGGAGAGGGTTCAGGCCTACAGAAGCTGGGCGACTTTACTGTGGCTAAATATAAATGCAGTCGTTTGTGGCCACCGACCAACCGGGGCCTTAGTGTCTGGTCCCATGTGGGCCGAGGCTTTGCTCAAGTCCACTTCCGTCCAGCAATTTTCACAAAGGTCTAGAAAACCTGTTTATCAAAGTAAATACCATTTTTAAGGGAAACTGAGAGGGCGAACTTGATCCAAGGCAACATCAGAAATGAGGATCATCTCAACAGATGAGTCTACCAAACTCAAACCATCCAGATAAGACCAAGAGGGGAGCCCAAAAAGCCACACCCGTGGGCTTAGCTGGGTTCCTAGAGGCCAAGGGTGACTCCGCGTGGCCATAGGTGGTGTTTGCAACCCGAGTATCATGACTGAGCACAGATTTGAGATCCAGGACATGAGGGTGAGACCGCATCAGGAGGAACAGGCATGGTCCCTGCGCCACTCTTGGCACACATGGCAAATAGGGGTGTCACTCTGGGACCACATCATAAGAGCCCAACCAACCCAGAGCAGGTCCAGAGAAGCCGGTCCATACAGCTCAAGGAGAAAAACCAAGAAGGAATGGTCTCAGGAGCCTGGGGGGTCAGAGAGGAGCAAGGGCTGCAGAATGGGGAGCAGTGAACAGAGGCATCCAGGAAGAGGGTTCTAGATCAATGTTGGAGCAAACATGCGAAACCCAAGAGCCCAAAAACCAGCCACCTGCAACTGAATCTGGCCCCTCAGATGGACCTTGTATAAACTGTAGCGGCCTCCAGCGTCACTCGTAAAAATTGAATTTGTCAGGCAGGTTGAGAAGTTGAGAGATTGTGCATTTTACAAAATCTAGATTTCTGATTTTTCTTAAAGAATCAAAACCTCTGACCCCACAGGGCCTCCCCTGCTGTTGGCAGCAATCAGCCTCCTAACCAGCTGGCTGCCTGTCCCCCTGTTCACCACAGACCCCTGGACCACGTCTCCCTGACACTGAGACCCAGAGCCCCATTTGTCCCCCTCCTAGGGGAGATGAGATGGTCAGAAGGCCACACAGGTGAAACAGAGCCTGGTCCTAAGTGAGAGCCCAGTAAGTGTCACCATGGTCTTTATCACACTGCAAGCCTGGTTGTTGTTCAGTTGCTCAGTCATGTCTGACTCTTTGTGACCCCATGGACTGCAGCACGCCAGCCCTCCTTGTCCTTCACCATTTCCTGGAGTTTGCTCAAACTCATGTCCATTGAGTTGATAATGCCATCCAACCACCTCACCTTCTGTTGTCCCCTTCTCCTCCTGCCTTCAATCTTTCCCAGCATCAGGGTCTTTTCTAATGAGTCAGCCCTTCACATCAAGTGGCCAAAGTATTGGAGCTTAAGCTTCAGCATCAGTCCTTCCAGTGAATATTCAGGGTTGATTTCCTTTAGGATTGACTGGTTTGATCTCCTGGCAGTCCAAGGGACTTAAGAGTTTTCTCCAGCACCACAGTTCAAAAGCATCAATTCTTGGGAACTCAGCCTTCCTTTTGGTCCAGTTCTCACAACCATATGTGACTGCTGGGAAGACTAGCTTTGACTAGACAGATCTTTGTTGGCAAAGTGATATCTCTGCATTTTAATACACAGTCTAGGTTTGACATAACTTTTCTACCAAGGAGCAAGTGTCTTTGAATTTCATGACTGCAGTCACCATACACAGTGCGAGCCTGGGCCCTTAAATACCAGTGTTTCCGATCTCTGTTGTGGATTGTGGAAGCGCCCATCCATGGAATCAGGTCTCAGAAGTACTTTTCACCATCAGAGGTGCTCAGATGAAGGCTGGAGATCACTCCTCCCTTCTGTGTAGAAAGTCCACCTCCCCTCACCCCCTGTGAAAGCCTGGTACCCAAGAAGGGGCAGGCACTACCTGTATCCTTGCGTACCAACCAGGAACCAAGCCAGAGGGAAGCACATGGTGGTGCCAAGGGGAACCTTCAAGGAGGGAGAAGAAGACACCACTTTGCTGTTTTTGCTGCAGATTCATGACCCATCACGGTTAGACAGATGCACATCCCTCCACGAAAAGCTAGTGTGACTCTAACAATGTGCACAGAAGCCAGGCTGACACCTTGCTTCGTGAAATAGCACTAGCAGCGCCCCTTCTCCTCACTTCCCACTCAGATCCATGGCTGGTCCACTCTATCTCATCCCAACCTTCACAGGGGGTGTTCCTCCTCACTGGGGTGTGGGGACCCCCCAGGATTCCCCTGGGTCACCCCCATTCCCCCCCACCAGTGGTTGTCTGTCTGCTGTGACCCAGGGGCCTCCCATTCCTCAGCTGTCCGTGTACCTGCCAGACCAGCCATCTCTAGCCTCTTCTGTCTCCTGATTGACTAGAAGCTGTCCATTCCTCCTAGGACTTTATAAACATGCATATGTGTGAAGGGAGAGCCAAAGAGGAGAGATTCATTCAGTTTTTTAAAGAAAACATTTTGGAAAACAAGACAAAAATGACTCATATTTTATAAAACAGCATTTCTTTTTCAAAATTGAAAATCTTCATTTTCCAAGAAATAGAGCTCTACAAATAGAGTATATATCTCTGTACAGAAAGACACACTTTAAGTCCTTTCCCCATTATTGAGTGTTTACCTTGCAGCTGAATCCCCCAACATAGTGTTTTGCGCATATTGCTTTTCTATCACTTTGTAAATAATAACGCTTACATCACCACCGCAAAAAGTTATTGAAGGACATTTAGGTGGAAATCTCAACAATTGGAATGGTGACTTTATATCTGATTTAATTTTTAATTTTTAAATTTATGTTTCTATGTGTTTATGTATTTTTGGCTTCGCTGGGTCTCCCTTGGTGCACGTGGGCTTTCTCTAGTTGCTGCAAGTAGGGGCTATTCTTCCTCGTGTCACCTGGGCTTCTCGTGGTGTGGCTTCTCTTACTGGGGAGCACAGGCTGTGGGGCCGCTTCGGTAGCTGCAGCTCAAGGGCTCTAGAACATGGGCTCAGTAGTATGACCAATGGGTTTAGTTGCTCCGAGACTTGTGGGATCTTTCCTGATCAGGCATCGTCAAACCCAGGTCCCCTGCACTGGCAGACGGATTCTTATCCACTGGTTTTTAATTAATAGAAGTGTATTGAGAGCCATGAAAAGTAAGTGATGGCTATTTAGTCATCCCATATTCTCAGAGCCATGAAAAGTAAGTGATGGCTGTTTAGTCATCCTGTATTCTTAGAGCTGTTAATAGTTAGAGAGATGGGTTCGAACAGCGTTCAGGTTACAGAAGAGCAGCCAGGAAGGAGGTCTGGAGGTGAAGCAGTGAAACCCAGGATCCACAGGAGTGGTGTGGTCCTTCAGTCTGAGACCTCAAGTGACACTGCCTCAGAGTCTCTTTCTGAATCCTAGGGATACGGTCATATAGGGTTGTCTTTTTCATTTGTAACTGTATGTAAATTTCCTACCGCTAGTAACTCGCCATAGCGAAGTCCTGGCTGCCCAGCTCCTGCCACCGGCCAATCTGCACAGGCAAGGCTGTCAGCTGAAGTCACTTGTTGGGGAGTTCACAAACTCTGGTTACAGCTGCGTGTGTCGGTAGCCTTAAGGGAAGTGTAATCAGCCAGAGAGATTAATTTGCATCTCAATAAGAAGAGAGTTGGGAGGAAGCTCTGGGGTCTGGTGCTGGAAGGTTGTGGAAGAAATCTCCCCAGGCACAAAAGCCTCCACTGCCTCCTCCAACCCAGTGGAGGACACTGTCTGAGGTTTTGTTTCCATAGGGACCAGCAGCCTGCTGGGTCTCGAAAGAATCTCGGTTTGCACTGTAATCATTTGGTCATGATGACACAAATTCCACTGTTGTTCCCCGATACAGATTGCTGTTAGAAAGATGCTAAAAAAAGTGGAGACGGTCATCCTGTCAAGAGTAGGCAAGAGGGTATTGGCTGACCCTTCTCACCTTTCTCCATAGTGCTGCTAGGATTTCTAGGCATTTAACATCTATGAATGTCGGAATATTCAAAGAGCGAAAGGTCATTCCATAAATGATGCATTTCTTTCGAGTTCAGCTGGTTACTTTGGGAATGGCACAGCTTCACAGGGAGCCATTATTCCTGATTCTACCACACTCTTCAGCAGTAGGCAAACAAGAGTATGAATTTTAAGATGCAGGCGACGAAGAAATATGGACCCTCCTGGCCATGGAGCATGGAAAAACTTTTGGCCATTACACACCTTTTTATAATCCTAGCGAAACTACAAAGAGGCCTCCCTAACCTTAACTCTGAAGATCACAAAATGGTATTGATTTAAAATTTAGTGGTCATTTTCGCAGACTTTATACTTTTTAGAGAGCTTCTACTGGTGAAGAACACACCTGCCAATGCAGGAGACATAAGAGACGTGGGTTCAATCCCTGGCTCAGGAAGATCCCCTGGAGGAGGACATGGCAACCCACTCCAGAATTCTTGCCTGGGAAATCCCACGGACAGAGGAGCCTGGCAGGCTATGGTCCATACGATCTCAAAGAGTCGGACACGACTGAAGTGACTTAGCACGCACACACACACGCATACCTTTCAGAGCAGATCTTCATGGTCTTGGAATTCTGCAGTTGAGCTTGGTGAGAGGAGGCCTGTGCCATCTAACACACCAGGTCCCTCTGTTAGAACCAGGGGGCTCACCCATAGTGTTTCTGGGGGAGAACTTTTATTTCTAGTTTATTTTGTCCTCTCTCAAATAATTCATTGGCTCCAGCTTCAAAGTGAGAAAACAAAAAAGAGTGAGGAAAAAAACTGAATCCTACATTATGAACTGTTGCACACCAACTGAACTCTCTTTAAAAAAAAAAAAATAAGGCTTTTAAATTTATCCTCTCATCTTGGAGAGGGGAAGACATGAGTTTCCTAAGGCTGATCTCTCCCAGTACACACATTGCAGCAAGACATCGGAACCTCTTAATCCAACATTAATCAAATTTCAGTTTACTAATTATCGGTCCCATTTTAAAAGGAACACGATGCCATAAACAGCATCCCAGAGCATTTAGCAGTCTCTGCAGTTAGAATCAACATGTTCGAAAGTGAGACTTTCTGTTATTCAGATCTCCAAAAAGGGTAATACATGCCTTATGATAATAAGGGATCATACAAAGCCGAAGAGGGACAAAGTAGACCAATCCATGTGGTGATCCCTTTTGGGCCTGTCAACCTCAGTGTCTGCAGTGGGCTCCCTGCGGGTTTTGCACCCGAGTAATCTGCAACACACACAAGTAAATTTTTTTTTTAAATCAAAGTGGAATGCTTCCTTGGTCATCTGCAGGGGAGAACAATCCACATGCCATCACGTTGGCCTTGAAAGGGTGTCCTCTCTAGTTTACTCAGCGGCATTTTACCAAACTCTACAATGAGTACTTTGAAAGTTGTACTTCTAATATGTCTCTGGGTTCTGTACTTTGAAAGGTCTTCCCTGCTGGCTCAGATGGTAAAGGATCTGCCTGCAGTGCAGGAGACCTGGATGAAAGCATTTGACTTTATACCCTGGGACTTGACAGAGACCCCTGGGGCTGGGGTGGGGGGTGCTGGAAGCTCTGAGGATCATGGCCAGGGCCCCCATCTACCCTCCCAAGATGCGATCACGTGTCCTGCGTGGGAGCTATGCAGGAGTCATGTGGACTTCACGTTGTATTGTGCACATGCCTTTAACTTGAGAAGTACAAGCTGCCTCAGTTTCCAACAGTGTGGCATGTTTCCAAAATGCACACTATTTTAACCTGATGACTCCTGGGACATTGCTCATTATGACTTACAAAGCCACGTCTGGTATCACAGGTGTCCAATGATCTCATTACTTTCATCAGAATCATAAAAATATGAAATGATACAGTATATAGTGGTTTATGATATTAATAGTTCTCTTCAGCTTATTTCTTCTAATGCTTCTTCATTCCAGTCTCCAACCTTCCTAACTTGGTCCTGGGACATTAAAGAACACCGAATATGTGTTCCTCCGCTGTGTCCACCCATTTAAATGCTCCACCACAAAGCTTTCGTCCTTAATCCATCAGTGATCCATGAAGGAACTGCCTCCTGAAAAAAAAACAAAAACAAAAAAAAATGGGGCCTGCTAGTCATCTTAAGCCAGCCCTTAAGATGCCAAGTCCCTTTGGTCCTGCCTTCATTTGCCTATGAAGCGGGATGTGGGTCTGTGGGCGCATCCCGGCGTGGAGGCAGATGTGAGCCTGGAAGCGCAGGCTCATACCTCCACAAAGGCGAGCAGGCACGCTGATGGGATTCTGAATTTATAAGCAGAGTTCCAGAACTCCCCCAGGGCCTACTTTTCAAAGGCAAATTAGTATGTTTGCAACTTGATCCCTGGGCAACTTTTGACAGTTGTTCTAAGAATAATAAAACAGATGGACAGAATAGATTTTGGGGTCTCCATCCAAACTGCCGTCCTCGGTGGAATTTAAAGAAGGCGCAGCCTCGCAGGGGGGCCTCTATGGCTAACCCCTCTGCTCTGCCCTCTGTGCCCCGAGAACCAGAACTTTCTCCCCAGAGATGAAAATTGTTATCACATTGTGTCCTCCCGAGGAGAGGTTAGCTTGCTGATGAAAAGTAAGTAGGATGTGTGTTTTCTTCATATTTGTAAGATGATATGAACTGAACTGAGATACTTTGAATTAACACTCTCAAGAACCCAATTTTACGAGGAAGAAATTTAAGTTAGTTTTACATTTACGGAATATTTTCAGAGGATTTTTGACCTGTTTAAATCAAGGAGAGCCTCTTTTGAATGTCCTGGAAATACTGCTGCTGCTGCTAAGTCGCTTCAGTCGTGTCCAACTCTACACGACCCCATAGACGGCAGCCCACAAGGCACCCTGTCCCTGGGATTCTCCAGGCAAGAACACTGGAGTGGGTTGCCATTTCCTTCTCCAATGCATGAAAGTGAAAAGTGAAAATGAAGTCGCTCAGTCATGTCCAACTCTTAGTGACCCCATGGACTGCAGCCCACCAGGCTCCTCTGTCCATGGGATTTTCCAGGCAACAGTACTAGAGTGGGGTGCCATTGCCTTCTCCTCCTGGAAATACTATCTACTCATTAATTTGGGAAAGCAGAATTGATATCCTCTCTGACAGGATGAAACTAAGATCATGGCATCTGGTCCCATCACTTCATGGGAAATAGATGGGGAAGCAGTGGAAACAGTGTCAGACTTCATTTTTGTGGGCTCCAAAATCACTGTAGATGGTGATTGCAGCCATGAAATTAAAAGACATTTACTCCTTGGAAGGAAAGTTATGACCAACCTAGATAGCATATTGAAAAGCAGAGACATTACTTTGCCAACAAAGGTCCATCTAGTCAAGGCTATGGATTTTCCAGTGGTCATGTATGGATGTGAGAGTTGGACTGTGAAGAAAGCTGAGTGCCAAAGAACTGATGCTTTTGAACTGTGGTGTTGGAGAAGACTCTTGCAAGTCCCTTGGACTGCAAGGAGGTCCAACCAGTCCATTCTGAAGGAGATCAGCCCTGGGATTTCTTTGGAAGGAATGATGCTAAAGCTGAAACTCCAGTACTTTGGCTATCTCATGTGAAGAGTTGACTCACTGGAAAAGACTCTGATGCTGGGAGTGATTGGGGGCAGGAGGAGAAGGGGATGACAGAGGATGAGATGGCTGGATGGCATCACTGACTCAATGGACATGAGTTTGAGTGAACTCTGGGAGTTGGTGATGGACAGGGAGGCCTCGCATGCTGCGATTCACGGGGTTGCAAAGAGTCGGGCACGACTGAGCGACTGAACTGAACTGAACTTACAGGATGAATATTCTCTGCACATAACCACCTATGTGCACATTAGAAGTCCTCTTCATCAGAAAACAGCACTTAGGGGCTTCCCTGGGGGTCTACTGGTTAAGACTTCACCTTCCTATGCAGGGAGTGTGGGTTCGATCCCTGGTCAGGGAGCTATCGCACATGGCTTGCAACCAAAAAACCAAAACAAAAAACAGAAGCAATGTTGTAACAAATTAAAGACATTAAAAAAATGGTTCACAATTTTTAAATACTTAGAAAATAGCATTTAAATGATCTCAGTGAGGAAAACAAATTATTTCTGTGTTTATGTGCTGTAAATTCTCTCTCCCAATGCCTATGTATTTGTGCATAAACAGCTCACATAAACTGGGCTTCCCAGGTGGCACCAGTGGTAGCAAGCCCACCTGCCAGTGCAGGAGACATAAAAGACGCAGGTTTGATCCCAGAGTCAGGAAGATCCCCTGGAGGAGGGTATGGCAACCCACTTAAATAATCTTGCCTGGAGAATCCCATGAACGGAGGAGCCTGTTGTGCTACAGTCCGCAGGGTCTCATAGTCAGAAATGACCGAAGTGACTTAGCAGGCACACACACACACCTCACATAAACTACCTTTTGTGGAATCTCAGATCTCTTTTGTTGTTGTTTGATCGCTAAGTCGTGTCCCACTGTTTGTAACCCCATGGACTGCAGCCCGCCAGGTTCCTCTGTCCTCCACTGTCTCCCAGAGTTTGCTCAAATTCATGTCTGTTGAGTTGGTGATGCTATCCAACCATCTCATCCTCTGTCATCCCCTTCTCCTGCCTTCAGTCTTTTCCAGCATTAGTGTCTTTTTCCAGTGAGTCGGCTCTTTACATCAGGTGGCCGAAGTATTGGAGCTTCAGTAACAGTCATAGTCCAGTGAATATTCGGGGTTGATTTCCTGAGCTAAGTGTTGGCTTAAACTCAGATCAGGATGAGACGTGCTCTCCTTTTAATTTACTGGCTTTCTCTGAGATAAATGTCCATCCTGTTCAAACGCTCCTTTCCCTAGATTCATGTGCCCCAGCTATCACACTTTGGGCTGTAAACAGTACACATGTAGGTGGCAGACAAGCTGTGCTTTGGGGTCCCCAAGTCGCCTGAGTGATTGTGAGGTACACACACTGGGATCCCTGGTTTCCTTAATGGGTTTATCATTCAACCAGTTGTTTAACCAGAGTTCCACTGATGACAACTCAATAGGAAAGCATCTTTTTTTCTTTTTTAGCATAAAAGCAGTTTAAAACCTGTTTCTAGCTCTCATGTTGGGCAATGTCACTGACAGTCACAGTGGACCCTTCTGGTCAAGGCTTGATTCTGTCTAAGAAGCTTCCACCGTCTTCCATCCTTAGCAGCAGTTTTCCTACAAGGGCTGCATGAATTGTTAGGTGCGTCACTTTGATGTGGTCCTCAAACTAGCAGGTGATGCCCAAGAGCTGGCCTCACACAGACCTGGGGTTTCAGTTTCCATAAAAAGTTCCTTGGCTTTTATTTTTATGATTTATTTATTTGGCCATGTCGGGTCTTTGCTGCAGTGCACAGACTTTCTAGTTGTGCCTTGCAGGCTCAGTAGTTGTGGCACACAGGCTTCGTGGCCCCATGGCATGTGGGATCTTAGTTCTCTGGCCAAGGATCGAACCTGTGTCCCCTGAATTGCATGGTGGATTCTTAGCCAGTGGACCACCTGGGATCCCTCCTTGGCTTAAAAAAAAAAAAAAAAAAATATATATATATATATATATATATATAATTTCATTTATTTATTTATGGCTGTGCTGGGGCTTCGTTGCTTTGCTCAACCTGTGGCTATCGGGGGCTACTCTCTAGTTGCCGTGCATGGGCTTCTTATTGTGCTGTGCTCTTGTTGCGGAGCATGGGCTCCCGGGCCTGCAGGCTTTAGCAGTTGTGGCACATGGACTTAATAGTTGCAGCTCCCAGGCTTTAGAGTCCTGGCTTAGTATTTGTGGCACACGAGCTTAGTTGCTCTGCAGCATGAGATCTTCCTGGATTGGGGATCGAACCCATGTCTCCTGCATTGACAGCCAGGTTCCTTACCCCTGAGCCACCAGGGAGGCCCCCTCCTTGGTTTTCAACAAGCATCTTTAACTCTATCTGTTTCCTTACCTGTAAGATGAGGGTAATAACTCCTCACAGACAGATCATTGTAAGGATGTATGGGAGGAAGAACATATAAAAGGAATCAATCCACAAAACATAACCCACATCCAGCTGCTTCTCCCCACCCATCATCCCCACTCTGAGCCTGTCTCCCTAGAAAACTCAGCAGCAACCAGAGTTTCTCCTCTAAAGTAGAAATAAGAGCTTGTCCCAGTTCAGAAGCCTCCAGTTACCTCCCCACTCCCTGACGTGACAACTAAGACTGTACAGCTGACCACGGCCTCCCAACTCTGTTTCCGGCTCCTGCCCCACGTCCAGCCCAATCTACACTTGCTGTAGCAGCCAGAGCCAGCCTGCTAAAATGTGGGTCAGACTTCAGGGCTTACCCGGCCCACCCTCTCCAGGGGGCTCCCCCTCACTGAGAATCAATGCCAGAGTCCTCCTGGGAGGCCCGAGTGCCCAGTGCCCTCTGCCTGAAGCTCTGTTCTCCAGATGTCCACTGGCTCAGCCTCTCAGCACGCCCCCACCAAGCTCCCACACCTGCACACACACCTCCGCCATCTCCTTGCTCACCTGCACTCTATTTACAGTGTAAATTTACCACCTAGTACACTCACTTGACTCACGTCATGCCCCCTGCCCGAGGGTAGGGGTTTCATCTGTGGGGTTCACTGATGGTTCCAAGAGTGAGAGTTGAAATCTCCAACCTCAGGGATCTTGAGGGCACTGGTGGGGTGCTGGCCAGGGTGCCGCCCATGCTGGCACTCCCCAGGTGAATACCAGCCCTGGGTGTGGCTTCCGCACCTGCCACAGAGTCAACACTTTGTTTGGTAAATACTTGTTGAGCAAATGCATAAATTCAGCCCCTCATCATCACAGAAAAGGTCATCAAATTGAGAGCATCTGTCTTCCTATAAAAAAAAAAAGAAAGAAAGAAAGATGAGTCATTCATCTTTATGTCCACAGCTTTTATAAGAACTTTCTCAGGAGAGCAAGATCAAGCCCTCACATGGTGCAAAAGCTTTGTGTGTCCTGACCTGCCTCATCCAGTAGACGAGAGGAACAATACTCTATAAGAATAAAATTCAAGATTTCAGCACAGAGCGTCAGGTGGCCCTCGAGACATCCCCATGAGGTGCATGAGAGAGCCAGGCTGAGCCCCTCCCAGTCTCATCCTCAGGACTGGTTCTGATCTGGCCAATAGCAGGTGACAAGGCAGAAAGGGTGTCCCACTCAGGCGAGCTTAATTTACTTCTCAATGGCATTTGTCTGTTTGGCTGCACTAAGTCTTCGTTGTGGCATGAGGGATCTTTTTAGTTGGGGCATGCAAGCTCTCAGTTGCAGCACGTGGGATCTAGTTCTCTGACCAGGAATCGAACCCAGGCCCCCTGCATTGGAGTGTGGCATCTTAGCCATTGGACCACCAGGGAAGTCCCTGCTTCTCAATTTTAGATCAAAGTTATTTTAATTTTAACAGAATTTTAGAATTTTAGTACAAGTCCTAGCCTGGTCCTCTCACTGCTGGAGGCCTGCGGGATAAAGTCAAGCCCTCTGCAAAGGCTTGAAAAGGTGGTGGTGGAAGAGGACCTCATGCATCCTCAGGGCTGGCAGGGCTCAGCTGGGTGGTTCACACGCGGGTCTGGCGCCTGCCCTGGTGCAGTTGGACCAGCCACGGGCTGGCTAGGCATCCTCACTCCCTGGCAGCCTTCCCACTTGGTGAGCTGGGGTCCCCTCATAGCAGAATGACCTCCCAGCCACCAGACTGAACACATGGCTGCCTGGGGCTCGCAGAAACCCAGGCCAAAGGCCCGAGGCTTTTCATCGTCTAACCTTGGAAGTCCCAGAGCTGTTAGCCTAGGCAGGTCCCCAGGCTGGCACACACTCAACCTGCTGAGGACAGCGGCAGCCTGCTGTGAGTGAGGGAAGGTGGGTGACCAGCAGGCACCCCTGCCCGACTTCCACAGACCATGTGGTCTGACCCCCTCAGCCAGGGCATGTCCTGACGCACCTGCCCGCCCCCCACCCCCAGCTGGACAAAGACCATGTCTTCCTTGGCTTCCTCATCTTTTAGTCTCCAGCATCTGACCTGCTAAGAACTCAGGAGGTGTTAGTTCAGTTAAAATCCGAAATGCAAACACTTTAAGGAATTTCCAAGAGGGGAAAGCAAACTCTAGTACCATCTATTTAATGACACAAGATGTTTTTATGCTGACAAGGAGGAAATGACTTATAATGGGTACCAAAGAGAAATAGATGATTATAAATGACTTCTTAATCCAAAGAATGTAATCATAAAAGCAGTAAAACTGAGTTCACTTGCTTCTATGTCTACAGAAGCACATATTTAAAGGGTGAATTTTGTCCTTAGCTTAATTTCTTTGGGTTTCTTATTTTCATTTTAGTCTGTTCTCTTTAATCCTGTAATTTAAGTTTATATTGCCTCTGTGAATCATGAATTGTGCACTACTTCATAATTTTACTTGGCTTTTTTAGATGATCTTATGTGTTTATGCCTGTGGACGTTTGTCTTCACAAAAATCTTTTGAAAGCCTTTTGTATCATTGAGATGCCCTTAAGGAGGATATCAGTTAGGGCCTGTTTTTAAATGCTCTGCTTTGAGTGGAGGGAAGGATCAAGTTGGAGTGGGAAATGGTTTCTGTGTTTTCTAATAAGAGCCGTCCTTTTGACTGGTGAACCCCTCAGATGCTGGAGGGACTTTCTCGAGCAGCATTCTCTACACGCACATGGCTCTGACAGCTTCTTGACGTGGCCTCTGGCAGTTCTCTGTGTCCTGGTCTGTCTGCCTTAAAGGAATGCATGAATGCACTTTCTAGGCTTCCATTGCCCTGTTGTTTTTTCATATAAAAGCCCAAGGTTTCACTTGGCATCCTTGGCTTCTCTGAGAGGCCCTGTAACCACCAACACGAGAGGAGATGGTCCCCAGGCTCTGGCGTTTGGCCTCACTCCCCCGCTTCACCATCCCTGGATGTACACGTCTCCCCCACCTCCCCCAGGGCCCTGATGTGCATGGCACAGGAACCCTTCCAGGTGGAGTGAAGGAGCGCTGACCCTCGTCTGGAAGGTGAGCGTCACCGCCCGCCCCCCAACCACAGCCGATCAATACTAGAGCTCTCTGCTCTGCCACTCACCTTCCTTGAGCCCAGTGAGACCCTTCTGCAGGAGCGATCGATAGCTCTAATCAGAGGTGGCCTGCAGCAGGTCATGCAAGGAGGGTGCTCAGGTGACAGTCCTGGGACCGCGTAAGCCACAGCTTGCGGCTCAGATTCACAGCCTCCTTCCTAGGATCACACTCCATGTGGCATGGAGGCTCCTTATCGTCTCCCCTGTGGGTCTCTATTCCCTTGAAACGTAACAGGATTGTGGGCTTCCGGGGACCTGTGTGTGTGAATCTCCGACACGTTATGCCTCTGGGCATCCTCTGTAAGCAGCAGGGAGTCAGAAAGTACCCCTTTCAACCCCCACTTCCATATCTCTTTATCTTGACTTTGTCTGGAGTTCTGGAAGCTACAGAAATTAAGGACTGGATGTAAAGACAGCAGATACACAGGAGATAACAAATTTGGAGTGGGATCAGCACCAACCACGATGCCAGCCCGACCTTCAAGGAGCAGCCTCCGCAGCTGGCAGAGCCCAGAGTCCACTGCCACCGCCACTCAGAAGGACAGAGCCTTCCTCCACGGTCACAGCTTTCCAAAGTAAAGCATGCTTGAATTCATTGATGAGTACTTCACTGTATTTTACACAAAGTTCCTTATCATTGTACTTGTGTAAATTCGAGTTTTTAACTCTCTTGGGATGTAATCTTTGTGTCAATCTTGACAGCCTCTGACTCTGCAGCAGGTGTTCTCACTGATGTCCATGCCACAGGCAAAGGCTTTCTACCTTTCAGAAAGTACAGACATCACCTTGGGAGACCCCTGGGCTATTTGGCTGGTTGAGCTTGCAGGAAGACTCGGGGGAGTCCAAGTTTGCTTCGAGTACCAGGCAGTCCCTTCATTGCCTTTACACACCCACAACATGGACAGAGGAGCCTGGAGGGCTACAGTCTATAGGGTCGATAAGAGTCAGACGTGACTGAGCGACTTAGCACACACAGCACAACCACCCTAGGAAACAGAGACGGAAGTGTACTTCTGGAGCTGGTCTTTCTATTAAATTTTTCCTTAAGAGCTTAAAAAAAAGAAGAACCTTGCTGAAAAAGTGACCAACAGATTCTAGTTATCTCATTCGCACAGCCAGTCCCCAAGTCTGAGAAAGACAAGTCTAAAAAGCAGTTGTTTTCACTAATTTACTCATTCAACAAAGTATCCACTGGCCATGTCTTGTGTGCCAGGAACTGTGTGCTTCCTGAAGGTCCCAAGTGGAAGGCAGGGTACCAATACCCATTCTGCCGGCTCTTCGACGAGTGTGGAAAACATCAAGGGAAAGGGGGTCCACAGAACTTCTTAGTGGCTGTGACAGAGTTCAGCCCAGGATAGGAAGGCATCTCTAGGAGGGGCTCTGCCCTGGCTGTTGGTAGGTGACTGGGAGTCAGAGGATTTGACCAAAGGAAGAAGTAAACTGAGCCTTCAGTAAACCTGGGACCTTCATGGAACTTCGTGGTCTAGGGACTCAGATGCCACTGGAAACATACCAGACCAGTCATACCCATCACCAGTCATCACGCCTGGGTCCTGCAGTCTCCATCCCGCTGGCCTCATCAAGGCCAAAGCAGCTTGCCCCGTCCGCCAGTCTCCTTCCCACCCCTTATAACGGAATGTGTAGCCTCGTTAGGCTTCGGGAAAAACCAGGCCAGGGCGTGAAGCAACTTGCTGCCTTGGGTTCAGGAAGAGCTCCTGCCCACCCTGCTCCATCCCAGACACTCTGAACATCACATGTACATGCAACCATCTGATCCTTACACCATACTGTGTGGAAGGTACAGTTATCATCCTGCCTGTATATATTATGCAAACTTAGTCCAGTGTCCCCTATAACAAAATCTACCATGTATCTGATCTTCCCTGGAAATAGAGTAGAGGGCACCATAGCCCAGAGAGATTAAATAACTTGCCTGAGGCCACACAGTTGTCTGAGGGGTGAGCCAAGACCTAGCCCCACCCCAAGGTCCCTTCTAAAGATGCAGACATTTCAGGGCAACTTTGTAAACAAAGCACACTGGGCGTGTTGGGGTGGGTTTCTAAGTTGTGACTTAACAACCGATTTTGATCACCTGCAAACAGAGGATTCTGTCTTATGGAGACTGAAGGCACGAGGGAGCAGCTCGGCTCTGGAGGCAGTTGTGGGGACCCGGGCCACCCCCCTACCCCTCTCAAGGCCGGCATTGTGGCCGGCTCATTAGCATGCGCGCGCGGCCGGCCGTTGAGCTGGCTAGCTTACCAGCTGTTCCTGCTGCTCTGCACAATGTCGAATGTGTTCAACCCACTGGGTTCCTGTCCCTGCCGCCGGGAGGAGACCGTCCTTCCTCTGGGGATACCCACGTGGCTGCCTGTCAGCGGTGGCACCGAATAAAGTAATAGGCCTTCGCATGGCATATGGTGTCTGGATTCGTACAAGATGCAAAACTCCTCCGCCGTTAATGCACGATGACTCATAGCATTGCTAATTTTTCAGACAAAAGCTGACTTCCACACCCACGCTTTTAACCCCTGCAGCTGAAAAGTCTTCAGTTGCAGAGCTCCAGAAAGGTGGCCTCCGGACCACTATGTAAAATGTGTTACACTTACCGAAAGCATCCAAAGGCTTTGGGTTGAGGTTAATTTTAAATTTCTGAACCTTTTTTTTTTTCCCCCTTTCCTCCAGAAAAAGGGAATTTTGAAGCTTAAACTCTATTCCTCTCTCACAGTGGAAGAGTCTTAAAGGTTTGGGCAATTGATTTTTTTGTTTGTTTGTTTGCTTGTTTATTAGAAAACCATTCAGAGACTCTATATTTGTTGAAGACTAGAAACTGTTTATAAACTAACTTTCTTATTTAAAAGTTCCATAGAAACTACTGTTGATGCTGTTTCAGCTCTACATAGAGCATTCCATGTTTAGAATATATCTAAGTTACAAGAGAATGTTGGTTCTTTTGTCTCTAGCATACTAAATGCATAGCTTATTTAAATCATTGAATTCTACCAAAACAAATTTAGATTATAAATTTACATTGAAATGAACATTTTTTCAAACTATAAATACGTGGGCATCTTCTAAAAAATGTCCCTACTAAATTATTTAGGACCAGTTGTGCTAATAGATGTCTAAATGTCATCTGAGATCTTATGTACTGAAATAAGGCAGTTATTTGCATTTATACAATGAGGCCTCTTTTTGAATTGATGATCAAAATATTGGTTCTTTTACAAATAATCCTTTATGGAACATTTTATTTAAACATTTCAGAGTCAAGAATGGCCAACAGGAATGATTAGACAGTTTCTAATTATGGACTGAATCGCCGAGTGTTTTGTAGTCAGTCTGGCACATGAGAGCCTTTGCAATCAGAATTTGGCGAATGCATGAATTTTTAAAGCAACTTCACCCTAGGAGGATGATACAGATTTTTTTTTAATTGATTACTTTTTGCAACCCCCAAAGATTTCTTTGGGGGAGGGGACTGGAGACTTACTCACCAAATTGATATTTTCTTCTGGTTATATTGTCAAATCCAAAGTTTTTGCTTGCTTTTCTACAGATAGGAATTCAAATGTGCATCTGATTTCTTCTAAGAGGCATTCTGTCTTCAGAAAATTAAACAGAGTGTATAAACTTCCTAAATGTGCCTCACTTCCTAGATCTTGGCATTTGATGTTGCTTTTCTAGCATTCTTGCCCTCACCATTGAAAATGAGTCAGTGTATATTCTGTAAGCCCCAAAATTCGTTAAACAGTAAAATTCACCATAACAGTGAAATGAAAACTAAACAGGCACTGAAGTTTTAAAAATATCTTACCTGAGTTTACCATGTTGCAGATTTCCAGTTTTGCTTCCGCTCCATGGAATGTGAGAGCTATATTTCTTGTTAATAGTGCCAGCACTTCAGTGTTTTTTTCCGATTTCTACTCCTGTTTATGAAATGTGGGTGGGTGAAATGCATTGGAATATCCAGAGAATTGCACAAGGATGGAAGCGGGGACACAGCTGAGACTGAACTCTTGGTCAGTAGTTTGTGTCTGCAAGTGACTAATAAGATGTTCTCTTGTCAGCTGAGGGACCAGGTCTACATGCAGAACCAAAAAGCAGTGTGGGGAGGATGATATGCAAAAGCTCAGCCCACCCAAAGGCACAGAGAACGAGGATCCCTGGTCCACGGTTCCTGCACTTAGTGACAACCCAGCAGAGTAGGGCCTGTTCTTCCAGCACCACAGATGGAGGGAGTGAAGCTGGAAGATGCAGGGGTCTTGGCCAAGGCCCCACATCCCGGGCAGGGCCAGGATGGGAGCCCAGGCCAGCCTGACTCTGAGGCCTCCCTGCTGTTTCTCAGCGGCCCACACTTTTGAGCTAAGAACAAGAGGCCATCAAAATTACATAGCTTTGATGCTCAAAAAATTAAAAATAGAGACTCACCCGGCAGTCCAGTTGTTAAGACTCCACACTTCTACTGCAGGGGGCACAGCTTCGATCCCTGGTTAGGGAACGAATATTGCATATGCTGCTCGGCTAAAAAAATAACATTTTTAATTATATATTTAAACGATTAAAGCTAAGACTACTATATCATCTAGGAATTTCACTTCTGGTAATACATCCAAAGGAAATAAAAACAGTAACTCAAAAAGATACATGCCCTCCCCTTGTTTATAGCAACGTTTATTTACAAAAGCCCAGACATGGAAACAGCTAACATATCTATATCTATATCTATATATATATATACACACACACAATGGAATGTTAGCCTTTTAGAAATGAGGAAATCCTTCTATTTATGACAACATGGATGGATTTTGAAAGCATTATGTTGAGTGAAATAGCAGGTAGAGAAAGATAAATACCATATGGGCTCACTTTCAGATGGAATCTAAAAAAGAAAATAACTCCTATGGAAAAAAAGGAAATCAGGCTTATTAGCAGAGGCAGAGGGTGAGGGAGCGGGGATCGGAGGCAGATGGTCAAAAGGAACAAACTTCCAGTTTAAGATAAAGAAGTGCTGGGGTTGTCACATACGTGGCTCTGCTAGTAAAGAATCCACCTGCCATGCAGGAGACCTGGGTTCCATCCCTGGGTTGGGAAGATCCCCTGGAGAAAGGAAAGGCTACCCACTCCAGTATTCTGGCCTGGAGAATTCCATGGACTGTTTAGTCCATGGGGTCAAAAAGAATTGGACACGACTTTATCTTCATTTGTCATGTACAGCATGGTGGCAGTAGTTAACACCGCTGTACAGTATACAAGAAAGTTGTTCAGAGAGTAGCAGTTCTCATCACAAGGAGTAAATTTTTTCCTTTCTTCTTCATTCCTTTTATCGTATCTGTATGGAAAGATGGATAGTAGCTGTACCTTTGTGACAGTCATTTCACAAGTACATGTAAATCAAACTGTCACACTGTATGCCTTAAACTTACACGGTGATACGTACCAATTATTTCTCAGTAAAATGGGGGTAAAGTATATAGCTGTCAAAAAGTGAAGCAGTCCCGCTCAATTTTAGTCTGTTTTATCCTTATTGTTAACAGGAGGATCTTAGCCCTTTAAACCTTGATTTTATGGAATGAAGATGCCAAGTAAATTGTCATAAATTCAAAGACACCCATTCTGATACCATATATGCATCTCTTATGCCTAAGTACATGTGGCTTCCAAATTAAAAGGCAAAGAAAACGCTAAGTAAATATCCTTAATGACCTATTTCACAACAGAGTCTAGCTCAAAATGGGCACCTGATTGGCTCATTGGCTCATTGACTCATTGCGCTTTTTGCCTTGATGAATGACTGAGAATACAGTTCTCCCATGGTGACACTGGGTCTTGCAAGCAAGTCATCTATTTGTACATCTTGACTCTATGTATATTCTGCCTCTTTCAAAAGTAGGTTTTAACTTGCAGGTTGGGAAGATCCCCTGGAGAAGGGAACAGCTACCCACTCTGGTATTCTGACCTGGAGAATTCCATGAACTATACACTCCATGGGGTGGCAAAGAGACAGACTCGACTGAACGACTTTCGCTTTCTTCCAAAGGTCATGAGTACTGAGAAGGAAAATCAAAGGAAGTCAGGGCTGGCATCAGACACGGGGCATCCCAGTGGGGCCGTGGCAACAGAGCAGTGATCCCTGTTAACTACTGTGAGCTCCACAGCTGCACTACAATGTATAGCTACCCAAGTGTCCTCTGAATACCCTTGTTTCAGAGTTTTCAGTTTCTGTCCGTGAGATTAAATTGTCTACATTGGAAAACATAATGATCATTCCAAAGAAGTATATTCTGGGTTTCAAAATCTTATGTTCCAGACAATAACATATTTAGAGCAAATTTTTCACCTGAAAATAATTTCTGTTCTACCTGAGTCCAAAAAATATCTTTTGAGTTTATACACAAGTCCATGTGCAGCAAAGGCTAATTAAGACCCAGAAAAAAAAAAAACAGTTGAGGGTTTGACATAGCAGAAGAAGTAAAGAATTAATTAGTGATATGGGAAAACGTATCATTAAAAAACCATCTTAAGGGCCACATTTTCTGTATGGCGGCTTTTGCTAAGCCTTTTAGTTTAAAAAGCCTAAGCACCTGACATTTTGCATCTCTGTTTTTCTGTAAAGATAAAAGGAAACTTGAGTGTCTCATTCTCAATAATGCACTTAATATGTGACAAAAAGGGTTCTGTTCCCTTCATTTCCACAGCCAGGCATTTTCGTATTATTGCCCCCAGTAACTGTCGTTTCGTGCTTAACCCTTTGTGGACTGGAACACTTTCCTCAGCCTCCAGGGAGAGACAAGCTGGGCTCGAACGAGCTCAGAGGTTTTGTGTGTCAGATACTTGCACTCACGCTGGTCCTGTCGTTACCATGTCGCAGAACTTGTTGCCTGATATCTAGTGCCTGGGCAGGCTTGTTTACTTGTGATCACTATGTAATCATTCATTTTATGGAGCCTCATTAAGGGCGGACCAACCTCTGTCCCAATTTAGCGTCGCTGGAGCGTAGGTAGCATCCATCTGCTCCACCCGCACTGTTTAATTAATGAACTTGGTCATGTGCTCATTCCCTGTGAAAAGCTCTGTCTTCTCAGGTTGTTGAATGGGACCCACGTTCCAGATTTCTCCGTCAAGATCCTAGAAAGCCTGCGTGCTCGGCACTAGCTGTGGACTCACTAACTTCTGTTAGTCTGGACTTGAAAGCACATTTACTTTTTCTTTCATTATTTATTCATAAATCCAAAGTCAGTCGCTTTTTGAGTAAGTAAATTATTAATCATTTTTTATAACTTCTTGCTCTTCGGTGAGTGAAAAAATAACCCACATAAAAGCTATAGTTCCTTTCAATGCAGTGAAATATACTTGTTATTTTGAGATTTTTCCCTTCTGAGATTAAAGTTACAGAAATGCCCAAATGCCAAAAATGTCATTACTATTTTCCAGTATCTCTGTTTTAGAGAATTACCTAAGAAACTCTGTAGCATAGATTAAAAAAAATAATAATAAAATAAAAAAAATAAAAACTAAACCCATTTCTTTTGGGAAAATATTTTTAAAACTTCATTACCTTTTATTTTTAGTGTTTTATAACATTCTGTCTGGATTTAGAGGTGTTTTGTTAGCATCTATTTAATGACCTGATAAATTTGATACTCTACAACAAAAGGTGTCAGAAACGAATCATGTTCATTTAAAACATCTATTACAAGCTAAGGCCTGGGGTTTAATGCTGATAAGCCATACCTATGATTCCAGTGCCTTCTCTGTAAGTCTATTTAATATAGAAATTAAACTCCTCTCTACCCTGTCAAGAGCTCTCAGATCCTAGCATTTCTTTCCACCCTGAAGTATGATAGAGTCCCACATTCATATTGTATTCAGTTTTCTTTATAGGATCAGCTCTTATTCCTGTACTGGCAAAAAACATGTCTGAAAAGTCATTTCTTCAAAAAACATTTTTACCTGCCTCCATCAGAATTAGAGGGAAAAACTACATTTGTGTTTTTGCTTAATTGTTATAAAATTAATTTTGCTTAATTGTTATAAAGCTAATACACTTGAAAATCAACATTAACATTGTTTGAAACTAAGTACCCATGTGGTGGTGTTGTTCACTAACTTAGTCGTGTCTGACTCTTTGCGACCCCATGGAGTGCAGCATGCCAGGCTTGCCTGTCCTTCACCATCTCCCAGAGTTTGCTCAAACTTGTGTCCATCGAGTCGGTGATGCCATACAGCCATCTCATTCTCTGCTGTCCCCTTCTCCTCCTGCCTTCAATCTTTCCCAGCATCAGGGTCTTTTCCAATGAGTCGGCTCTTCGCATCAGGTGGCTGATGAGAAGATCCATGAAGTATTGGAACTTCAGTTCATGAGCATAAAAACCAGAGGGATCAAGAGCTGAAAGAGTAAGTGGCGTGATGCTAGGAGATGCTTGAGGGTGAACGAGTGGGATTATCATCTAGAAGGAGGCCCGCCTATTTCTCATTCTCTAACGTTTGACCTGCCTGTTGAGAAACCTATATGCAGGTCAGGAAGCAACAGTTAGAAATGGACATGGAACAACAGACTGGTTCCAAATAGGAAAAGGAGTACGTGAAGGCTGTATATTGTCACCCTGCTTATTTAACTTCTATGCAGAGTACATTATGAGAAACGCTGGGCTGGAAGAAGCACAGGCTGGAATCAAGATTGCCAGGAGAAATATCAATAACCTCAGATATGCAGATAACACCACCCTTATGGCAGAAAGTGAAGAGGAACTGAAAAGCCTCTTGATGAAAGTGAAAGTGGAGAGTGAAAAAGTTGGCTTAAAGCTCAACATTAGAAAACGAAGATCATGGCATCTGGTCCCATCACTTCATGGGAAATAGATGGGGAAACAGTGGAAACAGTGTCAGACTTTATTTTTGGGGGCTCCAAAATCACTGTAGATGGTGACTGCAGCCATGAAATTAAAAGACGCTTACTCCTTGGAAGAAAAGTTGTGACCAACCTAGATAGCATATTGAAAAGCAGAGACATTACTTTACCAACTAAGGTTCGTCTAGTCAAGGCTATGGATTTTCCAGTGGTCATGTATGGATGTGAGAGTTGGACTGTGAAGAAACCTGAGTGCCGAAGAATTGATGCTTTTGAACTGTGGTGTTGGAGAAGACTCTTGAGAGTCCCTTGGACTTCAAGGAGATCCAACCAGTCCATTCTGAAGGAGATCAGCCCTGGGATTTCTTTGGAAGGAGTGATGCTAAAGCTGAAACTCCAGTACTTTGGCCACCTCGTGTGAAGAATTGACTCATTGGAAAAGACTCTGATGCTGGGAGAGATTGGGGGCAGGAGGAGAAGGGGATGACAGAGGATGAGATGGCTGGATGGCATCACCAACTCGATGGACATGAGTCTGAGTGAACTCTGGGAGTTGGTGATAGACAGGGAGGCCTGGCGTGCTGTGATTCATGGGGTCGCAAAGAGTTGGACGTGACTGAGCGACTGAACTGAACTGAACTGAAATGTTGTCGTCAAGTGGAATGTGATCAGGGACGTGGCACCCTCAGTGGAGACATCCTTGATATGGGGTAGGGAATCCCAGGGCCCCTCCCAAAACTGTCCCAACTTGTCTCTTCTGAAGGTGCTCAGAAAAATACTTCATGATGAGAAAAGTTAGAGGCAGGTTGCAAGATGAGGCTCCATGCCTTGTTTTTTGTGTGTTTTGTTTGTTTATTGCACCTGGTCTTTGTTTCAGCATGCAGAATCTTTTAATTGTCGCCTGTGGGAGCTAGTTCCCTGACCAGGGATTGAACCTGGTCATTGGGAGTGCAGAGTCTTAGCCACTGTACCACCAGGAAAGTCTCTCCATGCCTTGTTTTAATTTGGGTTGGCATTCATGAAATTGCTGACATTTGACAGTTTTTGAACTAGTTAAGGAAAAAAAAAAGGCATTTTCATATAGTTCAACCTAGTTTTTTGGATTCCCAAAATGTGTATTATATATGAACATCAACTCCATAAACTATGCAGAGAAATCTGTGTGCATGGGGGGAGAGGACTGTAAGGAGGATTGGACCACCTGCCAAGACACCTCCCAGGTAGAGCCTAGGGCTGTGTCCAAGAGACTGCTGGTCCTGGAACCCCTGGCTGTTGAGGTCAGTACATCTTGAACCATCTTAGTCTGTCTCTGGGATCCTCTTTTTCCTTTAACCTTCTATTCGTGTGGCTGGTTTCTCTGGGCCCTGTGCCCAACAATTGGCATTTCATTATTGCTATTGCATGCAGTGTCTCCAACCCTGTTTTGTGATAAGGGCTTGAAAAATTAGTTAACAAATGAAATACGTCTTTACCTAGGAAAATTTTGCATGGCCTGCTGGGTTAGCAAACTCTTGACACAGACCCCAGCAGCTGGCCCCCTTCTGGTGCTAGCCAGTGAATAGTCCTCCTTTATTTACCAACCCATGAAAGGGGAGCTCATACCACTTGTATGTTATCGCAATAAAAATTGTAAATGAAAAAAAAAAGTCTCTTTGTTAAAAATATTAGAAATCTACAAGTGAGATCATACTGTCGCTGCCAGTCAGTTGGGAGAGCAGTTTGGGTGGGTTTTGAATCATGACAAATGGGCCATCGAACCAAAGTCCAGCAGAGCCATGTCAGCCAGAGGACTGCAGAGCAAAATTTGGCCCTGGAATGTGCATTCAGGCACGACCAGCCCAGCAGATTGGTGACTTGTTCCCACCTTGCCCTAACCCAGACGTTTTCAAGTCACAGGACTTGTAAGTCCAGTCCAATAATTGATGCCAACTAGTGCAGATTTCCTTTAGAATTGTTTTTTATTTCTCTAAATAATTTTCACTTCTTTTTAAGTGAAAATGGAGAAATTGAGAGGGGGAAAACAGTCCCAAATTTCTATCTTATAACTTTCAGTTTTTAAGTGTGCATTCTTACTAACTGAAAGTATTATACATTCACTCGACAATTCAAGGTGGTCACAGTTTTGATTTCTGTAAAAAAAAACAGGTAGTTCAGTAAGAATATAAAATGTTGCTGACCACAGCTTCGGTTAGAGTAAGGAGAGAAGGTTATCCAACAGGGGAGGTGATGCTTCTAAGAAGAAAATAGACTGTATTTGTAGATTCAGTCATTAGTTTGGTTTTTCAAAACAGGTGGGCGTTATTCCATGCTAATGACTGTATTAGCTTTGGCTAGATCGTGATTTCAGCTTTTTGGGAAAATGCTTACAAGTTCAGATCTTAGAGTACTTCCTGAGCAATTGCTGGATTTTATCTGTTTTCTTTTTGAGAGTATACTTCTTTATAGGCTGGTTCTCAGAAGGGTAAACACACTGGACAAGCTGATAAAATCTATTTATAATAAAGATCACATTGAAAAGTGAGTCTTAAGGCCTGTTTGACAGTTCAAGGTAATGAGAGTATTTGGTGCCTGGCAGGGGAGGTACGTTTGAGAGCATCCAGCCAGGTAACCCTGAGGAAGATGGCCTGTCTGGGGGGTTTGGGGAAGAGGTAATTGGGCTTTTCTGCTTTTGGTTTTTTTTTAAAACAAGACTTTACAGGAGCAGTCCTTTCCAGGAGATGCTGGCCATTCAAGGCCCCATGCTGACCCAAAGCCAGGATAAAGATAAAGTTGCCCCCAAGCTTCTGAGTCCAGTGGCTCAGCGAACCTCACCCAGTGGCCCTCATATCCAGAGCCCACCTCAGCCCCATATATTTGTCCTGACATCTGCCTTTCCCCCTACCCCCCACCCCACCATCTGGACTTCTGCCCTGCAGGTGTAGCAGACTTCTCTACCTTTAGGGATCTCGTTTCCAGACTCACACACTCCTGGGATGGGCCCATGGTGAGCAAGTCCCAAGAGACGCCTAACCTTCCTTTGCAGATCAGCAGGACTAGGTGGTTAATCATTCACAACATCTTTTATTAAAGTAAACATGAGCCATGAATTTGCATCATTTTTAAGATAAGCAGCTTTGCCTGCAGGCCTCTCAGGCCCAGCTTCCAGGCCCCTGGAGGTCCCGCCCTCCAGTCTGTGCCACTTTGCCAGGGCACGATTCAGGAAACCCTTGTGTGTATTGCCTTCAGCCAGGGTTCTCAACCCGACAACCACCTGGAGAACTACCACAGACACTGAGGCCCAGGACCCACTTCCCAGGTTCTGGTTCCCTGGGTTTGGAGTGGGGCGTGCTGGGCATGTTAAGCCTCTTCAGGTATGTCTGACTCTTTGCAACCCCATGGACTGTAGTCCACCAGGCTCTTCTGTCCATGACATTCTCTAGGCAAGAACACTGCAGTGAGTTGCCATGCCCTCCTCCACAGGATCTTCCCACCTCAGGGATCGAACCCATGTCTCCCGTGTCTCCTGCTTTACAGGCGGGTTAAGTCTTGTGCTGCCCATGGAAGATGGAGTCAGGAAGCTCCCCAGTTTCCTTCCGAGCTGGGAGTGGTGGCCTGGAGCTCCCGTCTGTCTGGGACTCGGGGCTCAGTTTGTGCTGTGTGATATATTCAGCACCTCCTGTGGGACCACTGTGTTCACTGCTACCCCACGAGGAGACAGGCCATCCTCGAGAGCACACAGCTAGAGGAATGGCAGGGGTGGGCCCGGGGCACGGGCAGTGTGACCACAGAGACCCCCATCATGAGAGGATGTCCCACGTAAGACTAGAACTAGCAGCCCAGCTGGAAGACGAAGGTGGGGCCACCAGCATGTTGGCTGAAAACTCTGAAAGGCAAACAGCACCAGCTGCAGAACTTGGGCCCCTCTTCTGGGGCACCTAGGGCTGAAGAGGGACCCAAAGATACAAGGAGAGGAAGGTGGAGGGTGGGAGACATCCATAGTCCCCCCTTCCCCAAAAATAACCGCCTGCATGACCTCAGGTCCAATCCAAGGTGTCTGCTCGCTGGAGAACTGCCTCCCCATCCCTGCCTGGAGAGGTGCTCTTCTGCAGCCTTCCTCATCCAGGAGCAACTGTATCTGATCCCCTTCAGATCACATCCCTGGACCACTGTACTTGTGTAAGCCCTTGTGTTATTAGCATCTTACCATCTCAGACTTTTGTTAATTGATCAAAGGGTTAAAGTATAAAAACTATGCAGCTTTAAGGAAAATGTCGATCTTAATGCGTTTCTTTAATCTATAACAATGACTGGTTTTAGTCAGGGTGCTTCAAATGCAGCTATTGTGGAGTCCCTGCCCTTGTATCAGTGGTTAAGTGTCCCAGCCCATTGAAATAGCTTTAGAAAGTGCAAAGGCTACGCTAGCACGTCTTTGTCTCCTCGTCTTTTAACTGTAAAGAAAAAGATGTCCTTGTATCAAGCCTCAGCATTTATGTGAAAAATGAAATCGGGTTCAGTGTGTGCATAGATTTTTCAGAGAGATTAAAGTGGGCATCACGCAATTTTTCTCTACAAAAGGCCGCCTTTGATGTGCTTTCTGTCTATTCACGCAGAAGTGTCAGCCTTTGTTTCTGAGCCGCAAAAGAGCGTCCGCTTGTCACCAGCGCATCCTCATACCTTTGTGTGGGGGCCTTGTTCCAGGTGGGTCTCGTAATTCAGAGATAATGTCATGAGAGCGCGTACACTGTGACCAGACGGCAGGCTGCCTCGGCAAGATAAATGCCAAGGCAAAGCCCAGAGCGCTTATCAAAAATGATCAGGAAACAAAACTAAAGCATTTATTTCTGAGCATCTGATTGTAATCCTGGGCTCTCAGCATTTCATCAGCCACATAACAGAAAGTTGCTGCTTGGCGCCGGCTTTGTTCTGGGCCTGGGTTCCAGTTTGATTCTGCCTTTGAGGTTTTACTGCAGAGGAAACCTGTGAAGTGGTTGCATAACGAGGCCTGGGGGCTGGAGCACGTGCTTGCAGCCCAGGTCAGGCCAGCACTGAGGGAGTAAAGTGGAGATGATGGGAGCTGGGCAGTCCCCATAAAGCATCTTCTGGGCACTCACCCTGGGGATAAAGGTCCTGGTCGGTCCTGACTCATAGTGGAGTTGATGCCTGTTCTACTCCAAGGGGATCTCAGGCACAGAGGGAATCTGGGGCACCTGGCTGAGCCTCTGCGCTCTCAGCAGAGAGGAATCTACACCCTAACCCCTGTGCTCACCCGCACCTTCAACTTCCTAACTGCATCATCGCCAGTTGCTAAAAGTACTCTCACAAAGGACTCTGAGTTTGTCTTATCAACTAAAACTACGCCTGTCTTTCTAAGTTTGTTCAGACCATCTTCATCTCTGAAAAAAAAGTGCAGGGTTTTTCTCCTTAAATGAAAGTGAAATCCAACAGAACTTTTTTTTTTTCTTGGCTTGGCTTTATGTTCTTTTTGATGACAAATAGGTGTTTTAGGAGAATCTAACTTTTTGTGGGTGTTTTTGTTAATGCTACCTCCAAATGAAAAATGCATATATATCTTGTTTTAAAATGGCCTCCCAAGCAGCGAAGGCTGCATCCCTAGGACCGCATTATTTAAACGATGGTTTGATCTCTATGCCCCTTGGTTTCCCTTGTTTCCTCCACTTCAGTCTTTCTCTGCACATTCAGTCTGTGAAGCCAGCCTGGACATCTAACTTTGCGATACCAAGCATTCTCAGGAGGGGAAGAGAGGGCCCCGTCGGGGACCCCTTGTCAACCCCTGAAGGGGGTAAGTGGAGGAGGAGGGGGAAAGGTGTCTCCTTTCTACCGCAGTCCCGCCGTGACCCACTGCCGCCCACTGAGGCCTCTGTGAGCAACTCTACATTGAGCCGGAGGGGATGTCTAAGTCACCATCCAATTCTGCCACACTCAGCTCCTCAGAACCACCTCCCACCCAAGCCCTTCCCCAATTTAGAGATTCTCGACCCTTCACAAGTCCTGCTCTTATTTCCTTCTCTTCATTTTCTATCATGAAAGCGGTGATCCTATGAGACATACCAAAAACAAAAGAAAAGAAAGAGACAGCCTCTGATGCAAATTCATGCCAATATATTTGAAAGCGCTCCCGCAGAAGAAAATTGGAATGTGAATTCTCAGTTAAAATGAGACTTCATTCTCTGGCCACTCAATTACGTTCTGCTTTTGTTTGTTTTTCATTTGCGTGTGAGCCTTAACCCACATGAAAATGAAGGCAAGGCTACGCTGTTCTGTCCCAAAGAAGCATTTGGCCACTCAGTGAAAAAGAGCCAGGATCCCGTGTATAAATTATTCAGAAATTTGGTAAATAAATGGGCAAACTTCTCGCTGGGGCTATCGCTATTGCATTATTCAGTCCAATAAAGAGAATTTAATTTAATGGGTTTTCAGCAACATTGTTCAGTGAGCAACAAAAGGCATAGTGTCCTTTATGAATAACTGATTTTCCCGGGGCGTTCTGAAGAAAGTGAGTCCTCGTTAACCCTAGAATGGCTAGCTCATGTCATTGAGGCTCGACCACCTGGCTGGGAGGTTGCCCGTCAGCTGCCAAGGAAGGACCGGCCGGGAGGACCAGGTGCTCTGCCCGCTCCGCCTGATTGTTACAGGGGAATAAACAGCGTGATTGCACTGTGTGGCCGGGGGCGAGGGTCCAAGACTTCTGCCAGCCAGGGAGCCTGCTTTCTTCCCAGCTCGGCAACCAGGGCCCTGAGAGCGCCTTTATTGAGAGCAGGTAATGCTGACAAAGCTGCAGTGCTGTCTGCTGTAATTAGGATGGAAAAAAAAAAAATCAGACCATTGAGAACGAGGCAGCAGTGAGCCTCAAGTACCTGTCTCTGCTTCGTAGGGAGCCTCAGGCTTTCAATGCAGGCTGGCAAGTTTCAGCATCGACGTGTGGGAGAAATTCTAGAAAGAAACCTTCATCCTGAGTGACCCCTGCTTCTTGTCTCACTTGGCTTGATGATGCTGCCTGTTTGCAAGCCTCACACCCAGCCATCACCACACGAGAAGTTTTATTGAGGCCTGAAATCCATGGCAACCACAAATTCCTGCCTCGTTGATCATCCTTCATAAACTGCTGGCCATTTCTCTTATCTTCCTTCATAAAGCTCTCTGCAAGTATCAGTGTTTAACCACCTGAAGTAGTCTTCACTCTGCGCTGTTGTTTATTCCCAGTCGTTTCTCTAAAGCACTGCTCCCTGTGTGGAGGTATAAAAGAAAATTAGCCCTATTGGACTTCAAAAAATTTAATTAAGAAATAGGTATTACGACCTTTCTAAGGGGTTTTGAATGTGAAACGGTTCATTAAGTTCGTGTTAATAAAAAAGTAAAGAGCGGTTCCCCCAAATGGCAAGAAAAAAAAAATCGCTCTCTTAACACATTGATTTATTTCATTCACTAAAGCACAGGAACCATGAAATGGTTCATCCCCGGCAGCACGTTAAATATGTGCAGAAGTCAAATTACAGCCTGACAGCGCCTTGTACTTTGTACTCACGGTGTGTACATTTCAATAGGCTGGGAGGAAAAAAGCAAACTCTGGAAAGATCCTTTTATGAAATTAAATTACCTGTGTTGTATGGCTCTGTGCGGCTGATGATTCAGAGGGATTTTAACTGTTGCCTGTAGCTTTTCTGTGGGTTAATCCCCCGCCCAGGTCAGTCTCCATCATTAGAAAATAGAAGAAAAATGTTTCCAGTCAGGCATCTAGGCTGTCCAGGGGCACCTAATTATACAGAGTCATCAGGACTGCCTAGAAGGACAACTGTCAGTTCTTCAGTGTTTTCTGTTTCTTAATCCAGGGAAAGTCAGGCCTCTGAGTTATGAATCAGGAAAGGGGCTTGAACCACATCAGGTCACGTGTCCTGGCCTCAGTTCCCACATCTGTGAAAAAGAATGGTCAGTGCAGTGGTCGTTCAAGCTACCAGTGCAGCAGGGTCTGCGGTGGATGCTAGCTTCGTAAAAGTAATCCCGTTTCTCCTGCCCACTCATGGGGTGTTTTATGATGGAAAATGACTCCGTATCACACTTTTCTTCTCAAAGGATGTATTCTCTAGGCCCCACTTTATGGAAGTACCCTGCAGGAACAAAGGAAACAGGTATGGATCCAGTTGTTGGAGAAGAGCCTTTGTTTAGCAAACATTTCATCAGACCTATTATATTTAATGCATGGACTAATGGATGGGATCTGTTATACACCCGTTTCACAGGGAGGACGGGAACTTGCCGTGGTCTGGCACACAACATCGGATCTTGGAGCCCCCCACCCTCACCCTATCATTCAGCCCTTACCTGGGGGGTCTGGTGCCTGCAGGGCCCTGCCCAGCTCCAGCTGATGCACAGGCTGAGGCCACAGGCTCCTGGCGAGGTGGAGGAGGGGCAGGGCCGTCAAGATGGAACTCTGCCCCCTGCCTTCCCGGTACTTGAGCTCAGCGTCTCCTCCCCTAGGACCCAGTGGCCCTGACGAGGCCAGGGCTTTCTTCCTTCTGTTTAGATGGTTCTTCTGCCTCCAGTTTTATGGCGGCAAAGTCCACAGTGTCATCTCGTTGTCACCTTTCAGAGCCATCCCTGTGTCTGCCTCCCTGCCCACACTGCTGTTTCTGCACCTCCTTGCCGGGCTTGACCCTGGCGGCCCAGCAGGGACACGGGGCCTCGTCGTTCTTTGATTGCTGCAGCATCTGTGTCTCCCTCATCCCTCAGCCACCAGGCTGTCCTTCCATCCTGTTTGGAACTGCTTTGGGAGAAGGAATAAATGACACCTCTAGCAAGGAAAAAGGTGGATCTTATTCAGTTGTTTGGCTTAGCAGGAGGAGTATTTACAAATACACCGACATCTTCTGAGAAAACTCATGTAAAGCCTACCTGTAAAGGCCTTGAATTGAGACGGCTGAACTGGAAGGCACCATGGGGTTCCAGTAGCCCAGTGGTTCCTTGTGGGGGTCTGTTTGAAGGGCTCTGAGAGCGATGTGTGCTAGAGGCCACCATGTTCCCTAGCGATCGAGTGGCCTGTGGCCTGAAAATGAAGAGGTGGCCACGGATGGGCCTGTGGCCAGGCCAGCTGAGAGGGAGCGTCGAAGGCCGTGGGCTTCCTGCAGTGCTCTGAGATTCTGAATCACACTGGACCACAGGGAATTGCCACTTTTGTAGGTCAGAAGCCAGCAGTTTTGCATGATTCAACCCAATGCATTACTCACCCCATTTTCAGCAGCTACAACATTTCTGGGATCCTTTAACGGAATTTGGAACAAGGAATCTCCAAAAACGTTCACTGATCCTGTCCAGTCTCAATCTCAGTCAAGCTAGAATAGTCTTGGAAAGGGAGTGGAACACAGCTTCGCCTTGGTCCCCACGTTGGGTCCCCCGTTCCCCTAACGGAGAGAACAGGGTCCTCGCATTTCCCCACCCACATTCCAGGATCATCTCCCACAAGCCCATCACCAGCCCAACTCCTTGGCTGAGAACCGTGCCCACCCCTCACCTCCCTGCCCTCCGCATCCCTGCCCTGAGTGCGGGGGAATCCTTGGTTCTGCCCCAGTGACCTTTATAGTCAGAAGACAGCCTCAATTCCCTCTCCTCTCTCAGATATCATTTAGTGAGCTTGCACTTGACTGCAGAGTGTATTCTTCACCCTCCTTTTTTGGTTCCTCGTCAGCTGCATCTGTGTGTATTTTATGCTGTGGGAGCCACTGTGAGCCCCTCTTTCCCCTCCGCAGCTCAGGGATGACAGAATCTGATAAATTGACAGTCATTCTGACGCCTCTCCATCATGGAATTAAGTTTCCTATCTCTGCTTGGTTCCTCTCTCCCTCCTGCTGCCTCCCTTGGCCGTGTCCTCACCCGGGGCTGAGCTGAGAGCTGGGCAAGTCCACCAGCAGGGAGAGCATCTCACAGGTGTGTGGCACCTGGGGTAGGCAGGCAAGGTGCTGGGGCAGGGCCACCTGCATGGACAGGGGCCTCGGTGTCTGCTGCTCCTGGTATCGAGTGAGCCCCTTACACCTGGAATGTTGGGGCACATTGGATCCTGGGACCAGTAGGTGGAGACTCCCCAAGGGAGCCACCTCCCTGAGACGTCCTGTTGGTTTCAGAGCATCAGGGTGGAACACCTAAGAATACCTTGTGTGGTCGTTCCGAAGTTCACCTTATTTTTGTCTTAATTTAAAGTATCTGCCTACAATGTGGGAGACCCGGGTTCAGTCCGTGGGTCGGGAAGATCTCCTGGAGAAGGAAATGGTAACCCACTCCAGTATTCTTGCCTGGAAAATCCCATGGACCAAGAAGCCTGGTAGGCTACAGGCCATGGGGTCACAAAGAGTCAGACACGACTGAGTGACTTCACTTTCATAGTTGATTTACAGTGTTTCAAGTGTACAGTAAAGTGACTCAGTCACACATACATGTTTTTCAGATTCGTTTCCATTGTAGGTTATTATATTTAAACATTCAGTAGGACAGACACACACTACTATGTATACCGATAACTTCCTATGCTATACAGCAGGTCCTTGTTTATGTTTTATAGACAGTCCTATGTGTCTGTCCTGAGTTCACTCTGAGTGCCTCTCTCTAGAAGAAATTTAGATACAGTTCTCTTGACTCGAAGGGATGAAAGGTGCTGATGCTTCGCTTGAAAATGAGCGTGCCCCAGCGGGGAGAGGTCCTTCCCTTTCCTTGTCTTCACTTCTGAGCGTTTGGCAAGACGCATCCCTTTTTCCAGCATTGGGGCATCCTCGACTTGCTCTCTACAGTTTCAGGGTGCCCCTGGAGCAGAGCCTGCAGAGCTTAGAGGGGGCAGAGAGCATCTGTGCTCATGTCAAAGATGCTCTTACCCTTCCCCATCTACTCTGGCTTTGAACCGGCTGCTTTCAGAGCCCAGGCGCCTTAGCTGTCAGTCTCAACACAGCAGCTTCCCCAAAAGCATCACTAAGAGCAGCTGCAGATGCTTCTCCGCCTTGAAGCCCTGGGAAAGGCCAGTGTGCAGGGAAGGGGTGCGTGTGGCGGGGGAGGGGAGTGGCTAATCGTGTTGTTAAAATTTGCTTTACCTTTTGCTTTTCTTGTGCTTATGTACACCTCACTCCTCATTGCCTGACCTGCCAAATGCCTAAGGCTCGGTTCTTCAGGGCCTTCCTTGGACACCAAGTCACGGCCATCCCATGTGTCCCCATTCCTCAGATTCCTCCTCGCTTCCTCTCACTGCGGATGCTCCACGGCTATGTCTCAGGTGCTATGGTTAAAACCGAGGGCTTAGGATGGTGCAAAAATGTCATCAAAATCTTTATCTTCTTTTCTGTTCGGCTTTTCTTCAATACATGAAATATGCGTTACGGAATATTGTATTTCTTGTTTGATCTACATTCTGTTCTGTTCTCGAAAGCATGAGAGTTCCATCACTGGGAACTGCATTTCTAAGCCATCATAGCCCTTATCAGTGATGCTCTGAAGCCAAGGTTCCCAGCCTGAGAGGGCGTGGCAACCCACTCCAGTATTCTTACCTGGAGAATCCTCATGGACAGAGGAACCTGGCGGACTACAGTCCATGGGGGTCGTAAAGAGTCGGACATGACTGAGCAACTCGATGAATGTGGTCTCCATTGTCAAGAAGACATCCCAGGCTGGGAGACCTGACAGGTGACCTCGGTGGTCCTTTAAGTGCATGATTCCGGCCAGACTGAAATAAGGACACATTAATGATGAGGTTAATTAGGAGAGCTTGCTTTAAAGGAGCTGAGTGGGCTGATGCATGAGTATTCACAATTGTTAGACCTCATCAGAGAAATACTTCCATCTTGTGATATAAGTTAAACTGTTGGTGGTCCAGTTTTTCAGAAATGGACTACATTTTTAAATTGCATCTGTGTTTATTTCTTACGTTAAAGGGCTTATTCCTGATTTCTCACAGTTGAGTGGCCCCTGGAGGTGCATGGCCCAGCCTCTCCAAACACCACCGCCCAGGCTGGGTTTAGATCCCTCTCCTAGTCTCTTCCACTGTTCCCCAAATATTTTTGGGAGGAATGCTGTGCTCCCCACAACCACCCACCATTTCTGGGCAGATTATTACATTGAACTATGAAATTACCAATGATTACCTAATACTTAACTTACTAGAGACTCAGTTTCTTCAGCTTTAAAATGAAAATCGCAATACCTTCTCTTCCTAGAATTTTCCAAGAATTATTCTAATCTTTGCTCATGGTTGGCACATAATAGGATTAATAATCATGTTTGCATATGGACATATGAGAGGATGGATGGATGGATAAAAATGTTTGCATTTGTGGCATGAACTGAAAATGGCTAATGGATTGTCCCTAAATTTGAATGGTCTTTCTTAAAATTTTAGTGTGGGTGGGCTCCTTCTAGGAGATGGGGGGGGGGGGGGGGGGGCACAGTAACCAGCCAGATGTGGGCCCCAGGGAGCTGGATCCTGCCCTGATGCAAAGGCCAACAGAGAATAGCTGCTTCTCACGTGGGCAGTTCTGAGATGGGCAATTTCAGGACTTTATTCATTTAACAATGATGATGAATTTCCCTGGCCAAAAAAGAAAGCCAACTAGTTTTAAAACAACAAAAGCCAGAGACAAAGATGTTTAGGGGGAGATGAGAATTTGTTCTTTCAAAATAATTTTGAGTAAAACATAATTACCTGTCTCTCTATGTGCATACAACATGCAGAATCTGTGTTCCTGGCATTGAATTAGTCAACTGGTTTCCCTTAAGTAATTCACTTTACATAACTGTTTCCAAAAGATATGCTGTGGCCTTTATTTTGGTCTTATTATTTTATTTTTAGTTTTTAGTTTTTTACTGAAGTATAATTGATTAACAATATTGTGTTAGTTTCAGGTGTATAGCAAAGTAATTTGGTTATACTATATATATGTTTGTATATATCTATATTTTTTTCTTTTCCATTGTATTCTATTACAGGATATCGAATATAGTTCTCTGTGCTATACAGTAAAAGATAAGATGTGGGGTGTGTGTGTGTGTGTGTGTGTGTGTGTATATATATATATATATATATATATATATACCATGTACACAATGGAATATTACTCGGCCATGAAAAAGAAATGATCCCATTTGCAGCAGCATGGATGGGCCTAGAGATTGTCATACTAAGTGAAGTAAGTCAGCCACAGGAAGACAAATATTATATGATCTCACTTATATGTGGAATCTAAAAAATAGTATAGTTCAGTCACTCAGTCATGTCTGGCTCTTTGCAACCCCATGGACTGCAGCACTCCAGGCTTCCCTGTTGATCACCAACCCCCAGAGCTTGCTCAGACTCATGTCTATTGAGTCAGTGGTGCCATCCAACCATCTCATCCTCTGTCATCCCCTTCTCCTGTCTTCAATCTTTCCCAGCATCAGGGTCTTTTCCAATGAGTCAATCCTTTGCATAAGTACAAAAAGAATAGTACAAATGAACTTATTTATAAAGCAAAAACAGACTCACAGACATAGAAAACAAACATAGTTACCAAAGGGGAAGAGGAATGGGGTTAGGAGTATGGGGTTAATGAATGCACACTGGATACTGGAGGGGGTTCCTACTCCAGGAGATCTTCCCAACCCAGGGATCGAACCTGCTTCTCTTGTGTCCCCTGCATTGGCAGGAGGCTTCTTTACCACTTTCACCACCTGGGAAGCCCATGAATGCATGCCACAATATATAAAATTATCAACAACAGGATTTACTATGGTCTTTATTTTTTAGTTCTTTCCAGTCAGGGTAATTGGATGGCACTGCTAAATGATTAAAAAGTCCAGGTAGATGCCTTTTAATTTTTCCTTCCAAAAGCTCAAAAGTACAGCTTATTAGGTGGCATCGCTCACCCTTAATAAGATTAGCATTGTCACAAAGCTCAGGGGACCTTGCCCTAGTTTTTGTCCCACTTGATCACCTGGCTTGTGACACCAGGCAGCTAATTAATTCTGTCACCACTGGAGAGCCCAGGCAATCCCTCAACAACAGGTTCAAGACGACATTTGCTATAGGGCCGTCTCTATAGAAAATGACCCAGGCATTTCCTTCTGTCATGAAAATTATCAGAAACCTCAGTTTATGAAGTAAAGAACTAACATACTTGATCTGATTCAGAATCAACTGTAGGGGAGACCCAACTTCCCTTCATTGAAATGACTAGTCCCCGGTTTCCCAGGTTGTCTAGTGGTTAAGGATCTACCTGCCAATGCAGGGGACCTGGGTTCGATCCCTGGTCTGGGAAGATTCCACATGCCATGGAGCAGCTAAGCTCGTGTACCAGAACATCTGAAGCCCGCCCGCGTGGAGCCCTTGTTCCGCAACGAGAAAGTAGTCCCCACTCACTGCAACTAGAGAAAGCCTGCATGCAGCAGTGAAGACCCAGAGCAACCAATAAATAAATCGACCTTTTTTTTTTTTTGAAGACTGTTCTCTTAGTTCCTGGTCCTCCTGTTTGTGTTTTTAATGAAGAAAAACACGTCCCCTGGAATATTTCCTCGCCTGTTAGAGGAAGCTATTTCAGGCCGAGGATGAGGGGAGACCCACTGCCTCCGCCCTCTGCAGGACTGGGACTCTGGGCCAGTCACCTGAGCTCCTGCAGGCAGTAAGCGGATTGGCCCGCAGCTCGAAGCCCGACCTGCCTTCCGTTCCTGGCTCTGAGACAGTGGCCTCCACACACCCCATTCCTGCTTTGCTGGCCGTCCTGGTAGGTTCCACTCGTGAATGTTGCAGGAGCTGAGTGGCCTCGTGGGCAGGTACTCTGCCCACCCTGACTCCACGCACATGGCATGTACTCCTGCAGGTCACCATGAGGGCCCCTCTTCCAGATGAGGGACTGAGATTCCAGGAGGCAGACTACTTGCCTCGGCGATGAGGCCACACTCAGTGGAGCTGCATCCCAGGCAGGGCTGACCTTGACTGCGCTGGCCACCAGAGTGCGGGAACACCAGGCTGGCATTTCTCATCTCTCTCCCCGTCAGAGTCATTGCAGAGGCTTTTACCCTCTGCAGTGTTTTTGAGTGATGCTAAGTGGGCACATAATTAAAAATAAGGATTTTCCGAGAAGCTTTATGACCCTTGGAAAACAGCAGTTGAAGAAGAGCCATCCATTTTCGTTGCTGCTGTGTTTTTTTGTTTTTGAATGTTTATGTATTTGGTTGTGTCAGGTCTCAATCTCAGCGTGCAGGATCTTTAGTTGCGTCAGGAGACCTCCTAGTTGCAGGATGTGAGATCTAGTTCCCTGACCAGGGATCAAACGTGGGGCCACCTGCATGGGAGCACAAGGTCTTGGCCACTGGACCACCAGGGAAGTCCCTGCTCAGTGTTTTAATTGTGAAGCACCCAGTGGTCAGCTCTGCTGTGTCCAGCACCCTGACCTCATCATCCCTGCCCAACAGTGCTCAGCCATCCTCTCCACAAAAATGTCCACCCCAAATAGTTAGTTAATAAAACTTTAGAATGTTCTATTGTTCAAAATGTGAACAGAAATAAGCACACTAGGATCAATCTGGCTTAAACAGGCTCACTTAAATTTCCCAACCTCTGACACTTAAATGAAAGGATAAATTCATATAGTTTATCATTCTGTGTCCTGGCTTCCTAATCAGTCGTTCAGATGATAATTCAGCTAGGAGTCACCTCTTATGCTAGATTAGCTGTAAAACTTGCCAGTTTATTTTGTGCCATTCTTGGTTCTGGAGACAGAGAGAAGGCTCTGACTTGTCTCTTCTCACCTTCTGTCAGCACCAAACAACAGTATTTGTGAGTTGACTTAGCATGAGCATTGCAAACTCTTGACTAATATTCATACTAAACTGAAACAATTGAAGAGAGAAGCAGAGACCAGCACTGGGAATCAGACTGGCCTGGACTTGGTTGAGTTCGAGCCATGCTCACTTCTAGCTGGATGGACGCAGAAGAAGCATGTCTGCTCTCTGCCTTACCATCTGTGTCTGGAAGTTTCTAGAAGGTCCAGTGGGCTCATGGCTGCAAAAAGGCAGTGCTATACCAACTCTGGGTAGGCTGTTCTTTCTTGTTATGTAAAGATTGTATCTTTTCTTCTGAGAGAGCTGTTATCCCAACAGAACTCAAGCTAATGATGATGTAACCTTACCACGATATGTTTTAGAATCCCCTCAGAATACTGAGTCAGTGTGATGGTCAGTTATTGTTGAAGCCAAGACTTAAAAGAGAGTTGAGTAGCAAGGAAGTGCTTTTCTTACAGCTGAAGGAAGAATAATGGATACAGAGGAGGCACTCAGTAAATATCAGATGCATGGATGGATAGATGGGCGGATGGATGGATAGATGGGTGGATGGATGGATAGATGGGCGGATGGATGGATAGATGGGTGGATGGATGGATAGATGGGTGGATGGATGGATAGATGGGTGGATGGATGGGAGGTTATGTGGGTGCATGGGTGGATGAGTGGATGGATGGATGAATGAGTGGATGGACGGATGGATGATGAATGAATGGATGGGTTGGTGAGTGACAGGCATAATAATTGGAAGAAATAAGAAGTTGAAGGAAGACAGACCTAGACTCTCTGCTCTGCATGGCTGCCTCACAGGAGTTGTGTTGGCCTCCTGGTCCAGGGACCTGAGATACAATCTGCTTCACCTTTGAATTCTGAGGGACATCTCCTTCCTCTTTAAATAAAGTACAAAATGGCTCCAAAGGACATTTTCCTCATCTGGGCCATGTCTAATGCCATTAATATGAAACTGCTGGCTTACTGGAGATGCTTTTGATCTATCAAGAAAAAGACACACCTAATTCAATTTTGTTATTTTTCCAAGAGTAAGTGTCTTAATTTGCAAGAGAATGATTTGATTATAATTTTAAGTGATACCGCAGTTTTATTTTTAGTCATGAAGATGATATTGAGTGACTCTATGAGGCTCAAATGTGGAAAGTCCCAGAGAATTGTGTGAGTTGGGAATTTTATCTTTAACGGTGTTCTGGGGTTGTTTATGCATGTAACGTGTTGAATGTATTTTAGTCAGAATGAACAGACTCCCCGACAGAGTTTTGTGTGTAAAAATATGAAAGCTGACAGTTTTCATTTAAAGTATAAAGTAGAATAATCCTAGCATATAAAACCACATAACATCATCTGCAGATCTGTTTAAAGCACATGTTATTGTTGAGAGATCTTTCTTATTCTGATGTTTGTTCCCACCGGGACAGTCTTGTTTCTTTCTTTCCTCCTGTATTACTCTTTAAAAATGGAAAGTTTCTAGGTACTCAAAGGGATTGCTAACATGTAGTGTAGATGTTGACTCTGTTGTCCTTCAGGTCTCTATAAAAACATCACCGAGTAGATCGAACCAGGCCTTCTGTTAGCTGTGGCTACTCCAGTCCTTTCCTTTCAGAGGAGAATTCTGACGTCAAGAGGCGGGGCCGTGGCTGGAGCTGGGGCCCTAAGTCAGGCTGGTAGGGTTGGGATCCAGACGCTGGGATTAGGGTTGAGGTCCTGGCATTTACCATCTCAGGGTCTGGAGCCAGACACTCCCCTCCCTCTGCCAGGTTGCTCCTGTGTGTAAAGAGAGAAACAGCACAGATCATACATAGAGTTGTGAGGGCAAGTGAGGTAGATACAGCTTCTGAAAGGCCTCGCACAGTGCCGGATTCCACAAAGCACTTGATGGTTTCCGTGGTCTCACCGTCGACACCGAGCCTGTGTTGGGGGAACTCACACTTTCCTTGTGGGGAAATGCCTTTTCCTGCTTTTGTTGGAGGACGCAGTCCACTTCCAGACAAATTGCTTGTAACAGAACTGTGTGTAGTTATTTTTTGTTTATCTGCACAGCCTAGAACTAAGATGAGCAGAGAGCATAGAACCGCATATCGCGTCCGTGGGAAACCAGAGTCATTCTAGCAGGCCCTGGGAATTCTGTGATCAACCTTGAAAGCAAAACATATCCATTTCCCACTACATGGACTCCATATGCCTCTTGACCATCACTTTGTTTTTAACCTGACACTGAACCTAATTTTGCTGCTATTGCTGTAAGTCGCTTCAGTCGTGTCCGACTCTGTGCGACCCCAAAGACGGCAGCCCACCAGGCTCCCCCGTCCCTGGGATTCTCCAGGCAAGAACACTGGAGTGGGTTGCTATTTCCTTCTCCAATGCAGGATAGTGAAAAGTGAAAGTGAAGTTGCTCAGTCGTGTCTGACTCTTAGTGATCCCGTGGACTGCAGCCTACCAGGCTCCTCCATCCATGGGATTTTCCAGGCAAGAGTACTGGAGTGGAGTGCCATTTCCTTCTCCAGATCCTAATTCTGAGACAAGTGTAAAAAGAGTAAAAGAGATGCTTTTTGCCCACCAGTTGCTCAAAATCCCTTTCCTGGTCACAGCACAAAAGAATCTAGAGTTCTCTGGGCTTCTCTGGCCCCTCTGCAGGTCTTCAGAGGGCTGTCTGTGCCCACCCTGCCTGGACCCATCGCAGGACAGCTCAACCCTCATGCCCACTCAGCGTGGCCTCCACGAGCCGTTGGCATCACGCACTGTCTCTAATTGCTGGAACTCATTTGCTTAAACATTGTGAGGCAAATATAGTTTTGCTGCCTCTGATAACGCACGGAGGAGCTTTGTGTTATCAGAATTCCCCCAGATTTCCAGCTAGGTTCCAATCACTGGGGTATTTTTTTCACTGACAGACTAGTCTAGTCTGTGGCTGTCTCAAGTTTCAAGCGCCGGTCAGCAGCCGTGGCCATCAGGTGTGCTCTGAATGACACCCTATCTTACCCCCTAGAACGGGGTCTGGGTGGGCCCTGGGGGCCACTTAGTCCCCCTCATAGGGACAGCTGTCCTAGTCTCCAGGTCACGTGCATCTGGTAAACCCCTAACTTTTCTTGGAGTTTCTTCTTGTCATTTGATAATTTGGTGTTAAGATGAGTATCTTTCTGGAAAACTCAGATGCCATTAAGCTATAATTATTTTACAAAAATATAGAAATACGATTTTCTGTTTGCAGATACAGTCTTATTTATCATTTTGAAATACATCTCAAAGTTTTCAAACATCATATAAAGGAGTATTTCCCCCAAAATTGTTTTCAGAAATGGAGGGGAAAAGTCAAGAAAATCTGTACAGAGTTTGGTGCAAATACTTGGAACAAATCCTTTTAATTTAAAAAAATATATATTAATTTATTTGTGACTGCTCTGGCTCTTCATTGCTCTTTTCATTGCAAGCTTTCTCTAGTTGTGGCAAGCAAGGGCTGCTGGCTAGTTGCGGTGTGCTGGCTTCTCATTTCATTGGCTCCTCTTATTGTGGAGCGTGTGTTGTTGTACAGGCACTTGGGCTTCAGTAGTTGCCGCTCCTGGGCTCCAGAACACAGACTCGTTAGTTGTGGCCCATGAGCTGTTCCATGGAATGTGGGATCTTCCCCGACCAGGGATCGAACCCGTGTCCCCTGCATTGGCAGCCATATTCTTAACCACTGGACCACAAAGTGTTATGCCCAAGTCGTGAAATCTCCCAGTGACCACCAGGGAGCCGGTATCTGATGCAAAAGCAAGAGAGTTTTTATTACCAAGCTCGAGCTGGGGCTCCCACCGTTACCAACGCAGCGGCTAAGGAGAGGAGCCCCGAGTTTTGGGTTACACTGCTTTTATAGGGAATATTCAGGTGAAAGGGTAACAAAGGGGGTGTTCAGGCTGAAGGACTACTGATTGGTTACCCTCTTCTATAGGGTTGTGTGTGGATTTCTGATTGGTTTTTTTACTTCCACGGTAGATCATTACTTCCAAGGTAAATCACAAATGTCACAATTGTAAATCATTACTTCCAAGGTAAATCACAAATGTAAATCATTACTTCCAAGGTAAATCACAAATTCTTGAACTTAAAGTCAGGAGGTTTAACCTAAGGGCTGATTGGCTTGTGCACAGTGGGGCAAGTTTAGGCAATATCCAAAGTCTAAGTCTGTTTGCCCGGTACCTTTGCAAAATGAATTGCTTTTACAAGATGGAGTAGCTCAGGCTCTTCAAAGGAAGCGCTAGGACTGGAAAATTTTTATTCTTTCTAAGCCCATCCTGACTTCATCTGGGCCTGATGGGTTGGTGAGGAGCAACAGTTGAGAATATTTCAGGAAACTTAGAACTTCTGCTAAAGAAGACTTTTTTTGTCCTTTTTGATTTTGTTCTTTTATCTATCATGTATCATCACAAATCTATTTTATTTTTAGAAGCAACCTGGATGAAAAACCAATCCATAGGTCACATGAATTGGCTTTCTTCTCCAAAGCGAGAGTGGTAGGGGACTAAGTATTGGATGGTTCAGCTCAAATCACGTTGCACTAAAACCTGTCATGTATGTTATTTAATAATAATTTGCCTTACAGTCAGCATTTAAAATCCAGGCGCACTGCTATTTAATTTTCGGCCCTTTTTTATTCCTTGCCACAAAGAGAATTCAAGACCTTTAGAGACAGTTCCACATTTCTGTGTTTAGTTCAGTTGTAATTTCGTCGATGTTAAACGCCAACAAATTGTCAGCAGCGGTCGTTTCTATAACTGACATTGACAGCATACTTGTCAGCTCTCTGTAATGAATGAAAATCTGAAAGAGAGACAGTGCTGGGGACATTGACTCCCTTCCTCCCAGAAACCGAGCTACTGGCAGACTGTGGTCCACGTTGATCCATCACTTCTCAGATTGTGCATCAGCAAGGTAGCCAGTGGGGTCTCCGCTCACTCACTGGACATTCTAGCCTCTAGATGTGATTTTCTCGTCACTTAGGTTTTTACTGATGTGAGGCTTGGAGGGACAGTGTTACGGGGCCCTTTCTTGCCTGGTGATTTGCAGAAGGTGAGACGAGGGAGCTGGGGAGGATGGAAATGGAAAGCCCGTGATTGAGGGTGTGCTCCTCACACATCAATCCCTGTGAAGAGCCGACGTGAACATTTCCAATCAAACTGTAGATCAGTCCTCAAAACCTCGGAGTGCCTTGGACCCTGAGAGTGAGACCTTCCTACCCATGAGAACAGACCTTCTCCTAAAGTCTGTAATTTAATAGCCTGAAAAAAAAAAAATCTGTTTTTCCCCCATCTCTATTTACTCTGTTCATTTCCTGTGAATTATGCTTAAACTTGGTTACATGGGTCTTTTCTCCTTTCTTAGCAGTGGTGCACTGGTTCCTCCTCTCCAGGACTGTACCATTACAGTCTGAAAACTAATCTAATATCTTATGTGTTTAATTTCCTTTTCCAAAGCATCTATCTCTTTGGTTACATTGTTCAGTGAAGTTGTCCTCTTTATCCGTTTCCAGGCGGTGACATTTACTTTGAATGATTCATTTATTTGGAGTCTTAAACAGTCCTAGAATTTAAATTTGCATTATATTTGAAAGACAAACGAAATCTCTGTAAAAGTGATGCATGGCTTTAGGCTGTTACGAGCATCTGCTCCTGTCTTGATTTATTACGGAATTACATCCATTTATTACGGATTATCAAATGCCAGCCCAGCCCACCTATGGAGCATCCCTCTGGCCCCAGCGGCAGGTACCAACCAGAGAAGAGGTTAAGGAAGCAGACGTGAGACATGAACGGAGGCCCCGCCCTCCGGAAACACGTGGTCCAGGGCTTGTCCTGCCCTCTGGCTTCTCCTATCCCCCTAAAGTGGAGAGGGGGTTGTTTCCAGTGTGCGTCCCTCCCAGGTCTCCTCCAGGACCTTCTCCAAGCTGGAAACTCAGAGCTGTTCATCTCCCCCAGAGCTCTGCTGAGCGACAACAGCCGCCTCCTCCCCAGCGCTGCTCCCCTGAGCCCGAGCACTCAGGATCCCTTCCTTCACTTCTCCATCCTCTGCATCAGCTTCTGCAACGCCCTCCAGGCCACCTAAGTTGTGACCCTGGGGCACGGCCAGAGCGCAAGCCCCCATGCCCCCCAGGCATCCTGCCATCCGCAGCCCACTTTCCTCCCCTCCACCTCTGCTCTGGAGGCCTGCATCTCCTCCCACTTTCTGACCAGTTTCCCTTCCTCGGGGCCCTTCCACACAGGCCCCTCCTGCCCCCCCACCATGATATCAGAAGTACAGTGTAGACCTGGCTGTTTTCTGTTTCAGAACCCCCAGTGTAGACCTGGCTGTTTTCTGTTTCAGAACCCCCAGCAGTGGATCTCCCAGGGGCTGGAGAGACCTTGGGCTCCTCCCACCACCGCAGGCCCAAAGGTAGCCCCTCTTCCCGCTGGGTCCCTATGACCTGAATAAGCAAAAAGAGCCTAAATAAGCAAAAAGAATGAAGTCATTGTTATATTTAAGGAATTAATAAAGTCATCAGGGCTTCCTTGATGACTCAGTGGTAAAGAATCCTCCTGCAAGGAAGGAGACCTGGGCTTGATTCTCTGGGCCAGGAATATCCCCTGGAGAAGGAAGTGGCAACCCACTCCAGTATTCTTGCCTGGGAAATCCCATGGACAGAGGAGCCTGGGGGGCTACAGTCCATGAGGCACAAGAGTTGGGCACGACTTAGCAACTAAACCACCACCATCATAGAGTCATCAAGGTCTGCAGCTTAAACCTGTGTACTCAAATTTCCATTGTAGGTTGACTTTTTATACCCATATATGCTTAAGTCTCATTCAGAGAATAAATAAATCCCAACCTTGCACAAGATCATGGACTTAACCCCATGTGTTCCAGAATTTATGATATTAGCTGAAAGTAGTAAAGTTAGAAGACCAGGGTTCTAGTTCCAATTGCATCCCTGAGTAACTGTGACCCAAGAAAACTCACCTAAACTCTGAGCATCTGTTTCCCTATTAGTAACATGGAAACCACAGGACTCGTCCTAGCTCAGGCGGGTCCAGCGTTGAGGAGACTGTTGCCTAAAGCTGGACTCAGAGCACCCCACTGCCTTCGATTATCCACCATGTTCTTTCTGGAAGACAAGGCCTTACGCCTTGGGGATGAGGAGGGACAGGGAGTCTACATTCATGGTGCTTCTCTTGTGCGCTGGAACCCTGCTCAGTGCTTCCTCCTAGCATTCTTGTCTGATCTTCCCACAGCCCCGAGAGCTGACATCACCATCCCCACTGGGCACAGAAGGCAGCCTAGGTTAGGGCCCAGACCCAGGGCAAGAGGGGTGGCTGGAATTCAAATGCAGGCCGGTCTTCCCAAGAGCAAGCTCCTTTCTGATTGTCATGCTGCTTCTGGCACTGCTAAACATCAAATAGTAATCAGAGTAAACCTGGGGGTTCGGATTTGAATTCTGAAGCTCTTGCACTCCAGCAGAATGTATCTTGAGGGTTTCAGAAAGTTCTCTTCGCGGTTTTGTTTGTTATTGTTGTTGTTATGAACCATTTTTAAAGTCTTGATTTAATTCGTCACAGTACTGCTTCTGTTCTGTGGTTTAGTTTTTTGGCCCCGAGGCATGTGGCGCCCTAGCTCCCAGACCAGGGATCGAACCCATGTCTCCCTGCATTCTAAGCTGAAGTGTTAACCGCTGGACCGCCAGGGAAGTCCCTCTTGGAGTTTTTTGAGAAAATGTAGCCAATGAAGACATATGTAACCAGTAAACACCCAAGTTTACTCTGATCACTGCTTTATGCAAGTGAAAGAATACTGGGTAGACAGAGTGAGTAGTAGGTCAACCAGAAGACTCAAACTAGGCAGAAACCAAGATGAGCTTCTAGTTAGCAATTTGAATGTTCTTTGAACTGGGTACTCAAGGGGAAATTTTTTCTTTAAAAACTGCTTTGCCGTGTGTGGTATTTAATGAGATAGTAATTCAGGACAGAATGTCAATTTCACATCAGTGGATTTATTGAGAGCCAGAGGGCAACAGCTGGCATTGAAACAGGTATTGGCTGTGTGACCAGGTGTCTCCGTAGCCACCTGCTTCCTCTGGTCAAATGTTACTGATCACCCACTGCTTGGAATCACTTCAGCCTTCAGTTCATATCTTAACATGGCTTACACTCTTTGATGTCTAAATTATAAATGCCTTTTTGAATAGAAAGCAGCCAGCATTGAAGTCCTAAGGATGTTAGGTATGAAAATGTCCCAAGACACGCTCTTAGTTAATGGCCCTGGCTAGTACTTCTTAAAAAATTCAGCAAAGACTCCACAGCTACATTTTCTAAAGCTACTTAAAAAATTAAAAAAGAAGATTCTTGGCATGTGTGAGCTCCTTCAGTTCAGTTCATTTCAGTCACTCAGTCATGTCCAACTCTTTGTGACCCCATGAACCGCAGCATACCAGGCCTCCCTGTCCATCACCAACTCCTGGAGTTCACCCAAACTCAGTTCATTGAGTTGGTGATGCCGTCCAACCATCTCATCCTCTGTTGTCCCCTTCTCCTCCTGCCCTCAATCGTTCCCAGCATCAGGGTCTTTTCCAATGAGTCAGCTCTTGGCATCAGGTGGCCAAAGTTTTGGAGTTTCAGCTTCAACATCAGTCCTTCCAATGAACACCCAGGACTGATCTCCTTTAGGATGGACTGGTTGGATCACTTTGCAGTCCAAGGGACTCTCAAGAGTCTTTTCCATACCACAATTCAAAAGCATCAATTCTTTGGTGCTTAGCTTTCTTTATAGTCCAACTCTCACATCCATACATGACCACTGGAAAAACCATAGCTTTGAATAGATGGACCTTAGTTGGCAAAGTAATGTCTCTGCTTTTTAATATGCTGTCTAGGTTGGTCATAACTTTCCTTCCAAGGAGTAAGCATCTTTTAATGTCACCATCTGCAGTGATTCTGGAGCCACTGTTTCCACTGTTTCCCCATCTATCTGCCATGAAGTGATGGGACCAGATGCCATGATCTTCATTTTCTTAATGTTGAGTTTTAAGCCAACTTTTTCACTCTCCTCTTTCACTTTCATCAAGAGGCTCTTTAGTTCTTCTTCACTTTCTGCCATAAAGGTGGTGTCATCTGCATATCTGAGGTTATTGATATTTGTCCCAGCAATCTTGATTCCAGCCTGTGCTTCTTCCAGCCCAGTGTTTCTCATGATGTACTCTGCATATAAGTTAAATAAGCAGGATGACAATATACAGCCTTGACGTACTCCTTTTCCTATTTGGAACCAGTCTGTTGTTCCATGTCCAGTTCTAACTGTTGCTTCCTGACCTGCATACAGGTTTCTCAAGAGGCAGGTCAGGTGGTCTGGTATTCCACTGTTTCTAAACAGTGCCAGGGTTGGAGTGGTGTCTGTCTTCTCTTTGTCATGGTGTGTACATGTCCTGGCTTGGGCCTCAAGTGAAAATGTGCTTGACGATCTTCTGGTCTCACCACATCCCTAGTAGGTGTTTGTCTGAATGACAGCACCCAATTCAGCACAGTGTAGCCCAGCCTAGGGTGGGGAGTGTCTGCTCTCGTGATAACAGAGAACCTTCTAGGAAGCAAACCTTCCTGCTCCAGGGCCCCATGCTGGATGCACCTTTGCACCCCATCTACTATAGAGCCTCTGTTGAGGCCTTTGGCACCCCTAGTGGCTCAGATGGTGAAGAATCTGCCTGCAGTATAGGAGACCCAGGTTCCATCCCTGGGTCAGGAAGATCCCTGGAGAAGGGAGTGGTTACCAACTCTGGTATTCTTGCCTGGAGAATCCTATGGACAGAGGAGCCTGGTGGGTCACAGTCCGTGGAGTCACAAAGAGTCGGATGTGACTGAGTGACTGTGTTCCATTTATATTATATGTACATTTACTCCATTGTATTTACTGTACCCAAGAACCTCAAAGCTGGATTATTTCGCTCTGGGAGTCCAGTGTTGGATGGAGGTGCTCTTAGGAGCCCAGATCACTCAGCCTTGACAGAGACAAGCTCATGACAGCGGGAGAGTGTCACTCACTCAGGACAAGGCTGCCGGCCACCCGGTGGCTAGCCATAGGGGGTGGCATACGCGGCAGCCCTCTGTGGTGACCGGTAAGCTCGGTCAGCATCGGGGCCGCCCCTCTAGGCGTGTGGCCTCCACCGTATCTCTAGCCCGGCGTGTCCTCACATCCAAGCCCCATGTGCATGGGGGTCTGGACGCAGCCCAGGCCTCAGGACCCAGCAGGATGGGCCCTCAGAGGCCGCGAGCAGGGAAGGGGCGCCGATGGGGCCCCAGGCTCAGGTGGTCATCAGCCGCAAGTGGAGCTCAGCCCTTTGAGTCATTTGTCACGCCTCGCTCGGCCCCTGCTGGGCCCGCACGTGCCAGCTCAGTGTCACAGTGCCTGTCCGCCAGCCGGCCGCCCAGGCCCAGCGTCCTGCTGTTCGCGGCCCAGAGGCTTGGAGGGCTGAGCGCTGTGCGGAAGACGCATGTTCATAATGAGACATGAATGGCATTAGTGGGTCCCCCAGGCCACGGGGCCCGCACCGCAACGCTTGGCAGCCTGTCCAGGAAGGCGAGTCACCCGGAGTTCAGCCGGAGCACAGACTCACGTGGCCCAGGCCTCAGGCTGCTGCGACCACCGTCCCTGCAAACCGTCATCCATCATTGTCTTGAAACTCCTGTTCCTTTTGAAAAGTTGCCCAGAGCCAGCCTGAAGGGCGATTCTGGAATGGGCCGGTCCAGGAGAGCTTTCCCTGGTGATGGTACTGTCCCCTGTGTCTGCACAGTCCAGGCTCTGTGTGCTTGATGTACGGCACGTGGGACGCAAGAACCCTTTTTCTTATTTCTTCACTTTTTATTTATTTAAATTTCAGTGCAGCTAGGCACCGAGAGTCCATGGTTCTGTGTTGCACAGCCAGCCCCAGAAAGCCTCTGGGCTTCTTGTGGGCTGAAAACCTTTCCCTGAATGTAATTAAAGGAGTAGCAGGACCCCTTGCAGGAAAACTGGTGAGCATCCTTTGCCAGAAGAGAGTAGAAAAAAACTCTTCTCTTTCAAAACACATCCCTATTGAACAGCTATTTGGAAGGGCATAATTTTCCCCCAACTTGTATTATTAAAAGAGGCTATTTTGAAAAGATAGTTTTAAAATTCAGTGAGAAATGCTAGAATTACTCTGGCCTTTCTGGAGCTGCAGATAATAAATGGGTGGCAACCCACATTCCCTGTGTTCCTGCAGAATTAGCATGGTTTTCAAAATGACTGAACCACGTCCCTTAACTTCTGCATCGATCACTGGAAAACGGGGAAGAACGAGCATGCCGAGTCCCCCGAGTGCTAGCTCATAGAGTCCTCCGTGCATCGCCTCCACCCGCTGCCGAATTGTCTTGACGTTATCCTGTTATTGGAAGGCATGATTCACCTTCCGAGGAAACAGAAGCCACACACAAAAGGGGAAGATTTGCTTTCTGCCCCATGAAAGGCTGCCACACGCGGGGGTCCTATTGAGACAGCTGGAAAGTTGCTTCAACGTGTTACGGTTATAAGTTTTATTGGTGACTGTTTTTTGATTACACATTTGAATGCATGTGTTCCAGGGCTGCAGTTTTAGTTAAAAGCCAATAGTCTTTTTTTTTTTAATATTGTATTGTGTGCTCCCTGGTAGATTCTCCCAGTTATTAGTTCTTTCTAATAACTAATATTATTTAGTTATTTAGAACTAATAACTAATATTAGTTCTTTCTAATAACTAATAACTTTCTAATGCTCATGGCCTATCTCAGCCTGAGACTCCAGAGCCCTTCAGAGCAGACTTTTCTAGCCTTCCCTCTTCCCAGTGGTATTATTGAAATTTTCAAGTGTGTATCACCGGTTCTCACTTGGAGTATCAGAGTATCAGTTCACATTATCAGTAAGCTAAGAAAAACATCTCATCTGGGGAACTCAGAAGGGGCGACCCAGCGTTGTCCCATGGTCATGGATGGAAAGGGATGCGGCCGTCATCCACGTCTCTCTTTTTTTGTTCCTATCAAGTTGATGGCCTTTTGCTCTGATTCTGTGACTATCAGTTTACATATTTTTTCAGCAATACTGGTTTGGGTGCTGTTGAAGTCTAAGAAACGCAGGCCTCTGAAATCGGAATGTTCCAATGAATTATGACTCCTATTTTAATTCTTCGATAGGATGCTTATGCACTTGCAAGGTACCCATTCCCCATCCGAGTGTAAAAGGTGTGTGATTGTGTTTAAAACAAAGTCGCTGCTCTGTCGCTGCTAAGCATTTCATTCTGCATGGACACTTGTTTCCCTAACTGATGCCCGCAGCTACGAGGAGAGAGCTCTCTATCTGGAAGCAATAATTCAGAACCACCGTGAAGTCATGACATTTGAGGATTTCACCGCCCAGGTCTTCTGTCCATCTCCCAGCTACTCGGTCAGCGGAACTGGTGAGTGGCCACATTACCCCCTCCCAGCTCTGCCCAAGACCCTTCAAATGCTCCAGCCGCAGATGTACACCTGTTTTTCACAGATAAATGCCCGCAAATCTAAGAAGCGCGTTCTCCCCCCTGAATGCACTAATGAATAACAAGAGGAGTGATGACATTCATTTTAATTTGTTTTGTATCCGAGCTGTTCGCCTGGTCCTTTCCTCCCACCATCCCGTTAACCTCCGCCTCCAGCGAGGTTAATGAACTTGTTCTCAGCTCCGTGCTCTGGTTCATTCGGGAGGGTGGGTTTCTTGCTGAGCTGGGAATACGTTGTTTTAAGAGTGGTGCCCGCATCAGGGCCTACTTATCAAGAAAGAGTTCCTCCCAGTCGAAGCCGTTGCTACTAATGCTAAATGGGGATTATGCCGCCGGGATGCTCGGGTCAGGGATTAATGCGGGAGCAATGGGAGGACTGTGTCCCCTGGCCCATGGTGACAGCAGTGTGGCGGGCTGGCTTTCTCTCTGGAGTGGTCCACGTCCCAGGGACCAGCCGCCGAGAGCAGCACCTGGTGTGGACCTGCTCTGACACTGGCTCCTAAGCACTTCCACTTATGAGGCCAGTGGAAAATCTCAAAAAACATTGGTTTGAGGTTTTACTCTTTTTATATTTCCAATTTAGGGGAAAAAAAAAGTGTGCTGGCACTTACCATGATGATATGGTTACTGTGGGGATTTTATTTCCCCCAAAGAATAGAATGCTTTGGTAAATTTCTGTATGTAATTACAGATTAATTGCCTTTCAGAAAGCAAGTGGGATATTGAGTCGATGCATGTTGAAATCCTCCATGAGGGGCTTCCTCTTCCTCCGCTGGGGTGGGCACAACTGTTAGGGGGGCCTAATAGATTTCTATCCTGTGTCAGTTGCCTCTGATCGCTGCCTGGCTTCTCCCATCCTGACTTGTTAACAAATATCTTACACACAAAGTGAAAAAAATTAAATTCGGTGAAATAAATCACTTACAAATAAAACCAGCCATGCATCACTGTTGAACATCGCTGGCTGCCGGCCTGGCCTCCCCGAGCTTTGTCAGGAGATAAGAGGGAGAGGCTGGCCCCGCACTGGGAGCCAGGAGCAGCAGGCAGAAGGCCTGGGAGATAAGCAGGCCGCCGAGGTGCAGGGAGCTGCGAAATTTACATAATCGCGCCTCTGCTTCCCTGCGAGGCGTCCAGAAATACAGGGATGGCCTCTATTGATCTTTGTTGAACTGGAATACTAAGCAACATGAGAAAAGCTTATAACTTAAAGCTTTGATTAATGTTTCTTACATTAAAAAAGTAGAACAGCTGTGAATTGAATTCTTTTATACACTCTGCCAACATTCGATCTAAAACCCCGGCTCCCCCCGCACCCCCCGCCCCGACCCCCGCAAAAAAAAAAATCAGTTTCAAGGGAAATGAAGATTTCAAACCCAGTCTGGCTAGAGATTGAAAATCACTGCTAATTTTTAGGTGAGAGAACACGAAAGATTTATGGCAAAGCTAGTTTTGTAAAGATCTCATTCAGCTTTTTCCCACCCTCATAAAGTCCTGGGACTGAATTTTTTAGTGCAGGTTTTTTTTTGTTTTTTTTTTTTAATCTTGAGAAAGCTTTTTGTTTTCTAAAATTAAAAGGAATTAAAAAAAAATAAAGTTAAAAGGAATTAAATCACAGCTAGATGCTTCCATTTCTTAACTGTTATGTTCTAAAGGCTCTTAAGATGATACTGAAATAAGTATTGATAAACTTTATTTTCTATGTATATTTTAGCCTCTATATAAATTAATTTGATCTTTCCTAAAAGTTCCTAATTATTTACACCAGTTCATGTATAGGTAACTTCTTAAGTGAGCTGCCATGAGTGATTTAGATTTTTTTAAGACCCACCGTTTGGAGACTGGCTGCTTTAAGAGTGTCGCATTGGCCAAAGTCACTGAATTGATAAAGGTTCTGACAGCTCGATAAGAGCTGGTATTGGAACGTGCACAAAAAGACGGTGAAACCAAAGATGAGATACCGAGCCAAATGCAGGTCCTTCCTCTTTGCAGTTTATTGACATCAGCATCACGTGTCATAATCAGTAGGCTTCAGGGTGTTCCGTGTGGACTGAGAACATTTTTCTACACCCATCACACCAACCCATGGATGCGATTTTAAGTCCAGGCATAATGTTCTCTTTCAACGTTTTGCATATCTGCCCACAATGACCATCAGGAAGAAGCTCGAAATCAACTTGGTTTGCCCTGGAATCTGGGGGTACAGTTCCACCCCATACACAGGCCCTCTGTCAGAACCACATCCTCCTCTCGTTCACAGACCAGTTTTGCTTCTGAGGAATCCCTGTTCCCGTCTGTTAACCACTTTGACGGATGAAAACATTTTTCATCTATCCATAGTGTTGTTTTTCTTTTTTTTTATCCTGGGACAAGTACAGTCAAACCCAGATGAGCCAGGCAGCTTAAACTGAGAAATCGAGGTGAGAGCTGCTCTTCGCGGCGACAAGCCAGCTGGAAAAATTGACCCTGAGCAGCTTAAGCTCCCACAGCGCTCTTAGGATTCGCTCAGACCATCTCTGCAGCAGTGTCGTCAGAGCAGGGCCTCAGGCCCCCGCCCACAGGCTTGCGCCCAGTCCAAGGAACCTGGGGCTCCAATCTCCTTTGTGTTCTTGCCACAGGGCCTTGTGGTCAAGCACAGGGACAGTGGCCTGAACCCCACATTCACCCCACAATGTATTATGCAGCAGGCAGCCCCATTTCTAGAGGGAAGGCCTCCAAGATCAGCCTTTAAGTCCTAAGTCCTAGGTGTAAGTAAGAGATGTGCCCAGTGGTGGGGGCCTATGCCTAAGGAGGCCGCTCTGGGAAACACTCCCCCTTGAGGCTCCCAGGCTCCCTGTCCCAGCACTTGTCACCCAGGGTGGCACAGGGGAGCATTTGGACTCACTTTTCAGGACCACAGATAAAGACATAGTCTTCTGTTGTTAGGCTCATAAGTGAGTCCTCAGTTTATTAAAAGAGGTTTAAAACAACTATTTTCTGAGTCAGAAAAAAAAATGTTATTTTAAGCCACCCCCTCCCATGTCTATTCTACACATTACTCATGTTGCTAATGCCCAGAGCATGAAAGGTATCTGAGCTGGCCTTCCACTCAGCTCTGTAGTCTACTTCCCTTTAGATTCCTTCTTTACTGATCAGCAACTTCTATAGGGTGGCCAGGGATTATATACTGGCTGCAGTGAACACACATGTACATGTTCATAAATATGTTTTATGCATGTACTTATATGTGCATTTCACATGCACGTATGTGTGCGTGCACACACTGGGGTGAGGGGCTAATTTTGTGTGTTCAAGACTGTCTCCAGGAAAGGGGGTGTGTGCAGCAGAGAGGCCTTTAAAGGGTTAACTGGAAGGGGAGGGACTGATGTAATCACTGTAGCTCACAGCCAAGTGCATCTGTTCGCCATGAGGTCATTCTTCTGCATGCTAATGATTTGGAAAATCAAGTCTAATGCTTGACATTATCGGAAAGGCTATAAATAGTACAAATCTTTACTTTTTGGAAGCTGTTCTTATTACCTAAGGGAGAGAGAAAGAAACAAAAAAACTTTAGCTTGGACTTCAGATTGGTTTTCTTTTTTTCCAGAACTGCTTTAAAGGTCATGTCTGGACCTTAAAATCTTGGAGGAATCCACTTGTGTCTGTTGATAAATGAATCCCAAAATCACAGTAGCAGTCACAGCTAGCCATCTGGGAGTGGAGGACTGTTGGTATGTGTACTTTGATATCTGATCAGAAGCATTTCCAAGTGCTTTGTTCAGAGGTTGACAAAGGTGGTGTTTTTCCTGAAAGAACACCTCCAACCAGGTTAAACGAGGGGTCCTTGTCCGGAAATGTGAATGGACTCGAGTTTGGAGAAGGCTTTCTGCTTTAATGCTGCTGTCTGGAGCCAGCAGAGGGAGCACGGATCTCTGTCTCTCCTGTTAGCCCTGAATGGACACATCTGATTTCTCCAAGGTCTGGTCAGGAGTGCTTCCTCCTTCATGACAGGCCGGAGGAGAGAGGCTCAGGATTTAGAGCAAGTGGAAGGGAATTCCTCGCCAGGCCCCATCAGACTCCACCGCGTCCCATGTAGGTCATATTTGGAGCTTAAAGCAGATTAGTCTGAGTCTGTCTGAGGATGCTTCTGCCACCGCCGCTGCAGCTACCAGGCAAAATGGCGAACTTTCATCTGCTCGCCCGGAACAGCATGGGTGCCCTCTTGGAAAGGCTTATGATGCTCACCTACCTAATGAAAAAGACGTGTCGTTCTTTTCTACCACAAAATCACTGTTTCAAGTTCGCAGAAGCTATCAGAAGACGCAGCCTGGGGGTCCCTGGGTCATTCTGGCCCTACTGAGACTGCAAGTGTGCTATATTACACACCGGTCCTTTGCCTGGAGCAGGAAGCTGCTCCCAGCTCTCACTTGCTAAGACCCCTGAGCCCCACTCGGGGTTGCACGTACTAGGACACAGCAGCTAATCTTCGCAGTGACCCCACCATGGCCATTCGCTGGGCGGCTACCCATCAAGTCAATCCCAGAAACAGCACAACGTGGAACTGACTCTGACCGCTCCCCCACCAGTCCAAAGATGAAAGGTTTTCTCCGTTCAGTGAGAGTGGTCACTTCAGGGATTCATTCAGTATGTCTCCATCTTTCTCACCTTCCCTCCCTATAAATGTGGTCTGAATAAGGCTTTGCTAGACAGCACTTCTTATGTATTCACCTTCCTCATACATTTGCTGAAACCGGCCGAGAGCACTGTAGACTGTGGAGGCAGAAGAGGCTTCAGGAGCCCCCACGTCCAGGCTCTCACATCATCCTGATAAGCTGCCAACAAGTCGTGAGGGACACCCCAGGGCGCCAGCCTCAGCGCCTCCTCCCCCTTCTCGTCACAGTGGGATCAGCTGGACTGCATCCTGGCCTCGGAGTGTGGCTGCTGTCCCCTCAGGTAGGCTGTCACCTAACCCTGATTGTCGGTGACCTCGGTCACAGAGCTCCTGATGAGCCCGTGAGAAGGGAGTTGTTCTAAACAAACCGTCTAGACTCTCTGTCTCAATGTGTCTCTTTGAACTGAGCCTGCTTGGGAAAACTTGCCTCCCTCACTGTGGTCCTTCAGGAAGTCTTCATGAGATGTGAACTAGGTTGGGGAACAGACCCTGACATGACCAGACTCCCAGACGGAAGGAACCGGGGTTCCCAGCACGGCTGTGTGATGCCGGGGGTTCTGCCACGTCCTGCCACAGCAGCAGTCAGTGCATTCTTTGGCCACTACCCTCATGGGACTGTGACAGTCTGTTGGGGTCATCTGGCAATTGTAACTGCAGACCCTCCTAGCCAACCACGTGGAACAGATCAGAGAATGAAGCCCAGAGGACGTGCTGAGTCAACAGACAAGCCTCAGACGCTCCCAGGTGCCCATGTGGGTCAGGCTCCAGGGCTCCATGTGGCTGTGGGGTTCAAGGGGCTTTTAACGTTTTCAGGGTGCTAGGAGTACAGCAGGAACCAGGCCCAGAGCCTTAGTGTGGAGGCAGAAGGTGGAGCCGTCACCAAACTTCGGGCCACCCTTCCTGTCCAGGACTTTGTGCATTTTCCTCTCTCGGCGCTGAAGGCGGCTCAGGCTGACCTTCCAGGCTCCATCCTCAGATCCTGCTGTCTTCCTGTCCCCCCTCAGCCCTGTGCTCACCACTGGCCAGGACCTTCCACTCAGAGCCAGCCTGCTCAACTACAGGGGGGACGTGTCCCAACAGAGGGCCAGGCTCTGGTGTCCTCTTTGTCTAGCCTGTGGCCTCAGTCAAGTTAGTACCATTCTGCCGCCCAGAGTCCAGTTCTGTAAAATGGGTCTAATAGCAGTACCTTCTGAGTTCAGTTCAGTTCAGTCACTCAGTCATGTCCAACCCTTGGCAACCGCATGGACTGCAGCATGCCAGGCCTCCCTGTTCATCACCAACTCCCAGAGCTTACTCAAACTCCTGTCCATAGAGTCAGTGATGCCATCCAACCATCTCATCCTCTGTCGTCCCCTTCTCCTGCCTTCAATGTTTCCCAGCATCAGGGTCTTTTCCAGTGAGTCAGCTCTTCGCATCAGGTGGCCAAAGTATTGGAGTTTCAGCTTCGGTTTCCGTCCTTCTAATGAATATTCAGGACTGATTTCCTTCAGGATAGACTGGTTGGATCTTCTTGCAGTCCAAGGAACTCTCAAGAGTCTTCTCCAACACCATAATTCAAAAGCATCAATTCTTTGGCACTCAACTTTCTTTATAGTCCAACTCTCACATCCATACATGACTACTGGAAAAACCATAGCTTTGACTAGACGGACCTTAGTTGGCAAAGTAATGTCTCTGCTTTTTAATATGCTGTCTAGGTTGGTCATCACTTTTCTTCCAAGGAACAAGCGTCTTTTAATTTCATGGCTGCAGTCACCATCTGCAGTGATTTTGGAGCCCAAGAGAATAAAGTCTGTCTCTGTTTCCATTGGTTTCCAATCTATTTGCCATGAAGTGATGGGACCGGATGCCATGATCTTAGTTTTCTGAATGTTGAGCTTTAAGCCAACTTTTTCACTCTCTTCTTTCACTTTCATCAAGAGGCTCTTTAGTTCTTTGCTTTCTTCCATAAGGGTGGTGTCATCTACATATCTGAGGTTATTTATACTTCTCCCAGCAATCTTGACTCCAGCTTGTGCTTCATCCAGCCCAGCATTTTGGCATATCTTCTGAGTAGAGCCCCAATAGTTCCCACTAAAAGCACTGCTAAAGGCCCAATGAGTCAGTATGTGTAAGGGGCTGAGGACACTTCTGGAGACCTCCACAGGTGTTCCTGAGTGCTCTGCTCACCACCCTGCCCGTCTGGGTTTTTTCTCACTTTGCCCTGTGCCTCCCAGTTTCTCCTCTCCTCCTGGAGTCCCTTCTGCTTGTGTTGGCCCGTCTCATGGAAGAGGGGCTGCAAACTGGGCTGCCACCCGTGGAATGCTGGCCGGTTGCCCCGCCTATGAGGATGGTCCCACTCTGGAGGCCAGGATGACAGCCCAGAACTCTGCTCCGGTCATCCACTGCTACTGCTGCTAAGTCGCGTCAGTCGTGTCCAACTCTGTGCTACCCCAGAGACGGCAGCCCAACAGGCACCTCTGTCCCTGGGATTCTCCAGACAAGAATACTGGAGTGGGTTGCCATTTCCTTCTCCAATGAATGAAAGTGAAAAGTGAAAGTGAAGTTGCTCAGTCCTGTCTGACTCTTAGCAACCCCATGGGCTGTAGGGCTCCTCAATCCATGGGATTCTCCAGGTAAGAATACTGGAGTGGGTTGCCATTTCCTTCTCCACAGGTCATCCACAGTGGCCCTCAAATACAAGTTATCTGATGTCACCATCCATTCAAGGGCTTGGAGGCACCCACTCTGCCCGCACATGCTCTGGGCTGCATCTGGGTGGCGTTGGCAACTGGCCTGAGAACCACTGATCGCCCTGCACCAGCTGTCACCCCCCCCGCAACCTATACCCAATTCCACCCTCCCTCTAATGTCACCGGTTCAGCCTAACCCCTGTGCGTATGACATTTCTTTTAAAAACTCAAAATGTATCCTCTTGGAAGGGCTTCCCAGGTGGTTCAGTGGTAAAGAACCCGCCTGCCAATGCAGGAAACTCGGGTTTCATCCATGGGACAGGTAGATCCCCTGGAGTAGGAAATGGCAACCCACTCTCGTATCCTTGCCTGGGAAATCCCATGGACAGAGGAGCCTGACAGACTGTAGTCCATGGGGTCATAAAAGAGTAGGACACAACTGAGCAACTAAAGAACAACCACCCACACAACAAACATTTGGAAGGCATCAAAAGATAAGCTGTATCTAGGGTGTAAAGGGTCGAACATGACTGAGCATGCACAACTCCTCTTGGAAACATGTCAAAGCATTCATAGGAGGTTTCTGACCCATAACCCGTTTGCCAGAACCTGGTGGTGCTGGCTCAGCTGTGCCCTGGGTCACTCCCCAGATGCTGCAAGTCCCTCTACCAAAGACTTGGGGGTTTTTGTCTGTGGTGTGGCCTGGAGACGGGACTTCCTTTCAAAAAGTAAGCAGTTGCTGAGAAACACTGTGTCTCACAAAGGCGACCTGGTCCAGCTTCCTCTAACTTATCTCCCTTACTCCTTGATTTTTCTCAGCCTAGGGAGGGAAAGCTTTGTCCTGTGTGTGTGAGTTTCTTATATCTATATTTGGCCGTAATTTCTTTAAAGAATGACATATGCAACAGGAGTAAGATAGCAGTGCAGGCGGGAAGAAGTCTGACTGTTGCTTTAAAGGGTCCAGGTATGTCTCCAGGTCACAGATGTGTGTGGGGCCTGATGCAAGAGGCAGAACAAACACCTGTAATTGGGTCTCATCCTCCCTGGCCACTCCTGTCCTCCCAGTGAAAGTGGAGCCATGAAGAGCAGCAGGACCCCAGCCAGGTGTAGGGGAGGCGGGGCCGCCAGAGCCTGGTGACAACGCAGGCAGGGAAACTGAAACTTGGTTGGGGGCTTTCCTGAGTGGTATGGAGGGTTTTAAAGAGAATTTTCAGTCGCCCTGTTTTGCGCCACCTTTTGTCTCTTGGACTGCAAGGAGATCCAACCGGCCCATCCTGAAGGAAATCAGTCCTGAATATTCATTGGAAGGACTGATGCTGAAGCTGAAACTCCAATACTTAGGCCACCTGATGCGAAGAACTGACTCACTGGAAAAGACCCTGATGCTAGGAAAAACTGAAGGCAGGAGAAGGGGACGAAAGAGGATGAGATGGTTGGATGGCATCACTGACTTGATGGACATGAGTTTGAGCAAGCTCAGGGAGTTGCTGATGGACAGGGAGGCCTGGCATGCTGCAGTCCATGGGGTTGCAAAGAGCTGGACACAACTGAGCAACTGAACTGAACTTGCTTCATGTTTATTCACCCTTTTTCCCGCTAAAACTCTTACTCTCCTGGTGTCAGCTCTAGAAAAGGGAAGAGATGGATGTGATGAGCATCTGCTCCACCTGATCTGATGGAAAATGACAGTGCCGCCTGTCAGATGTCCCCATCGCTGCTCCAGCCCCGCCTTCCCTGGGGAGCTGTCCCCGAGCAGGATGTACTGGGCGTTTCAGGGGAGGATGAGGGGCTCTGACACCTTGCGTTTTGTCTCTCCTTGTCCCTCTCAGAGCTTCACATCTCCTCGGGGAGCAGATACTCAGGAATCACCAACATTGTCTTATTTTTCATAAACCCAGATTAGTCAGCTCCAAACCACAGCTACCTGTGAAAAAATATTTATCAAGGGGCAAAAATGACATGTAGCCAGTGGTCTGAGTCGGCTGGGCTGTGGTTTCCTTGAGCCAGGCCATAGTGTTTGCTTCGTGAGCTGGGAAAGGATGGAAACGTGGCCTGATGTGTGCTAGCTGTCCCACTAAGTGTCCTGCCCATCAGTCTATGACTCTCCCAAGCTGGCTGAGATGGGGACTCTCAGAGGCATGGGTGAGAGAGCGAGATGCAGAGAGGAAGACCCCACCCCTCAGAGCTGCCAGCACGGGGACCCTCCTGCCCCGGGCAAGCGTGGAGGCTGGTCCCATGTTCCTCAGAAAAGGCAGGACCTGAGACTGTTCGAAATATCGACATGATGTTTAATCGGTTCCTTTGGAAGAACTCAAAGCTGCCGCTCTTTCTATGAAATGCTGCCTTAGGTTTGCCCTGGGTTCTCAGTCCTGCAGGGTTTTAAGTGTGAGTGGCATCCTGCCCCTGCCTCCGTGTTAATTATGGCCCAGGGACACACAGCAGTTGCCAAGAGTTGGCCTGAAAATACCAAGAATGTTTCTCCCAGATAGTTTTTGGAAGGGACTCTTGAAGCTTATTCAAAATAACCTTGAGACGTTGTTTTGGGAGAATCCAGAGCTCCTGACTCTTCAGGTTCACATGCCTTGTGAGCCGTGAGTGGAGCCTCATGTCCAGAAGGTTCTAGAAGGTGGAACACAGACAATTGCAGCCGCCAGGGTAGGCTCCTGGAAGCCTTGATGGTTTTGCCTGAATTTCTGTTAAGCAGCAACCAAAGCAGAGGCCAAACGGGACCTCTCTCAGTAGCACTGAAGTCTGCGGATGGTGAAAAGAATGAATATTTTATACTCTCCTTTTCCAGAAGCATATATGAATGATAACCAGGAAATAAACTTTTAAAAAGCTCAGCCACTCAATGGTGCCCAACTCTTTACATCCCTATGGACTGTAGCCCACCAGGCTCCTCTGTCCATGGAATTTTCTAGGCAAGAATACTAGAGTAGGTTGCCATTTCCTATATTTGCAAAGCTGTGCAACCATCCCCACAATCTAATTTTAGAGACTTCTTAAAAATCCCTCCTGAAAAACAAAAACCTAAATTCCACTAGCAGTCCATCCTCATCCTACCTCCCAACCCTAAGCAACCACCAGTCTCTTCCTGTCTCTCTGGACCTGCCTGTTCTGAACGTCTCGTATAAATGGAGTCAGATGATATGTGATCTTTGCTGACTGGCTTCTTGCACTTAGCACCTCCTCAAGGGTCATCTGTGTTGTAACCTGTATCCATATTTCACTTGTTTGTATTGCCAAATAACATTCCATTGTAAGGGCAGACCACACTTTGTTTCCATTCATCAGGTGGTGGGCATTTGGGACTGTTTCCGTCTTTCAGCTATTATGAGTATGGCTGCTGTAAACATTTCTGTACTGATTTTCTATTTGGAGATGTGAATCATTCAGACTGGTAAAATGAACACTCTCTCCATGGCTGGGATGTAACTGAGATCACTGTGTTCACGTCCTATGAGACGGTAAGCGGGTCTGGAAGCATCTTTCTCCACCACGGCCTAACAAGACATTAATGTTCAATGCTCAATTTAGCTAAATTCAGCCATAGATGCGTAAGAATACATTATAGTCATGCAAGGGAAAGAGAAAAATGCCGGACAAGTCTTTTCGAAAATGTTCCACCTGCTGGCCGAGTCCCTGCACAGGTGGACGGACTCACCGGGCATGCCCTTTCTCTGCCCGCCCGTCTTTCAGTGCAGCTGGCCTAGTTTCGTGCTTCGGAACCGAAGCTGATGGGCTAGACCAACGACTGAAAAGCGGAAGCCCAGTCCAGAGCCAGAGCCAGGGCTGGGGCCAGGACCCAGCCCCTGCGGCCGGATGGGAAATTCTGGACGCCTTCCTTGGGCCATTTGGAGATGGTAATTAGGCTGGCTAGTGCCCACTGGTCTGGGGTTGCCAGTGTTGAGAGTGTAGGCTCACCCCATCCACTGCTGCACCTGTTCGCATCCTCAGAGCCATTCCAAGGGGTCTGAATAGCCCAAACAGCCCTCTGATCTCCCGCTCAGCCCGCCTTCCTGCCTCAAGGATATTTAGCTCTCACCCGAAGCCAGAACGCCAGCCCACTGCTTTCTGTCCCTCAGCATGCCAGCTCCCAGAACCATTCCCTTCCCTAATTATCCTGAACCAGCTAATCGTCTCCCACACTGACTGCCCAGTAACTAGGACCCAGGGAGAGCAGCCACTTTTCTTGTCCGACCCTGCTCAGCGCATGTCCCAGGGGGCAGTCCTGGACAGCAGCCTTGCCTCAGAGATAAGACGCTTGGTGCAAATCTTTGCTCTTCTGCTCTGCCAGTGAGCGCAGCCAGAGAAAACAGGCCATGAAAAGGCCCACCGGCTCTTGAAAAGCCCCCACGAGGCGCCAACCAAGTTGGTGATCTCCTCATCCCTGGAAGTCCTGGTGGATATTATCCAGGTGTCAGAGGAGTCATAGGAGACCTGAGAAGTAGGATGTCCTTCTCTAAAAGCCACCTTGGGGGTGTCTGAGCCACTGAGTGGCCGCACGTGGCCCATTGGTGTCCCGAGTTACCCCTGTGCCCCTTGGGTCATGCCATAGCCTCCAGTTCTCCCCAGGGGGTCTCGCTCAGCTGCTCTCAGACGTGAGTGGGGCCAACTCCCCACTGACAACACCATTCACCTGTAAGGAGACTCCAGACTTAACATGCATATTAACCATACAATCAGTGATTCTCGACCTTTTATCCTTCTTGCCCCGCGTTTTTATTTCCTAATTTGTCCTTTCCCCCAAAACACCACAGATACATGGTCTACCTGTATATTTTCCATGCTGACATCTGGGCTTTGTACAAATAGAGATTAAGACATCTTTGTCCCCCAACAGCACGCCATTAACTCCTCCCCCAAAAACCTCCGAAGGCAGGGGTTTCATCTGTCACCCAGAGCCTAGAACATGTCCTGGGCCACACCAGGTGCCCAGCCAATGAGATAATGACATGGTTAGGCTTCATGTCTCCCGTGTCCCTGGGCATCACACAGCTTCGAGCACCGTGGTCTCCTGGTGCTTCCAATACTGCCCAGGTTAGTCGGTATCTCATGCTGACCCACCCTGGGGAGGCGTCAGGAAGCTGACAGCCTGCTGCTCTGCTCCATGCAGGGGGTCCCCGCCCTCCAGGAGCACTGTCTGTGTGTCAGGGCGAGTGACACTTGAGCCCCATGGAATAATTATGGCAGCCCCCAACTGCCGCTGTCTCTGCATCTCCTTAACTCGCCAGTGGATTGGCAGTCTCTGAGACTTTCTGTCCAGTCCAGCACAGCACACCCGGCTGCATGTGAGGACGCACCGGGAGAAGGGCCGTCCGTCCTCATCAGCAATTACAAACAAGCCCTCCATTGTCAGCCGCACCATCTGTTTGCTCAGTCCCACCAATCGGGTGCCTGTACACCCAGCATTGCCAGCGCCTAGGGGCTGCAGGGGAGGGGGCCATGGAGCCCCTTCATGGGGAGACCCTTTGCTCACAGTGGAGAGGATCGACAGCACGGAAGCTGAGCCCCTCGGCTAGAGGAAGACTCACGGAGATGTTCCGCAACCGCCACCTTCCGGGAGCTCACAGTGCATTGCAAGGAAAAGGGGCAGTCTAGATCGTTGCAGTGTTTAGAGGTCCCACACAGAAAGCAGAACAGTCCAGCACCAAGAGTCAACACTGCCCGAGAACTCCCTGTGCCGCTAGAGCTCACTTTCCCTGTAAAGACAGCCGTTCAGTGTCTGGAAATCAAGGAAGACAGACAAGTCTAGCGCTTCGTCACGATTGTTCTCTATCCTGAAGTTCCCAACCCCGCGCAACTTTAGCGGGTATAGGGGAGTGAAGTTTCATTGAGAGACTGGAAAATAAGGCTTCAGAGAAACCCACATTCCTTCCAAAAAGCCCCACCTGAGATCTGTCTCAGGTCCCTCCTCCAGCGGCATCCGTCTTAGAACTTGGCTGTGGTCACTGCCCCAGCCTTGCAGGCGAGGCCAGCAGACTATCCAGGTTCCACCACAGTGGTCAGGCAGACAGCAGTCCATGTCACTGATAGAAAAGTCCTTTGTCCAGATTTGATGGTGGGCTGCTTGTTTTTCAGTTGCTCAGTCGTGTCCAAGTCTTTGCAACCCCATGGACTGCAGCATGCCAGGCTTCCCTGTCCTTCACCATCTCCCAGAGTTTGCTCAAATTCATGTCCATTGAGTCAGTGATATCATCCAACCATCTCATCCTCTGTCACCCCCTTCTCCTGTCCTCAATCTTTCCCAGCATCAGGGTCTTTTCCAATGAGTCAGCTCTTCGCATCAGGTGGCCAAAGTATTGGAGCTTCATCTTCAGCATCAGTCCTTCCAGTGAATCTTCAGGGTTGATTTTTTAGGATTGACTGGTTTGAGCTCCTTGCCGTCCAGGGGACTCTCAAGAGTCTCCTGCAGCACCACAATTTGAAAGCATCAATTCTTCGGCACTTGGCCTTCTTTATGGTCCAACTCTCACATCTGCACATGACTACTGGAAAAACCATAGCTCAGACTAGACAGACCTTCATTGGCAAAGTGATGGTGGTCTCGTGACACTGAACTAGGAGTGTTGTGGGGGTCAGAGTAGGAGCTGTCGCCTGACTCAGAAAGAGGTCATTGCATTTGCTAAGGCAAACCACGTGGGAAATAGGATGGCCGTGGAGGAGAGAGTGTTTGGGAAAAACCGTCCACGCGGGGGAGGTCAGAGCCTCTCTGGGGTCCGACAGGGCTACTGGGGTCCTGCTGCTCTGTGAGTGGGAGTCCAGTTTTGCCTCTGAAGGGTCCCCTTTGAAGCTGCCCTCTGCACAGTACACCTCACTCTTCCTCCCTGGCGAATGTGACATGGAAGGTGACACCTGTACCGCATTAACACACTGTGTGCTCCTCAAAACCCTGTAAAATGAAACTTAGAGACATGTGAACTTATACAGTTAGTGGGCATCAGTTATTTTTTCAGGGCCTCCAGAGAATTCCAAATGCTTGTCTTGAAAACTCTTAGCTTTAACTATACCTAAGACAAAACAGGAGGGACCCTCGTGTGGCAGGAACGGGACATCGAGACCCCCCAAGGCCCCGTTAAGGCCAGCGGTCAAAGGCCTTCCTGCATGCGCTGGGTCAGAGCTGCCAGTGTCTACAGGGCTCCCACAGAAACTGTCACACATCCTGGGAAAGCTAATGTCGCCTTCGTTTCACACCTGTACCGGTGACGGCAGCCAGAATTTTGTCCTGCCAAGTGGAATTTCAGGTGAATTTTCAGTTGGTAATGATCTCGGAAGCTGCAGGAACACTCAGACAGCCCAGGAACAGATGTATTTTTAGCACCGTGTTCATTATCGAGTTGGGCTGTGCGTGTACAGGGCCTGTATTCACTCCATTTTATGTTCTTTCCCTTCAGATTAAAATACGTGAAGATATCGCTGCAGTGTTTGAACAAGGTAAGTTCAAAGAACAAGTGTTTGAACTGACATGTCAGTGGAGTTGCCCAGCGCCCTGCTCTTGGGGGAGTGGGGGAGAGTTCACTCACTCACTCACCTCCCTCCGGGGCTAGGGGTTCCTGCCGCCTCCCCCTCAGCCCTGAGAGGCTCTGTCCTGCGTGTCTGCACTGCCCGCCTGCCCAGGAAACCCACCCCAGCCTTTCTCCGGCCTCCCATGCTCCGGGTGGAATCCGACACCAACACCTGCCATCCCAGAAAATGTCTTTGTCGCCCGCCCTTTTGTGTGCAGGGGGCCTCAGGGAGCCAGTAGGCCCGGGGCCGCCCCTTTTTTTTTGTTGCCAAGCCTGGAGGAACGGGGGTCTTGAGATGAGCCGATAAGATGCAGCACGTGCGGGCTGGCCTTTGACCGCTGGCCTTAATGGGGCCTTGGGGGCCTGGGCTGGGGAGGGCAGGTCGTCCTGGGGCTGCTGAATGGAACAGCTGGGAGAGGAAGAGCAGACAAAAGCTGCGGAGCGCAGAGGGCAGGGAACCCTGGCATCACTGTGGTTTAGGACCCAGAGGGCAGGCTGGCCGCGGCAGGTGTGACCTCCACGGGCCTCCTCTTTCGGCCTGGGTCTGGGGTCTGGGCCCTGCCCAGTACCCTGATGGACAGCGGACACGTCGCAGCAGAGCCTCTCGGGATGGCCCAGGCTGTACCTCCTCGTGGAGTCATGGGTCAGAGACCCGATGCTGAGGGTGACCAGGAACCTGAGGGTGATGATGATATGGATAGGTGGGTCAGGGAGCGAGCTGTCATTTATCAACCACATCCCCCAATGGAACCTGGGCACAGACACCCTCCCTTCTGGGTCGATGTGAACAGGGAGGTGAGGGTCTGGATTTTTGAGTTTATCCCAAGCACTGCCCTCCTCCCCCTGGCAGGCCCACTGCACAGGGAGCTGACCCTCCAGCCCAGCTGCTTTTTCTTGGCCCCCCAGCCACGGAACTGTCCCAACCTGGGCTCACTGGTGCCAGCCCCCAAGGTGCCACGAGCCACAAAGCCCATGTCAGCCAGGCAGAACAATATACACTCCTCCCTAGTCGTGGGGATTCACACAAAAGCCTTTTTTTCTCCTGGGACCCCGTATCTCCTAAGGTGGCCAAGTGAGGCTCCGGGGTCCTCTGAACACTGTCTTCTAGCACGAGGAAAGGCCAGGCGGAGGCAGCGGCTGTCAGCAGCCAGGAAAGGGATCACCCCCCTTTGTGGCCAGCCTGCTCCGTCTGTGGTGGCCACCTTCTCATCAGTCATGGGGTGCATTGGGCATGGTGGGAGCCAGCGCAGGCCAGGGACATGCCAAGGGCAAGGTGGGGACCGGAGGGATGCAGGGGACGTGTGGTGCGGTCTCCTGGTCCGGCATGACCTTCCTGGGGCACCAGTGGTGGGGTCACTGCCCTGAGATGCCCGAAGGCCACTTTGCAGTGAGAGCTTCATGCTGGTCCAAGTTGGCATTGCCCTGCCCACCTGCCATGCTGCAGTGCAGGACTGCGAGGGCCAGCCCCCCGGGCCTTCCTGGCTGGGGTGGGGGAGTAAATATTTCCCTTCTGATCCAGCAATACTCATACCTGATATCACATCTTTGAACATCACTTTATCTCTTGCATTTACTTGCCTTTTTTCCCCCTTGCTTCCCTCTCCCAGTAGATCTGAATTCAGAGCGGGTGGGGTTGGTTCCTAGTTGGTGGTGGTTTAGTCACTAAGTTGTGTCCAACTCCCGTGACCCCATGGACTATAACCTGCTAGGCTTCTCTGTCCATGAGGATTCTCCAGGCAAGAATACTGGAATGGGTTGCCATTTTCTTCTTCAGGGGGATCTTCCCAACCCAGGGATCGAACCTGGGTCTCCTGCATTGCAGGCAGATTCTTTACCAGCTGGGCTATGAGGGAAGCCCTGGTTCCTAGTTAATGATGTGAAATTTTATACAATTTGAAGTGAAGGTGTTCAAGCTGGAATCGTATCTGGGATTGAGTCAGGGGTGTTCTCCCTGCTGCCCTCCCTGATGGACCACACGCCGACGTCCTCCAGGGGCCTGGGGTGATGTCTGTAACCAGCGCCATCTCCACTTTGGATGACAGCATAGCTATGCTGCTTTTACCAAAAATCAGCCGGTTTCCAAAGACAAAAACAGCAGAAGAGAGACTCAGAACTCCTCTCTCTGCCTGACCTTCCTGGGACTGGAAAGAGGCGACAGAAGAGGCCAGGCTTGGGACATCTTTAGGAGGCAATTTAGGGAACAAGCCTGGGGTAGGCAGTCTCCTCGGGACGCGTGTTCACAGGTATTGATTCCAGAGGCTCTCCCTAGAAACAAGAAGGTCAGGTCCGAAAATGAAAGGAGATGCTGTCTGTGAGTAAGGCCACTTATGTAAATTAATTTCAAAGGCCAGTAATGAGAGAAATGTCAGGCCAAAGCCCGGAAGTGAAGCATGTCGGGAGGCTAGAGAGCCTGCTTTTGAGGAAGCTGGGGCAAAGCCCAGCAGGGTTTAAAAATAGGTTATTAGGAGGGTGATGAAATGGTCCTCCCTCGAAGCAGGGCCCGGGGGGACCCACCTCAGCAACAACGGCCGTGTGTTGCAGCAGCGGGCGCCTGGGTTCCTGGAGCAGCCCTGGGGATGGGGCGTGCACAGGCTTCAGCTTCGTTCCTTTTTCTCTCTGGGACCCAACAGCTGTAGGCACTTCTGGACTTGTTCAATTAGTCCTGACCTCCCGTCTCAGACCCCTTGGGGAATAATCGAGCTGTAAGCCTGGTGTAAAGTATCAACATGTAAATCCATGTAAATAATAACACGACGGAGCCACAAGCTGCCCCTGACTTTTTTTCTTGTTCTTTCACTGATTCTGAGGCAGTTTGCTCCGTCGCCCTTGCCCCACACCCACAGTGTTAATGGTGCCTTTTCTCTTCCTTCTTTACTTGAGGATTGGATGTAAGGCCCAATAAATTTCAAAAAGATTCACAGCTCCTTTTGCGCTGCAGGAAGGTCTAGAGCAAAGGCTGGGAGGTCTGTGGGTTCATCCAGCAAACGTCCCTGCACACGTGTGGCACCAGTCTGGGGTCCAGCCCGCTTCCTGGGGATGTGCCACACCCTCCCCCTCCACCCTGTGCCCACAAGGGCCTCCCTCTGCTTCTTTCCAGGGCCCTGGCTACCAGGCTGAACTCCCCTCTATGGTGCCTCTCGGGGAGGAGGAAACGGAGGAGACTCCCCCACTTCCCCACCCAAACCCCCAAACCAGTGTCCTCGGCGAGTCTCCCTGCACGGGCTTCTGAACTTCAGGAGGAATCCCACCAAAATGCTGTGGATCAGACTCTCAAACTGGGCAGTAGCATCTCAGGAACCTTGGGCTGTGAAAGAAGAAAAGTCGCCGACAACCAGAGACACACCGGCTGGTGGGGCTGCCCCAGCAGAGGGAACAGGAGGAGGCTCCGGGCTCCCCGGGAAGGGGAGAGGGCGCAGCTGGCTCTGTCCCTCAGGGTCTCCTTTGCTTTGTAAACTGTCCGATGTTACCCTGTCCCGCTCTTGGAGGAGGGCTTCCTGCATTGGTTTTGCTTCTCCTTCTGTTAGGATTCACGGCTAGCCCCAAATTTCATCATCATGGAAATTGGCTTTCCCCAGGGCCTCAAGCCCGGCAGAAGTTGTGCTTCCGTTGCTGTGTTTTCCACCTGGTCCCCAATGCCTGCTAACCAGGGAGAGCATTCCTGACCCTGACCCTGACCCTGTCCCTGCTAGAGGCCCTCTATGTGGTGATGGTGAAGCTCCTGTCTCGGGGCGCTCGAGTGATTCTAGAAACACAGAGTCCTGTCCCTGCGAAAGCTCCCTTCCTGTCCTCACCCTGTGGTAGGGCCCCCTGCCTCCCACCCTGCTGGGAGGGGCCTCCCACACTTTTCTCGACACACAGAGCTTTAGGGGGACTGAACTTTAGCGAAGGGTATGATCCCTACTTTGTACCCGTTTGGCTGCCCAAGAGGGGCCTGTTGTGTCTTTTTTTTTTTTTTTTCAGAAAGGGAAGAAGGACAGACTCACTTTCCATTTGTGCTTGCCAGGTGCCCTTGCTGGGGTTGGGGTGTTGGGGGCTGGCCCTCTGCTGGTCACCGAGGCCCTCGGACCATCTCCAGAGTGAGCCCTGAGCCTGGAACAGGGGAGCCACCAGCTAAGAGCCCAGAAAGTTCTCCATGCAGGTGCTTCCCGCCCAGCCTGCTGTCGCCTCTCCACTCCTGCACCCACCCGCGGGTGCCCCCAGCCTACCCCTTGCCCACCTTCCAGCTGGGCCCTCCGAGCCCCTTGCCCAGCAGAGCCACCATCTTCCCTGACCATCCACCGCCCAGTAGGCTGGTGCCTAACAATGGCAGGGGGAGCAGGCAGACCCTGGAGACGGTGAGACAGGATTCAGAAGGGCTTTCCTGTCAGAAGGAGGGGGACTTCTGATTCTCCAGGGAGCTTGTCTCTCTGCTCTACAGAGAATGGCAGGTAGGACTTGAGGCCAGGCCCACAGGCAGGGGCGGTTCGAGCACTACTGGGACCAGAAAGCACCCAGTTCGTTCCAACAGAAGCAGCTCTCCCGGCTGGTCTGTCAACGGTTTGTCCACTGATTGCGGGCTTGGTGGCAACGTCAAGGGTGGACGATACGTCAAGGGTGGACGAAAGTGACCATCTTCTCTGTTGTGTCAGCAAATGGCACAACTCTTGTCCTCCCGGGCACTCCCCGCACCGCCCCCCGTCCCCAGCTTTGAGTGACTTCGGGTTTCTGCTCGGCGTGGATTGGCCCACGTGGCCCCAGAGTCAGGTTCTGCTCCATGTGGTTCCTTGATCCTACAGGAGAGACATCACATGCTCCTGAGTCCCACGTAAGCTCTAGCTTCTGGGAGAACATGTCACCTTCAGGCCCTAGACAACCCCTGTATCAGAATTCTTAGACTTGGTTTCAGGACTCATACTGAAGCCCCCCACATACACACAGACTCCCGCCCCATAATTCCAGCCCTCCTGACCCGGAGTGGGAAAGGTGGTTGTAGGTAGCAAATACATAGACTTTCCTATAATCCCAAAAGCTTCTGACCACCCTACGACCCCAGAGGACAGGTAGCAGTGTGACAGCTCTTCTCAGTAACAGCTTTGGTTTAGAAACACAGGGACTCTAGTGACAAGGTTTTTTGCTTGCAATCATGTGCACTTGAATCGCTTTTGTTATTTGGGGTGGAAAATTGAAATGATCAAGTTTTTTTTGTCTTTTTTTTCACTTAGAAAAGCAAATATTGAACTTCTGTAATAAATGCCTTTCAGCAAAATTTCCAAGGGTCACTTATCCGGTGGGCACCCACCTGAGTCACCGTGCTGACTCATGACATTAGTAAGCCAGCCATCTGTAAACACACGTGGCCCTTGCTGGCCCCAAATGGAGAAGACTCTAGGGCTTCCAGGCAGGCCCAGGTCTTCCGCCCACCTCTCTGCACATTGATTTCCACCTGAAGCAAAGATGGTCATCTCTAGTCTCACTAAGTAGGTGTTTGTACTTAAAAAAAAATAGTAATTCCACAAAATGATGACATTTTAAGTAGTAAAACCTTAATTAGACAGCAGTGAAGAAGAAGGGACTGTCACGGTGTCTTCCTCCTGCAGTTAAGGAAAGGTCTTCCCAGCTGCCTCAGGGAAGGAAGGGGGCTTCAGCCTTGACTCTGAGAGAGGCTGGCTGGTGGGACCCTCATCCTTACCATGAGCTCCTTCGGATCCTAAGACAATGCAGGTCACATGTTCCTGACCTTCCTTGGGAGTGACCACCCACACTTCATCTACTGTCGTATCTGCAGGCGGGAGGGGTGCTTTTACGATGACTGTGACGTCTTAGATGTAACTGTGTTACCCTCATAGCAACTGAAGGGGAATGTCCACACCCAATGGGAAATTCCACAGGAAACAACTATGTCTTCATTGCACTCAGTACCTACGTATGACATACACGTTAAGTGAATGTTTTGCTGCGTTTTCCAGGTCTACAATATTTAGTCCATGTAAATGATAGAATTTGATAAATATGGTAAATTAAGTTATAAGGTGTCATTTGATTTCTCTTTTGCTGTCTCACATTATTTAATGTTCCTGATGCTCCATACCTGGTTCGTGCCTACGTCGGTGTAGACCGTTTCTGTAAGCCACTTGGCCGGAACAGTGCCCCTCGGCGAGGGGCGCCCCACCCCCAAGGAGCACACGGCTCACCAATGGCCATTACCTGACTCCCCAGTTTGCCCTCCCTCTTTAATTCTGATTTACTGTGACGACTCAATAAAGTAGAAACACAGCACTCAGGTGCCATATGTTCCGCGTGTTTTCATTATAGTTGGAAGGAGAATAAAGTTTATCCTGGCATCTAACAAAAGATGGTTGACATTTTTATCAGATGAAGTTGTTCAAAAGCATTTTTTTTAACCAAAGCCTTAATAAGTATCCAAAATAGTAGCCAGGATGGGTACAGGGAGGTTTGCTGATGTGTAAAAAAACGACCTCTTGGTTCATAGCCTGGAAGTCAAGATTAAGCATCATCACTCTCCTATATCTCAATGCCCCCCTGCTCCTCTCTTCTGCATCAAGGCCCACAGTGAGCCCTGGCTTTGGACCCCATCTCCCCAGAGCAGCCCTCTGTACCAGTCACTCTTCTGGAGCCCCTGACCCTGATGAGCAAGGGTCCAGGTTGGAGGCTTTGTCTTGTGAAGAAGTGATAGACAGGGTGTAATAATACCCCCTGTGGTGCACCTGAAGCCCACTTGTGGCCTCACCTCAGGACTCCAGCCATCAACCATCACATCCAGACAACCTGGCCAGGTGGCCCCTACCAGCATCCTGGGCTACTTCCATACCCTGGACAGCAGGGAACTTCCAGGACATTAGACAATCAAGCTTTGCAGAAAGCATCCATTCGTCCATCTGCAAATATTTGCCGAGTCCCTGTTACTTCCAAGACATTTATTGACCTCCATGGGGAGCTGCCGTCCTGGGAGCCAAGTAGAGCCTGAATCCTTTTGGCTTTTTTTTTTTTTTTTTTTTTTAGCTTTTGACTGTTAGCAGGAGCTCACTTTGAAGGTATGTTTCACCTTTAATGCTTGGTTCCTCATAAAAGGGAGCTGGGTGATTTTATTTGTTAGGGAGCCTTCATAAGATTCTGAGTCCTACCAACCCCCTACCACCTAGATTCTTACCAATAGATGTGGTGGGACCCCATCATCTGTTTTTGCAACCACCACCACCCCCAACCCCCGCACAAGAATTCTGCTCCTTATAGAACAAAGGAGAAATTAGGAATTCTCAGTGGTTAGGACTTCGCACTTTCACTGCCAAGGGGTGTGGATTTGATCCATGGTTGGAGAACTAAGATCCCACAAGCCATGCACCACAGCCAAAAAAAAAAAAAAAAAAAATTAGGAATTCTTAGTAGCCTCCCTTCTGGACCATGTCAGACATGGAAAACACTGACTAGATTCATTCAAGCAAACATATTGCTATCACAATATCAGATGACATTATGTGATCAAAATTCTCTTTAAACATTTTTAAATTTGTATTTATTCTTAGCTATGCTGTGGAGGCTGCAGGATCTTAGTTACTTGACCAGGGATCAAACAAGCACGTCCTGCAGTGGAAGCACAGACTCTTAGCCACTGGACCACTAGGGAAGTCCCCCAAATTCTGCCTAAAACACTGACTTAGGAAATGAAGAATAAATGAATAAATTCTTTCGGGGACAAGAATACGGTTCCCTGTGTGTGTCGGTATAATTTCAGTCTTCCACTTACATATCCCACCTCACCCTCCAGCAAGATGCTTGTCAGGTTAGACAGAGCATCTTTTCTATAAATAGGTCATGCTCACCAGCTTCCAGATCAACACGGGGTCCTGGGGGCCTGAAAATTGGAGTGTGGCTCTCAGGCGGGCGTGAAGTGGGCAGGGGCTTGCTATTAAAGCTTCTGAAAGGATCTTTCTGACTTCAGAAAATAGTCTGGCGAAGAAAAGCTTTTTTTCCATAAATACTCGGGGACTGCATTCTGCTGTTACAATGGCAGAGGTTAGCACTTCTGATCAATATTCTTCAGAAAAGGCCGCCAGGCTAAGTGCAGGCAAAGGGCTGGATGCCTCCCTCCTTCCAAGAGGGCACAGTGTACCCACAACAAAGCTCTTCCCCACCCCACCCCGCCCCCCACACTTGGAACCAGTGAGGATGGCATGTGAATGATATCGCCTCCCTCTCCCTTTAAAAAGTATCACCTTGTCTTATCCTCCATGTCGATGGCTGATTATGGGACACTGAAAACAGCTACCAGCATCACCTTCCTGCAGGGAAATCTCAGCATCCTCATTTTCGGTATGGGGATAAGGAAGGCCTGGCACTGTCCACTTGAAGGGGACGGCAGGTGCCAGGAAGAAAATGCAAAACAGTGGCCTCTTAGGACTTCCCTGGGGGTCCAGTGGTGAAGACTCCACATTTCCACTGCAGGGGGCATGAGTTCGACCCCTGATCGGGGAACTAAGATTCCACATGTTGAGTGGTAAGGCCAAAAAAAACCAAAACAAAACAGTGGCCTCTCTTAAGGAAGATTGATTACTGATCAGCATTGAGATTTTAATGAAATAGCCAAAGTATAGATTTGTACTTTACACAGTGTGTTCTGTACTTTTTCCCTTCTAAAACTAATTATCTGCCCCTCCACGTCACACCCCTGATCAATAAACAGATTCTCTGCAGATTAATGCAAACTCATACAAAGACACGAGCTTTCCTTTTTTATAGAAATAGCATCCAACAACACACATCATTCAGAAACTTCCTCTCTAAGTTTCGAAACATGTCATGGGCACCCCTCCCGTAATTAATCCTTCTAATGGGTGCATATTATTCCTTCATGTAGCCACACTTTATTTATTCAACCATCTGAACACGCAGGTGGTCTCCAATGTTTGTTATAACAAATGCACCAGTGGTCAACACCATCTCATCTTACAGATTGACATATAGCTTCTGCTTTTATATCTGTAAGATAAATTCCCAAATGTGAAGTTAACAAGGCAGAGTATAGATGTAATTTCTTCGTGAATTTTATAAAAGTGTGTTACCTTTAGCTTCCTATCCATTTTTAGTGGAGCTCAATCTTTCCTCATGTTTCTTTACTAACTATAGACCTGTATTTGTGAACTGTGTGTTTATCTCCTCTGTTAACGGTCTTCATATTTCTCTTCTCAATTTTCATGTAATTAAGTTTACAGTGAAACACACCTTTTCATAACTCTTAAGGTTCACTATTTTTTCAAGTAAAAAATGTAAAGTATGCCAAAAATTAAAGAAAGTAGATGTAATTTTAGCCCTAATAGACTATTAGAAATCTATAACATCAGCTTTGGGGGGGGGGGGGGTCTATTAAAAAAAAACAAAACTAAGACCAATGTCTTTCTATATTACCCACCTGCTTAAGAAAAGGAAGCCTTGGTGTTTTTTTCTTTGTCTTTTTTTTTAAAAACTGAACTATAGGTGCTATGCCCAATCCAGTATTCTTGCCTGGAGAATCCCCATGAACAGAGAAGCCTGGTGGGCTACCAAGAGTCAGACAGGACTGAGCACCTAAGCATAGCACATAGCTACTATGTAGCATTGTATAAGTTACAGGTGTACAGTATAGTGATTTACAATTTTTAAAGAGTATATATTCCACAATGGTTATTGTAAAATATTGGCTATGTTCCCCATTTTGTAGAATACATCCTTGTAGCTTATTTATGTATTTATTGAGATATAATATATACCTGAAACTAACACGCCATTGTTAATCCATTATACCCCAATAAAAATTTTTAGAAAGGAAACATGGTTTCAAAGGCAGGCACCCAGGTAAAAGGCAGAATTTCAGCCCCAATAAACTGAGGCCTTTATTAACTGAAGAAAGTAAAGGCCTCCACTTGGCTTACGCAGCCAATATTTCCTTCCATGATGGTGCTCCAAGGAACTTCCTAACTTTGAAGGTGTTTCTGAAAATCCTAATATATGCATCAAAATACGCCATGAGCCACCTTTTATTGCAGGTGGAGAGGGAGTCAGACAGCACTGCCTTCAGTGTGCAGGCTCCCTGCTCGGCCTCCAGCCCTCGAGTCCCAACCTCTCTGAGTTGTTGGCCTCTCCTGTGAATTAGGGCAACAGTACTGACCGTGGTGGCTACCCTCGAAGATGGCCCCAGGGGCTCATCACTCTGGGGCTCACACCTGGTGTGATGCCTCCTGCACTGACTCAGAGAGGACCAGGGGGACCAAGAAAACACAGCACAAGTGATGGTGTGAGTCTCCAAGATAAGTCATAAAATACTGCCGCTTCCACCTTGGCCCCTTGGATGGCTTACTCTGGAGAAAGGCATAGTGGGGACACTACGGCAGTGCTGGGGAGATCGACAGCTGTGGGACGGGGCCATTCTGGAAATGAACTCTCCAGTCCGTCAATCCCTCACTTGACTACAGCCCCAGGTGACATCTAACGTTAACTTCATGAGTGATCCTAAGCCAGAACCACCCAGTCGGGCCACTTCTGAATTCCTCACCCACCAAAACAATGGAATATAATGAAGGACCATTGTTCTAAGCCACTAGGCTTTGGGTGGTTTGTTGTTCCACAGTTGTAGTCGCTGGGACATGGACCCAGTATTTGGAAGATGCTAAGGTACAGAAGGCATGTACACAGGACACATCCTGATGGTGTTTTAAATAGTTCAGTAGGTGAGATAATGATAAACCCTGTTCCTCTGGGCCCTGACCACATCACTCATGGGAAGAGCACTGGGTCAGGGAGCCAGACATCCCTCAGGTTCTGGTCTCTACATCTCAGGCAACGAGCCTTGTGATGTTGGGCAAGGCATTCAACATTCATAGGCATTTCCCTCATGTCCAGATAAATGAATCTGAATACCTTCCACACAAAGTTGATGTGGAGACCAAATAGAAAAAAATCACATTCAAGCATCTAGAAACCAGACGATGCTCCAAAAATGAAAGGTGTATATCTGCTCAGTTCAGTTGCTCAGTCATGTCCGACTCTTTGCAACCCCACGGACTGCAGCACACCAGGCCTCCCTGTCCATCAGCAACTCCTGGAGTCTACTCAAACTCATGTCCACTGAGTCGATGATCCCATCCAACCATCTCACCCTCTGTTGTCCCCTTCTCCTCCTGCCTTCAATCTTTCCTAGCATCAGGGTCTTTTCCAATGAGTCAGTTCTTCGCGTCAGGTGGCCGAAGGACTAGAGTTTCAGTTAACTGCTACTAGACAACAAATCCCCCAAAAACTTAGTGACTTAAAACAACCACCACTTTATTACTCTCTCATGGTTCTGGGGTGATGGGGTCCAGCTGGGGTCTCTCGTGCAAGTATTCCGAGTTGGTGGAGGGGCCAGAGTCAGGGGTTACCTCCTCCCTGTGCATCTGGGGTTGATCCTGGCTGTTGGCTGGGATCTCGTCTCAGGCCGTCAGCCGAACACCAATATGTGGCCTCTGTGTGCAGCTTGGGCTTCCCCACAGCATGGCATCTGCGAGTCCCAAGTGAGCCCTGGGGAGAAACTGCTGGCCTTTCCCCCTTCTTGTCTCAGAAGTCACGCAGAGTCACCCCCACTGCACTTGATTCCAGGAAGCAGTCACAGAGGTTTCAAGGGAGGGGCCCAGAGGCCACCTCTCAGTGGAAAGTGCATCAAAGAGTTTGAAGAAATAGCTTTAAAACCTATACCACTGGGTATGAAAAGCAAATAAAAGTTTAAACCACTATTCTCTCCCATCCATTGGATGGAGCTGATGATCAAAGGACTTCAAATAACAATGATCATGAGTGAGTTCTTCCCAGCACTTGACCTGAATAACTCAATCTCCACAGCAGTGTGGGTGGCACTTGGCTGCAGATGGCCGGATGCACCCTGGCCAGCTGAAGGAAATAAATTATTTTCTCGGGGCTCTTGGCTAACCCCCAGACGGTGCCAGGGGGCTGCACGATCAGACTTTGGGGTTAAAAGAGCCAGGAACAACACCCCTATCACCCTGCCAGCCAAGTCCCACTGCAGCTTACACCAGGGCACTGGGCCTTCCCCGAGGCCACCCCCAGGAGACAAGGATCAAGGCAGGGGCCTGCTGGCGGGAGTGGACTCTGAGTCTGTTTTGGGGTTGCAACTGTCCCCCACCCCCAGCCCCGCTGTCCCCAGCCTGGACATCACCCTTGCTTGAGTCTGAGCAGGGATGCCCAGCGGCCTGGGCTCTGAGATTTCTCCTTCTCACACTCTTGCCAGTTGCCATGGTTCTGGGCTGGCCTGTTAACTCGCCTGCAGGTGTGAAACAATAAGTGGTTTCCACAGCCAAGTGCTTTGAGAGCCAGAGTGGAGGCAGAGAACCGACAGAAGGTGGCGGAGACGTGCCGGCGCTGGGTGCTGTCTTTGATGCGGTGCTTCTTCAAGCTTCATCTTTCATAAGGAGCTCGTCCATTTCTCCCTCTTACCATCTGCACCTGGAGCACGTGAAAGCAAAGCGAAAATGGTTCAGAATCTGTAGATTCGGTGCTGCGATCATGCCAGCATGAGAGCCTTCATTACAGGGCCGCGTTAACCTGTTTCTCAGGAACATCGGTTATTGGAGTTTGGAGGTTGGGCAGTGTAGAACGAAGACGTTTTCTCCAGTGGAAGAGATAGGAGATGACGTGAAATGATGACATACTTGGCTCCTCTCTCTCTGGCTCACCCGGGTGGAATTTTCAGGCTGTTATTTTGGGGTCAAATTGGCAGAACCCAAATCAGTTGTTTTCACGATTTGGAATTAGAAGCGTGTTATCTCCTTCTGCTGTCACATCACACTCCATGACAAGGTCCCCTCGATAAGGGGATGCAGTCAAGACTCTGCATTTTACTCTCCATTTGAATTCTCCCATACAGACACATCTGCCCACTCTCAACAGTTTAATCTCTATGAACCAATGACCTTCTTGCTCTCAGCTAAATGTCCCCACTTCCTGGTCATGCCACCTCTTCAGGCTCTTCCATTTCCCATCAATACAACCTCACAGAGTTATGTGAGAAATCGGTGAGTTTATATCAGTAATAAGGGTTCGATGAATTTTCCCTGGTAGCATTTTTCCAAACAAGTCAGTCCATCATTAGTCAGAGTTAGTAGTCTCTGGTTAAAACTTCAAGCTATCAAGTCTTTCCAGGCCAAACTTCCTGCCAGGGGCAACAACTGGTAACATTCTCTGTGTGATGGAGACCCCAAATTCCACCAGCACATGTTAAACGCAAGCAGGCCCACAGCCTCACCCTAACCCAACTCCTGGGGATCTTGTGCAAATGTGGGTTCTGATCTGACAGGTCTACAGTGGACCCTGCAACTCTGCATTTCTAAGCAGCTCCCAGGAATGTGGGTGGTACAGGTCGGTGGCCTACACTTTGGGTGACAAGGCTCTGAAAAACATATGCTAGGAAAGTACAAGTTCTCCACTGTCGTTGCTGTAACTGATACACGTATGACACTGTGTTGGAAGTCTGACCTAGAAAAAATTTCAAGAAGATGTTGGAAACTTCTTTTCTTGATTTTTTAAAAATTGAAGTATAGTTGATTTACAGTGTTGTGTTAGTTTCTGCTGTACAGCAAAGTGAGTCAGTTATACATATATATACATTTTTTTAAAGTATTCTTTTCCACTGTGCTTTATCATAGGATATTTACTATGATAGTGTACATGAGTGCTAAGTTGCTTCAATTGTGTCCAACTCTTTGCAACCCAATGGACTATAGCCTGCCAGACTCCTCTATCCTTGGGATTTTCCAAGCGAGAATACTGGAGTGGGTTGCCATTTTCTACTGTAGGGGATCTTCCTGACCCAGGGATCGAACCCGTGTCTCTTATGTCTCCTGCATTGGCAGGTGGGTTCTTTACCTCTAGCACCACCTGGGAAGCCCATTTAATATAGATCCCTGTGCTCTATACAGTAGGATCTTTGTTTATACATTCTATATATAAAAGCCTACCTCTGCTAACCTCCCACTCCATCCTTCCCCCCGGCCCCTCCCTTTCGGCAAGCGCAAGACTCTATGTCCGTGAGTCTGTTTCTGTTTCCTGCATGGGTTTGTTTGTGTCATATTTCAGATTCTACGTGTAAGTGATGTCACGTGATATTTGCCTCTCTTTATGACGTATTTCACGCAGTGTGATGACATCCAGGTCCGTCCGTGCTGCTGCGAATGGCATTGTTTTGTCCTTTCTAATGGCTGAGCAACATCCCGCTGCACTGCTGTATATGCACCACACCTTCTTTATCCATTTACCTGTCGATGGACATCTAGGTTGTTTTCATGTCCTAGCTGTTGTGAATAGTGCTGCTGTGAATATCAGGGTGCATGTATCTTTTTGAATTACAGGTTTTTTTTTCCAAATATATGCCCAGGAGTGGGATTGCTGGATCTTATGGTAATTTTATTATTAGTTTTCTGAGGAACTGCCATACTGTTTTCCACAAGTCACATTTTAGGTTGGAAACTTCTAAACAGAGCTGACTTCTTCCTGCTGGACATTGATCTACATGCCCCCAATGCTCAAATATTTGTACAATTAAGTGAGGTCAGCAATTGTCAGAAAGGTCCTTGTTGCTTTGAATTCACATTATTTTAAAACTGATCAATGCTGAATTAAAATTATCTTCTTTAATTAAGTTATTAAGCTAATAGTTACCAGAAGTCCACAAGTGGTTGGGTTGAACCATGCAAGCTTGTTGATATTAAACTTTTCATTTTACCTATGAAAACAGCAATCTCTTTACTATTCAACTGAAAGATTGTGATTTCACTTGGTAAATGGCAGCCACTGTGGCAGTGAAGAAAAGTATTTTCTGAGTTCCCTTCAATATCAATTATCACATTTTTTTCAATGTTTTCTCCTTTTTAAAAATAATTTTAATCATTTATTTATTTATTTTTGGGTGTGATGGCTTTATCATCATGTGGGCTTTCCTCTAATTGCCACAATCAGGGACTACTCTAGTTGCAATGGGAGGGCTTCTCATTGCAGCGGCTTCTCTTGTGGCAAAGCACAGGTGCTGGGGCTTGTGGGCTTCAGTAGTTGAGGCTCCCGGGTCCTGGAGCACAGGCTCAATAGTTGTGGCACATGGGCTTAGTTGCTCTGAGACATGTGGGATCTTCCTGGATCAGAGCTTGACCTTGTGTCTCCTGCATTGGCAGGTGGATTCTTTACCTCTGAGCCACCAGGAAATCCCTCAATTTTCACATTTTGAAAATACAAAGTTCATGCTTTTCTCTGTGGTTAACAAAGCAAAAAGTTTTCTTGGATACAAATCTGAAATCTTAATTATGTAAGTGTTGCAGTAAAATGATATCAAATTGTAATTTATCTGGTAATTTATCAGGATGGGGCTTCCCAGGCGGCCCTAGCGGCAAAGAATCCACCTGCCAGTGCAGGAGGCAGAAGAGACATGGGTTCAGTCCCTGGGTTGGGAAGATCCCCCAGAGAAGTGGCAACCCGCTCAGTATTCTTGCCTGGAGAATCCCATGGACAGAGGAGCCTGCTGGGCTACAGTCCATAGGGTCACGAAAGTCATGGACATGACTGAGTGATGGAACATGTGCGCGTGAGTTATCAAGATATTCATGTGCAAACCTTCAAGAAGATATCAAGGAAAACAATACTGTTCAAAGAATCCATAAAGGTCTTCTATTCAAGAGATGAGTGAAAAAAAGTGTGTTCCTTTGTGGTATAAAATATTTGATCTGCTCTGACATGATTCTGTTCAGGTTTGGACACCCTGAGATGGTGATTCGTCCATCGCCTTTTATCCCTGGCAGTCCTCAATTACATCATTTTCACGTACCTTGTTCCTATCAGTTTCTGCCCATCCTCTAATAATGATCTCTTTGTAGCTATATTCTAGAAGACTCATCTAACGTAATAAAATAGGACAGACAGAAGTAGAAAAAGACCTCTATCCATTGGTGTTACTAAGCTTTTCCACGACACGTGTTTAAGTCCAAGTTCCCCCACGCTTTTCTGTTCTTTGTGCTCAGAGGAAATTCTAGCCTAATTTTTTTTCTCATGTAGAAAGAACCTCCTGTGAAGCCTTCCGTGCCTAAACACCTCTGCCTCCTATCAGATCCCACAGACAAGAGCCTCTTGGCTCACTTTGTACATCCTGTCACTGTCAGGGGTGGCCGTCACCTGGCAGCGGCGTTTGGGAAGGAACATTGCATCGGGGCTCCAGTCCTGGACAACAGAAATGGAGCAGCTGTTGCCTTTAAATACAAAGACCTTCTTTGATGAATGAGGGAGGAGAGGAGTGGATTCAGGCTGATGTTCCCATCATTACTGTTTCCCTGGAGCAGTGCTCAGTCAACTGGTTCAAGCCAATAGAGGGAAGACAGAACACCTGGATTCTGGATGGAGAGAAGGAAGTACAGGTGACTCAGGAATGCAAACGGTGTGGATGATCTTTTTATCCATGCTGGTGATGCTGCACAGTGTGTGCATGGCATAGGTGAAACACTGTCTGTCAATGATCATGCCCTTGTGGACTTCCCTGGTGGTTAAGAATCCACCTTGCAATGCAGGGGACTTGGGTTGGATCCCTTGTTGGGGAACTAAGATCGCACATACGGAAGAGCAACTAAGCCCACAAACTGCAACTATGGAGCCCTCATGCCCCAGAGCCCTCGTACCACAACAAAGGATCCTGCGTTCTGCAACTAAGACCCAAGGCAGCCAAATAAATAAATAATCGAGCCCTTGAATGTGCTCTGACTGGCAGTAAACATTCTATACGTATCACTTCAAAATGGAGAATATTCTAAGACCAGCTTGTTCCAGTGGTGTGGGCTTTTGTGAAGAGCTAAAGAAAAAGCACCAGTATTGATGCTTTGTGTGGAAATGCCACCAGAAGACCACACAGTCTAGAAATCTTCAAACAAGATGAATATGAACACGTTTACCCTTACAGCCCATCTGCTCACCATAGATGCTGCCAGAGGAAGCCTGCCTGCGCTCAACATTCCACTCTCCAGATGCAACAGAACAAGCCCACAATAAAAGTGCCTGGTAGACAATGATGACAGCTGGGGTTTAAGAGATAAAGGAGTGTGTATTTGGGTCAGTGAAAATATGGTAACTGAGTCAGATACACAAAAATGTGCCTTGATTCTAAGAAGCGTATGAGGCCTTAATGATGCCCCCGAACTATCTAGGAGTGGTTGACATGGAAGCCGAGGCATGCCTCTAACCCAGCCCTGAGAAAGCAATTCCTCTTTACCAGGAAAGTCCAAAATACCGCCCGCTGGGCTCTGTCACTCCCAAAACCCAGTCTAATTCGTCATAATTTCCCCCACAGTTCCTCCTAACCGACCAGAGAAACAGGACACGTTTGTCTTCACAAAATCCTCTTGACTGGGAAATTGCCTTGATGACACCAAAGCCTGTAGCTGGCTGTTTGTATAAGACAAGGAGATGCTGATGAATCTGTTGGAAATTAGTTGTTTCCTTAGCAACCTCAGAAGGAGGCAAGAGTTCCGTTTCTCCTGGCGAGAGAAAGATGTCCCCTTCCTGGAAATCCTTGGGCAGGTAGGTACTCCCTTCTCTGGCCCCTTCCTTCTGTGGACTGAAGGTAGCTGGCCTCGTCAGGGAGCCTTGGTTGACCAAGGTGTGAGCAAATGGGAGGAAGCGCCAGGGCTAGGAGCAGGCCTTCAGAGCATGGCCTTATCCTCTGGGTATCTGGGACTAGTTCTTTCTCCTAGGGCCACCAGGCAGAGACATTCTTGGGAACCTGTGACCAGGCCTCACATCTGAGGTGCTCTCTGTGATGCTGACAGGCCTGACAGAGCCGGTCGCCATGTTACAACACTCATGTTACAGTAAGTGTTCCAGCCTTTCCCCATGGGTATGAGTCATTTGATGCTGCAGGTTGGCCGTAAAATCACACTAAGTTTCTTCACTGGGGCTTCCCAGGTGGCACTAGTGGTCAAGAAACCGCCTGCTAAGGCAGGAGATGCAAGATTCCTGGGTTCGATCCCTGGGTCGGAAAGATCCCCTGAAATAGGAAATGGCTCTCTCTCTCTCCCCAGTGAGATCCTTGGGCTCTTCCTTTCAGGTTATATTGACACAACATGATTCGGATGTTTCCAGAATTTAGGATCAGAATCCTAAGTGTCTTTGGACCACCATATTTTACTCCAAGCCCTGGCACCACCTTGGGAGTTAAACGGAACCAAATCCTAGTGAGGTGCTGCTCAGCTGATCTCGCTCTAGTGTGTTCTGCCATCTTTCAGGTCTTTCTCTGCAACTCGGTTTCCTGATTGGTCTTCTCTAAACCCTGCAGCATGGCTTTTAACAGGCAAACACACAACTTTCTCTAGCCTAGCCACTAAAAGACTGTAACTTAACCTAGCCTGAAACAGGCTACCTGGGTGGTGTGCGTGCACACACACACACACACACACACACACAGTGTGTGTAGGTGACCATCTAAGTGGCCCCATACACTAGGGTCATACACTAGGATTTGCCAGAAAATTTTTCCCATAAGACAAAACATCCTTTCTGCAGAAAGACAGCAAGTTTGGGTCAAAGCCTGCTACCACAGGCCAGCGGATTCATAACTAGTCCTAAGGTCACAAGACACACTCCCCGGATGGAGCTTTTCTCCCACCCGCTCCCCCTAGGACCCTTACTGTCCTTCACCTTTCAGCCCACGAAGTCCTCCCCAGTATCTCACTGGGTCTCCCAAAGTCCATTCCCTCCAGTTTAAAGATGAGGACACGGGCCTGTTGGATGCCCTGGAGCCCAAGCCACTTCTCGACCTTTCGCATCCACAAGATATTGGGTGGGTGAGGAATTTCTAGGATGTTATAGAAGACTGTCAAAAGATTCTTCTGCTTCCTATGTCTCGCAGACATGGTGTTCAGCTGTGGAATGAAGTGCAAGGGGATGGAGGGGTGGCCGGTTGGGAGTAGGGGCTACCCCGGCGAGCCTGCAGCAAAACAATGGTGGTTCATAGAGGACCCCTGGGCCAGCCGCCTCTGGGTGCAGACGCTCTGGGCCACAGGTGCCCGGTGACTGTGGGTGCTGGCCCAACTCGTGCCCCCAGGTGTCTGCAGGGCACCCCACTATACCCCTAGGTGCCACTGAGGGCCCAGAGTCCACCCGGCCTCCAGCCTTGTTCTGCTCAGCGCCATGACGCTGTCATAGGGCGCAGCTGTGGAGCCTCTGGCCTGGCTCCACGCGCTTCCAAGTGACCCTGGAGCAGCTGCCTCCGCGAGTGGTACCCAGAGTGAAGCCAGAGGGCCCGGGCATCACCTTCAGGCCATGGCGCTACAGGGAAGGAACAGCGCCCCCAGCGGCGGCCCGCCTCCTAACGGCCGCCCCCCTGCCCGGCGCCCGCCTCCCCAGGCTAAACTGTCTTGAGTTCCTTCGCAGCCGGTTCCCACTGGTGGGCGTGGAGCAGCCTTCCGTACAGAAGATGCCCTCCGGGCCCTTTGCACACTTATAAGGAAGGTGGGTGCATTTCCACTTGGCATTTTATAATAGGAGCCCTTGGGAACTTATTATCCAGGGAGGAATGAAGAGACAGGCAATCTGATTTCCTGCCTGTGGAACATTCTACTAACTCACGTTGCATTACTGTGAAACAAAGTGACCACGGTTTTCTATCTCTCTGCGCTGTTTAGTCAACTTCAGAGTACTGCCTTCAGTATGCGATTTCACAGAATATCTCACAGAGATGAAATTCACTGTGCGATTTCCTAGCATATTTCAAGATGAAATTTGGTTTCTGTTTTAGAAAAGGTCTCCTTGGTCAGTCAAAATGAATTTCCACAAGGGATGAAGGAGCACATTTGCAAACCACCAAGTCAAATTTTTCTGAAGATGGGCCTTAGGGTTTATGCTTTTATGATTATGGAAAAGAAAGGCGAGCCAAACACAGATGCCACAATGTCATACCTGCAGGCCAACCACCAGGTTTTTAAGGAAAATTTGTATTGGCATGGACCGTACACTGACCCTCAAGGTGCTGGGTCTTTTATTGTGAGGTATAAATTCAGAGGGAACATTTTAAAAATCTCCTATTGTTGCTTCAAGGGAGCAATTATCAGGCCACAAATTTGAAGGTTTCTTTGTTTCATTCCAAGTTTTCAGGAGGTTATTAACACAGCTTTGTCCCAGTGCTTTCATGTTGGGCTGTATAGAGCTTTGGTCTTCCAGTATTTTCCAAACTGGTAAATAATAATAAAAAATAATAATAATAAAAAGAGGGGCAGTTTGTCCCCGAGGCAACTCACCTGTGCTGGCTGCTCCTCCATTGTTCCTGAGTCTGCTTTAAGACCCTCCCAAAGAGAGGAGTACTCGAAGGTCCTGACAGCTGAGACTGTCAGTATACCTTTCCCCACAAAAAACTTTAGGCTCAAAATCTGAAAGTCATCTCTTTTGCCACATTTTCCTTCCAAGTTTCTCACGTGTTGCCCTTCCCACCATCATGCCAGCTACACCTTTTGGAAATGGAGCTTCAACTGTATGGATTTCTAAAATCCCTTTGCTGGGCAAAATCTTAGATTTAGTGGGCCACAGGGAATGTACAACTGTGATGGTTAGCACAGCTCCATAATCGAGTGTTTCAAAGGTGGAGAAAAACAACTCCAAATATTCACTGGTGAACATCAGGGTTGTTCTTCGAAGGGCTTTGTGACACATAACGGAAAACACTGTAATTACCATTATTAAATTTAATACCCCCAAACAGATGGTGCTCCAGGTTTTTTCCCCCCAAAAATGGACTGCTTACCTGATTGGAAAATTATTTCTGAATCCTTAAACTCAGTTGCTTAACTTCTGGTACACCCAAACAGGAGTTGGTCTGTGTCCCTTACTTTGGAAATTTAACCATAAAATCATTCCTACTTTATCCTGGTTGATAGTTAAGGATCAAAACTTACCCATCTTTATCTAAGGAATTACACTGAGCCTCAAATTGTCAGGAAATGAGGATTTGCTAAATTAAGGTGGTGTTCTAATATCCCCTTGGTTAAAAGGATAGAGTCTTGTGAACATTTATCTAGGTGTCTCTGAAAAAGATTTGCACAGCCTCCCATCTAACTCTACCTTCCAGTACATTCCTAAGGACCCCTAAAAAGCCTCTGACTCCAGTCTGTTTTGAGCCTACACCCCAGAACTGCCAGAAGGGCAGAATTCAGCAGCTCAGGTTCATCTCTAAAAATCCACGATTCCAGTGATGGTGGTGGGATTTTTTTTCTTAATAAACAACAGGCATACATTGAAGAAATCATTGGAAGCTCTGTTTTAAATCCTTGTTGAAACCACAGGATGCAGAAATAAGTCCACCTTACTTTGACTTTGAAAATATTTTATTTGAATAGTAAATAGTTATACAGTTGAAACAGTTCTATTGAAGCTTTCTATAAATAGCTAACAATTAAGAAAATAATGTACGTAGAAAAGAGATTGCATTTAAAAGTAAGAGCTGTCGGTTGTACCAGGGCCCCAGGGGGGAGGGGCTCCAAGCAGAATAAAATGGTAGGTTGTCTGTAATTCGCTCAGATAGGTATAAAAGTTAAAACTTTTAACAGATCCCTTTAGAAAAAGGCTCTCTTCTAAAATGCACAGTGAAATGTCAAAAGTGGCGGGGGAAGGGGGGAAGCGCACCAAAAAATATGCAATCAAACAATATCATAATCTTCATAATTAATATAAATAAATAAAGAATAAATAACAATTACTCATAAATCAACATATACATTTAGAGGGAACTCATATAGTCCTACCTCAACAAAGATGATCAAACTGAAAAGACTTATGTGAAAACACTGAGGCAGTTTCTACAGCATCTTCTGAAAATTCCCATCCCTCCCCCCTAAAAACAATCCCAAACAGACAACGTTCAAGGCATTTGTGGCTAGACTAAAGAAAACTCTTTTTTTAAGCAATTTGATTTGTTCACATACAAAAAGGTAAAGCCAGACTCCAGCAGTTCACAAGCCATAATAAAGCTAATCATGTGGGGAGTTCAATTTACAGCCTGTGAAATATAAAGGCATTTATTCCTCAAGATTCACCCAAAACAACCCGTAGGCTACATACATAGAGAGCAGAGATTGGTAGGCGAGAGCAAACCGCATTTCTAGACCATGAACACAGCGAAATACTAGCAAGAAAAACAACTCCCCTCCAAGGGGAGGCTTCCAACCACGAGACAAACGCGTACAGCTTTTCTCCCTTGTACAAAAAGAGATTGGCTCCTGTTGCGCCATGGTGGGGGGAAGAAGGGGACACAACGCAAAGGGGGGGGGGGCGTCCAAAAGGAGTCACAACGAGAGGATGGGGTTACCGTCACGCCACACCGAGAGAAGCGGAGACCACACTTTCACCGGGGGTGGGCGGCCCTGGAGCGGGCGCGGGGTCGGAGCGCGCTCTCTCCGTGGGTCTCCAAGCGAAGGCACGGTTCAGGGGGCCGGGGTGGAGGGCGCGCTCTAGCAGGCCGGACGCACGGGCACCTGCAGGAGGATCACCTGTCTGTTCTCGGAAGGGTGGCACTTGTTGATGTGCCTCGTGAGGCCGGGCGAGCTGTAGAAGGTGGCCGGGCAGTACTTGCAGGGGAACACCTGGGCGGCGTGCAGCAGGCGCAGGTGGCGCTCCTGGGCGCCCTTGCTGGGGAACGTCTCCCCGCACACCGGGCACAGGTGGCACTCGGCGGACGCACTCAGGCCCAGCACGCCAGCCGCCTCGCCGTCGCCGGCCGCCTCCTGGGGCACCTTCTCGTCGGGCCCGGGGTACAAGGCCAGTAGGTCCTCGGCCGGGGGCGCGGGCGGCGGCGCGCCCTTGGCCTGCAGCGCCTGGTGGTGCGCCAGCAGGTGCTTGCGCAGATAGGCCTGGCGGCGGAACTTCTTAGCGCAGTGGTGGCACTCGTAGAGCCCGTCCTCGGAGCCCGATTCGGACACGCCGCCCGGGCTCGGCGTGTCGCGGTCGCTGCTACCGCCGCCCGTCGCCTCCCGCGCCTCCGCCCGGGCAGGAGTTTCGGGCTCGCAGGCGCGGGCGGCGGCGGGTGCAGGCCGCGGTTTGTGCCAGCGGCGGTGCGAGGCCAGGTTGGCCGGGCAGCTGAAGACCTTGGCGCACTCGGGGCAGCGGTACTCCACGCGCACGATCCGCGAGCACTTGTGCTGCGCCAGCGCGAAGGGGTCGGCGTACTCCTCTTTGCAGAGCTGGCAGATGAACTCGCCCAGCGGCCGCGCCGCACCCCCCGCGCGGCCTCGCGGCGTCTCCACCGGACCCTCCTTGATCTTGAGCCCCAGCACGGGCGACGTGGTCACCTCGTCCTCGAAGTGCAGCTTGCGGATGGCTTTGGGCTTCTTGGAACCCGGGGCCTTGGCTACCTTGGCGGGCGGCTCTGCGGCGGCGGCGGCCGCGGCGGGGGGTGAAGGCCGCTTGCCCGGGGGCCGCAAGGCGGCGGCGGGGGGCAGTGGGGGACCAGGCCCCGGGCCGCGGGCCGCCTCGGCCCCCACCGAGAAAGCCGTGCCCATCTTGAGCTCGGCGGGCGCAAAGAGCAGCGGGTCGCCGCTGCAGGTGCCACCACCTCCGGCGCCGTTGGCCCCGCCGCCGCCGCCACCCACGAGCAGCGCGGCGGGCGTGGGGAAGGACTCGGCCGAGACGGGCGAGCCGAGGTTGAAGCTGCGCTCGAAGTACTTGTGCTTTTCGTGCTCGCGGCTCACGGGCCGCGTGGGGCTGTAGAGCGGCGCCGGGTGCGCGGCCTCGGGGTTGCCGAAGTGCGCAGCCCGCAGCCCCGGCGTGGGTGGCGGCGGGCCCGGCGTGCAGGAGAGCGCGGCGGCGAGCGCCGCATGGGCGCGCTCGGTCGGCGGCGGCGGCTGCAGCGGGCCTGGCCCCGGCCCCGGGCCGGGCGCCGGGGGGGAGGCGCGGGCGCCCCCGCAGCCCGGCAAGAGCAGCAGCGCGCGATCGCCGTCCTCGCCGCCGCGGATCCGGTAGGATACCGGCGTGGACTTCTTGCTGCGCTTCACCAGGAAGCCGCGGGGCATGTTGGCGCGGCGCGAGGGTGAGGGCGAGGGGCTGGCTCGGTCCCACCTCCGCGCTCGGCCCCGGAGGCCCTCAGTGTCCCCGGCGCATGGCCCGGGCGCGGCGGCGGCGGCGGGACTCGCGTGGCGCCGGCGGCAGCTCGGCCCGCCTTTGCGCCCTGCACGCGCGTCCCTGTCCCCGGGCCCGGGAGCCGCTCCCTTTTAACTGGGGGAGGGGGCCATTGTTCTCGCCTCCCGCTTCCCCCGGAGCCAATCAGCGCGCCCGCAGCTCCTCCACCCGGTCGGGTGGGAGGGCGACGCGGCGGCCAAAAGGGGCCCGGGACTCGGGGGTCGCCCGGTAGGTGCGGCAGATGTACCTGAGGGCGCAAGGCCCCCGCGCGCGCCTCTCGGCCGCCCCGCCCGGCGCCGCCGCCCCGCCCGGCCCCGGCACACGCCCGGCCCCGCCTCCCTTCACGGTCTGCTGCTCCTCTATGCGGAGGCGCACGTGCCTGGGCTTTGTGTCTCTCCTCCGGGGGGCTCGGAGCCGCCAAATGGGCCCGTCCATCAGCACGACAATGCTCGCCCCCCTCCTCCCGCGCGGGGATTACCCGCGGGTCGCGAGCAAAATAGCAACAAAGGAGAAGAATGGCCCCAAATATGTCAGGAGGGTTCAATCCGCGAGCCGGAGCGGAGGGGGAAGTTGTGCGCGCTGATTGGGTAGGGGCGGCGGTGGGCAGGGGCGGGGGAGATCCGACCGCGGCTGCTGGGGCGGGAGAGGGGTTGGGGGAGGCGCTGGAACTCCTCCTGGTATTGGGAAATAATCGGGAATCAAAAATAACTGCCAAGCAGGAGTCGCCCAGAACCCCGCCCGGGCCTGGGACTGATGGGCCGCGGGGACCCAGGATTTAAGCGGAAACGGGACCCTGGAGTTTCAAGTTTGGGTGGAGGGTCTGGCCTGCTAGCTGCAGCCGAGGGCGATGTCTGCAGCCACCGCGCCCAAGGGTCTCAGGAAGGTTTCTCTCGAGTTTGAGAAACAGTTGGCTCTGCACTTCTTCAGTCGCCTGCAGACACAGCGTTGGATGGGGGAAACAGCAGTCTGGGTTCCAAAAAAACCCTTGAATTTCTGAACTTTTTTTGTTGTTAAGTTCTCGGAAGCTCCGGGATTGGCATCGTTGGAACGGTCCGGTCCAAGCTACTGGGAACCTCCGCCTCGCCCAGGGCTGGGTCGATTCGAAGTGGCGTTGGCCAAAGCCCGAAACGCGCGGCCAGCCGCGCGCGCTCTAGTGAAGTTGGTTTCCGCTCTTCTTGCGCGGCCTCATGCATTTTCATTCGGAGCGGGCATTTTGTCTGCTGGTTGACATCAGATGCTAAATCAAGGGCTCCAATCAAGGCGCAGCGGAATAAAGGGGCCGCCTGTCTGGGCGCGGGGCCCCCCGGAGCCGTGCCCCCTTCACCTTTGTGAAGGAAATTAACCTCCCGCTATTGAGCGCCGGTCTCGGCCAATCTGGACTCAAAAGAGGCGCGTGCTGCCGGCCGGGGGGGGGGGGGTTGGGGGGGAGAGGGGGGCAATCTGTCCTCTGAGGCAGGCTGTGGCCTCGGAGAGGACCGACCGCCTCCGCCCCCCACCGCCCCCCACCGCCCCCCACCGCCCCCCACCGCCCCCCACCGCCCCCCACCCTTCCAACCGAGCCACCAGGAAAAAACAACAGTGAAAATCTTCCCCCCACCCCTACCACGCCGTTCCTCTAAGCTCTTCCCAGCCCCAGCCCTAACCCAGCCCCAAGGAAACACAAAAGCAGAATCTCCGGGAGTGGAGGGGTCAGAACCCCAAGAGTGGGTAGTGGCCCTGATCGCCCATCACTAGGGAACAAATTGCCAAGCCACAGAAAATGTCATATGTTGTGAAGAAAATGTCACTTTATTGAAAGACAAGGAAATGGGCACTTTTCTGCAAAGCTCTGTACACTCAGATTTTGCTGAATTTTGCTTACGTTTGATTCCACTGAAGGTATTTAATTGTTTTGGATTTTCCCTCTGAAAATACCCTGGCGTGGAAATGAAAGATTTTTTTTCTTTGAGTCCACATGAGTAATAAGTTGTAATGGGGACAGTTGTTAGAGTTAGTTAAGGGGTTAATCAAGTTGATTAATCAAGGGGAAAATATTTGGTGATTTTGTGTCTGTGATTTTTTTTTAAAAAGACTTATACACTGAAAATAGAATATAATGCAGTATATTTTGAAAGCTTTCACCCTCATTTTAAAAAATGCTAACTACGATGAAAGTAGTCCTGGAAAAAGTTAGAAATTCTAAAATGATTATTTAAAATATATGTGTGTTTCAGTCTAAAAGTAACTGATGTTATTTCTTTGCTCTTTTGAGTGCTGATTAATACTGCTGATGAAATTAGAAATGGGAAAGGGATTCCGGGACAGCTCTGGCCAATTTTATTTTCTAATCACGAATCCCATCTGGATTGTCCAATAATAGGGCGGGGGGCCCTGCCCGCCGGCATCCCCTACTGATGGCCGGGTATTTGGTCTTGCATGTGTAACACTCTTTTCATTCAACAGATAACAGAGAGAGTTAGTCACCTTGAGAATCCTTTAAAAAATAACAACACCCATAATTCTGAAGAGGGAGGGGGTGGGTGTGCGTGTGTGCAAAAACAAAACAAAACCCCTGTCTGAATGCAGCGAATTCAACAGGGCTCTGAATTAAGCTAAGAGAATCTATTGAACACTAATGAAATACTGAGATTCAATGGATCCGTTTCTTTTTCTTTATTTGTGGTTTCTAGTCTTGCCAGAGAAAATGAAATCTGCTTTCAGACAGGTACAGTCAAAACAAATGTAAACTTGAAAGGTCCGAGTATTAGAAACTGATTTCACAACCCAGGGCTGGGAAAGAACTAGGTTTCGCTCACGGCACACACGAGCACCGTCCAAGGACATGCACCTCGCACCCGGTCTTGGGTTTCTGTCTTCTGCGTGATTTTGTTTCTCGGAATCTGCGCGCCCGCGGGCAGGTGGCCAGCGAGTCGAGATATTTGCCTTCCTTTTGGAAGAGGAAAGCGCCACCACGCTGCGCTGAGGCGGTGGGCCTCTGCGCACTGCGATTCCGGATAGGGGACTCGTGGAGCTGGGTTGGGGACCCACTGAGCACTGACCTGCCCCTTCCAGGGGAGTTCCACGGGGGAAGGCAAGAAAAGGGATCCCAGGCAGGGTACTGTCCTTCCTAAGCCCCAAGCGACTCCCTTCCTGTGTGGTCCTGGCCAGTGCTGAGGAAAAACCGGGAGGCCTCTTCGCCTCTCTCCTTGATGGGGTGAGTACTTCCTCTGACCGCTGCAGAGCTGGAGGCCACGGCTGCTCCGACTCTCCTGTCCTGGAGCCCTAGGTTGCCGTCGGGGAAGGCACTGGGGTTCACTGTGACCAGGAGTTAGCCCCAGGGAGTTGCTAGAAGCCCAAAGCTTGGAGCCAAGCGCTAAAGCGTGGAATTTCGGCCCACGAATTGCCCCTTGGGATGTTCCTGGGTTCATGCAGCCCCTAAGAGGCCAGAAAGGAAGTCTGTCTCCGGGGTGTGTTTGGGGAGGCCCCGGAGGCGCGAGAGGGAAGCGATCGGCGCCCCCGAGCGCCATCTCGGGTCGGCTGCGGACACCTCTGCCGGATTCGCAGAGGCCCTCCAGGTCCGCGAGCCGCGGCCCGACCTGGATCGCGCGTTCCCGCTGCGGAGCCAGCCGTCAAGTCCCGGAGGGACCCGCGCACCCCCATGTGCCGCGCTCACCGGCCCGAGCGGGAGACTCTTTGTATTTGCAGGAATGAGGGCCAGGCGTGTTGGGCCCCTGGGGCACGCGAGAGCCACGCGCAGCCCGCCGCCGCCCAGCCCAGCCCGCTCCGGCCTCCGGGCACCTTCCGGGGGCCCCCCGCCCGCTGGCCGTCGCCTTTGTTCGGCACATTAGCATAAAGCTGCCACGGATCTCCCGTTTAAATAATTCCACACAAAAGGAGAGCGCATGAAAGAGGGCGAACGAGGGCGAAGCCGCGAGGCTGCGCCGTCCGCCGGGCTCGGGGAGGGACCTCGCTCCGGCAGTTCCCTCCCCTCGAGTTTCAAGTGCCCCCGGCAATCTGCCGCGCGCCCATTATTCGCCCGGGGCCCACGGGGTGGTGGTCGGCCGCCCCTTTCATCCTGTCGAGTGTGCCGTCGGGCCACCGCACGCTCCCTTGAAGTGCCCTCGGGGGCTGTTTGTTTTCGCCTCGGGTGGGACTGTCGCGGCCGGGAGGGGGGGGAGGAAGGGGGAGGAAGGGCCGGACGGGCCCCGCCTGGGCGACTTGGAAGGGTGATGGTACCCAAGGCGGGCGCAGCGACGCCCAGAAGTGTGGGAAAGTCAGACGGAGAGGACGAGGCCCGGGGAGAGCTGGGAGGGCAGCGAGTGCGGGGCGCGCAGGGGCTGCTCCCCCCACCCTCCCCGATGAGGGGAAGCCCGGCTCCCCTGACTCGGATAAGGCGGCGACAAAGTTCCAGCAAAACCGACCAGAAAGGCCCGGCGGCTCCGACAGTTCCCTGTCCTCGCCCGCCCAGGGGTGGGGACGGAGGGACAGCCAGGCGCCTGGGGGCTGGCGGGGCGCGCCGTCCGTCTGGGCCTCGGGGCCCCTGTCCCTGCTTGGCTCTTGGGTTGGGTGTCCGCGTTCCTCCTCTGCTCTCCTTGGGCCTCCTCCTCTCCTCCCCTCCTCCCCTGCCGCCCCTTCTCTTTCTCCCCAGCCCTTCTCTGCCCACCCCGTCCCAGCCCGTCCCACCTCTCCTCTCTTCGCATCTTTCACCCCCCCACGCCACCCCGTCTCTCTGCTCCGTGGAGTCTCGCCCACCTCTGACCCTCTCCCCCTCGGACAGTCCCTCGCTTTCCTCTTCCTGGTCTCCCTCCCGGTCTCCCCTCCCCTCTCTCTCCGTCCACCCCTCTCCTCGGCGCCCCCCTCTCTCCCCCTTCCTTCCTCTCCTCCCGCTCCTCACCCCCTCTGGCTCTCCACCCCCCCACCCCTCCCCACAGGCCAACGTGTGTTATTTTATTTGTCTAGAGAGAGCCTATTTGTTCAGTGATGTGTGGCCTCCTGGCCGCCTGCTTTAATGGGGGACGCGGAGGCTGGTTTCTGCGAGTATTAGCATACAGCTGCCGCTCTGCCCGGCCGGCGCGCACTGTATCCCAGCCTTATCATCACCTCTTCTCTCAACCAGAAAACAATCAACAGCTCCTCGCACAGGGCGACTTTCGAGGCCCTCGCCCTGCTCCTTGGCTAACATTCAGCCGGTGCACCCATGCTGGCGCGCGTGTGTGCGCGCGCACACACACACACACACACACACACACACCCTTCTTCTGAGGGTAAATATTGATTGCCTGGCTTCACATTTTCTCCTCCGTACAAGGTTCCCTTTCCTCTCCCACATCATCTTCTATTTTTCTTTCTCCTTGGGATATTTGGGTAGCATCTCAGGAGCCACTTTGGGGAAGGAGGTGGCCGCGAGCTAGTAGAAACTGACACGTGTCAGGAAATTATTAAAGGCATTGTGAGGCATGGTTGTTCCTTGCGATAGGGGGAGAATACAACGTAGGAAATGTAACTTTGTTGCTTTCTTGTCCATATTCTTTGTCTAAAACTAGAATTACGAGATTGGGTAGGCTTAGAGCTCAAGACTCCCTGCTAAGCAGCACAAGCTGAACCGTATGGGGACTTCTCAGATTCAATCTCTATGGAAGCTCTGCCAGGGTTAGATTTAGATTTAGAGAATTCTAAAGATTTAGAGAAGTCCAAATACTTGGTGTGTCTGGAACCCTTTCCTTTGCTAGGATTTATCGTCATTTAAGGATAAATATCTTTATTCTCCTGAAATCCTTAGAACAGCCAGTTTCAATTATGATCAACAAGTCTTGGGTTCATCTCCTATTCTTAAACAAGCTGTTCCTTAGTCGTAAAATGCTTGTCTGCACACATATGCTAAAATTCCTACCTCGATTCAGGAAATTACTTTCTGAATATAGGACAGTGATTAGTAACGTCATCCCATACACTTTGTAGACTAAATTATATTCATTTTCAGACCTGCCATGATATTTATAGGGGCCCAAGATTTTAAAAGGCAGCAGAGAAAAACAACCATCAAATTATGCATGGTTTGACATTAAGGTTGCCACTGTCATATAGGGTCACTTTTGTGTGACTAGAAGCTTTTTAATGGTAGTACTTGGTCACAGAAATCATCACCAGTTATCCTCTTGTTCTGTTCATCTCCACCCAAGGTCCCAGGGCCTGTCACAGAAACTCACTCCAATTTGCTGATGACTTTGATCCAGGGCCTCTCAGAGGAAGGGGAAAGGGGGGAAAGAAAGAGTTTCTTGAGCTAACTCATTCACAGGCCCTGAAACATGGTTCCATGTGTGTTGGGCTTGTAGTTTGAAGAGGGGACTAGTATTAACTGTTCCCCATATGAATAGCACAGTTTATACCATATGGTGGGCACTGGGACCCCTCCCCTGAATGACCCCTGCCCTTGTGTAAAACATATTTGTGCAGGAATTAATGGAGTTTGTTGCTTGCTTTTGCCTGCTTTAGAAAAATCAGAGTCTGGTGTTCCAGAACCATTTTATTTTTTGAGAGGTAGTAGTTTATTAATCGGAAAAGGCATTGGCACCCCACTCCAGTACTCTTGCCTGGAAACTACCATGGACGGAGGAGCTTGGTAGGCTGCAGTCCATGATGGGGTGGCAACGCACTCCAGTGTTCTTGCCTGGAAAATCCCAGGGATGGGGGCGCCTGGTGGGCTGCCGTCTATGGGGTTGCACAGAGTCGGACACAACTGAAGCGACTTAGCAGCAGTTTATTAATGGGGGATAATTCTGTAATGACTTACCCTCCAAGTAGCTGTGCCCTCCAAGTAGCTGTGTAGTCATTACAATTGCTCCAACTTTTGCTAAATGTTAACATAAATACAAAAAAAAAAAAAAAAAAGAATGAAAACTGAAAGCCAGTTTTAACCTCTGCTGGCCAAAAATTCAGACACAAATGATGTCATACTATCTGCTTAAAAGATATCCAAATAAACAAAATGTCTTACCTGTTGTTCCTGAATCCATGTGTTTTCCGGAAGGCATTTAATGTGCTTTATTTACGACAAAGTGGACTACTGACCCACATTACAGGTAACGGGTACCAGAGGGCCCCAGTGCCAAGCAACAGCACTGAGAGTCAAAGGGAGTGACCCAGATTAACTTCCCACTACTGTTTTTTAATCTAAAATGTGCGCGTGAACCTGGGTTGATCTGCCAGTTTTTATGGTGCATTTATGCGCGTAATCTGCAACAGGAAGTAGAAATGTAATATACTGGTCGTGAGAGCAGGCCCCTCGTTTCAAAACTCCCTGTAAACTTGTCTATGCAACCAGTTCTGATGTTGGATTATAGAGATAATTTCTCTGCGTCTGTATTCCTAATTTTCCATCCTGGCTATAGGATTTTCTTTTATCACCCACGTGACCAGGTAAACATGTAAAGGACTAAGAGCATTGTTGGCAGGGCTTTTCAGGAAATCAAACAGAAACATGCCCAAGGTTTTTTTTTTTTTTAATAAATAAATAACAAGTTTTGCATACTAACGGTCTCATTTTATTGCTAAACTGGGTTATTCTGGCCAGGAACACGCCTGGTGTGGGTGAAGCCTCTCCGTGGCCCAGAATCGAGTCGCACCGCCGTGCGCCACCTACTGGGACGATAGGAAACTACAGGCATCTGGTGGCCGCAGAAAAGGACGGTGCCCGGCGGTCCAGCCAGGTTTCCCGCTTCTATGGAGCACTTCCCGAAACGACACGCGTGGAAACGATCACGTGGAGGTGGTGGCCGCAGCTAAATGATGCCCGGCCACGCGTACATGGGCAGGTGGTAATGATTGTAGTGCAGGTAGTCAAGAATGCTCTTCTCCACCAGAGGCCTGTAGATGGTTTCCTGGAAAACTCTTTTGAGGTAATTCCTGGGCTTCTCTGGGAGGTTGATTTCCTCATCTTCGATCTGACGGGCTAACTCTTCCATAGAAGGAAGGTTTTCGTCCTGGAAAATACAGTGAGGTGGCAGATACTGATATTACTTGGGCTGAGTGCCACAATATTGTTTTTTTTTTAGGTTAAAAAAAAATTAAACTGTGGCAAAACACACATGGCATAAAATTTACCACTTTATTTTTAAGTGTCCGACTCAGAGGTAAAAAGGAACTTCATGTGGTCATGCAGCCATCAGCACCGTCCATCTCGGCGTGGTATGTGCATGTGAAGTGGCTTCAGTCGTGTCGGACTCTGTGTGACCCCATGGACTGAAGCCCTCCAGGCTCCTCTGTCCATGGGATTTTCCAGGCAAGAATACTGGAGTGGGTTGCCATGCCCGCCTCCAGGGGATATTCCCCAGCTAGGGATTGAACCCGCGTCTCTTATAGCTCCTGCATTGGCTTTTTTTTTTTTTTTTTTTACCACTAGCGCCACCTGGGAAGCCCTAGAATAATCAAGTTAGCTCTAGCTTACCAGAGTGGGTCGCCATTCCCTTCTCATTCTCCCAAGTTGTCAGTACTAACCATTTACTGCCCATCCCAGGGTCTTTTGTTGAGGCATGCCAACTCTTAGCTGCAGCATGTGGGATCTAGATCCCTGACCAGGGATCAAACCCAAGCCCCCTATATTGTGAACACAGAGTCTTAGCCACTGGACCACCAAGGAGGTCCCCACCCTTCTGCTTTCTCTATGATTTGACTTTAGACATTTCATGTAAATGGAATCAAACACTAGTTCTCTTTTTGTGACTGGCTTAGTTCTCATACCATAATGTCTTAGAGTTCAGCAAGCATAGTAATTTTAAGCTGTTAATTTCCAGATAAAAATAATCTGTAGATCAGGCTTGTTTTAAAAATAAGAAAGGTGGTGATTAAACATTTTTAGTTGAAAACTCCTAGATGGTTTACTTTACAGTCCCCAAGCAATGGAATTTTTTTAAACCTATACTGAATTCTTAGTAAAGGCAAATTTTATGCTATCTTTAAAGGTGTGGGGCTCAGAGAGAATAAAGTTATTTGCAGTCGAGAATCACACACTGTGCATATTTATAACATAGTAGAGATTTCCCCAACATTTTATTATAAAAGGATTCAGACATAGAGGCGAGTTGACAGAGTGATGAACTTGGCACTCGGATACACACTATCTGGTTTCTATGGTTACCATACTTGCTTCATCACCTATCTGCCCATCTATAGGAGGATTGTTGAATAAAGCACTTCATTCATAAAATATAAATAACTTTAAAAGGGACTTCTCTGGCAATTCAGTGGTTAAGACTCAGGGCTTCCAATGCAGGGGGCATGGGTTCGATCCCTGGTGGGGGACTAAGATCCCACATACTGTATGGGCAGTAAAGCCAAAAGAAAAAGCACTTCGCTGAGATTTGAGCTGTGTGCTTTCTGAATACTCCAGTAATTGCAAATTACCCTAAAGGAAGATGGGCTTTGATGATGTGTTTATTTGACCTTCCAACAATTCTTTTTTATTTTTAACAGCAAAAAAAAGTGGATAACTTGCAGAGTTCTCTTGGATCATTAATTTATCAATAGTAAGAACTTATAGGTAGAAAAATGGATTCAAACTATATGGAGACATGCAGTACTTATCACTTAGTTATATAAGTGAGACACTGCCAGGTGTGGGGATTATACACATATCACTTGGAAGAACCGTCTGTGGGAGGCCAGGACCCCAAATCAGATCAACAAAGATGGGAGAGAGAAACAATGGCAAGTGATGCCCAGAAGTAAATATTAGAGGCGCCGAGACGTTTGAGTGCCCGAGCACGTAGAGCTGAGGTTGGCTCTTTTTTCCTTAATATTCCAGATATCAAATATAACGAATACACAAAAATTAGAGGAGACTTGAGGCTCATGCTGTAGGATGCTGTTCTAACTTTGGGGTGAAAAAGTGAAGTCAAGTAAAGTTGCTCAGTTGTGTCCGACTCTTTGAGACCCCATGGACTATACAGTCCATGGAATTCTCCAGGCCAGAATACTGGAGTGGGTAGCCTTTCCCTTCTCCAGGGCATCTTCCCAACCCAGGAATCGAACCAGAGTCTCCTGAATTGCAGGTGGATTCTTTACCAACTGAGCTACCAGGGAAGCCCAACATTGGGGTAATGGTGTAAAGTCACAAAATAGAACTCTCAAATTTATGGAAGACAAATACTGCTCTAGGTTGTAAACTCACTTTTTGTGCATTTGCCTCTCCTGTGTGCCCTTTCTCAGGGTGACTAGCTACCCCCCCAACATGTTCATCTGTGAGCAGCTCACCTCACAGTGCCCCCCAGGGAACACATGATCTTGTGTGCCTGGCTCCTTTCAGTTAACTCAGTGTTTTGAGGTTTATCCACGTGTTAGAATGTATCAGCACTTCATTTCTTTTATGGCAGAGTACGTCCCATCATACGCAGAGACCACGTGTGTTTATCCACAGGTCCTGTGATGGACATTTGGGTTCTTCCTTCTGTCTTGTAATTCTGAATAGTGATGCCATGAACATTCATTTACAAGCATTTGTTTGAATACTGATTTTCAGTTCTTTGGGGGTATATACCTAGGAGTGCAGTGGCTAGGACATACAGTCATTCTGTTTATAAGTTTTTAGGAGCCATCAAACCGTTTTTTCATAGCAATTGCATAGTATTTTTACATTCCCACTAGCAATGTGTGAGAGTTTCAATTTTGCCACATCCTTGCCAACACTCATTTCCTCTTTTTTTTTTAAATTGTAGCCATCCTAGTAGATGTGAAGTGATATCTCATTGTGACCCTGGTTTTTGCATTTCCCTAATGATTAATGACGTTAACACTGGGTTTACTTTGGCCCTTAATTTTACTCCATTGATCTCTATGTCTGTTCTTATAGAAGTACCATACTATCTTGGTTACCACTGATTGGTATTAAGTTTTGAAATTGCGAAGTGTGTGTCCATCAGCTTTTCCAAAGGCTCTCAAGTTTAACTTTGAGTCTTTGCATTTCCATATGAGCTCTCGGGCTGGCCTTTCCATTTCTAAAAAAGAAACGGGGATTTTTATGGGCTTGTACACAATCTGTAGGTCGCTTTGCATAGTAGTCCTGTCTTAACAATCTTCTTAAACTTTTAAGTTTGGCACTTTGGTGTTTAAATTTTTTACTTTATATTGGAGTGTAGTTGATTTATAATGCTGTGTTAGTTTCCGGTATACAGCAAAGTGAATCAGTTTGATATATAGATATTCTTTTTCAGATTCTTTTCTCATTTTGGTTTTTGTTGTTTAGTTGCTAAGTCATGTCCGACTCTTTTGCGACCCTATGGACTGTAGCCCGCCAGGCTCCTCTGTCCATGGGATTTTCCAGGCAAGGATAGTGGAGTGGGTTGCCATTTCCTTCTCCAGGGAGTCTTCCTGACCCAGGGATAGAACTACCGTCTCCTGCGTTGGCAGCCTACACCCTGGGGACCCACGAGGAGGTGACACAGAGACACAGGACCTGCTCTTTAGACAGTCAGACCACTCAGCCAAGCCCCAGCCCTTGTCTGAGTAAACCAACGAAGCATCTAGAATGGATACTTGACCGCACATGTAAATTCCCCACAACTCTGGTAAGGACTACAGGTGTTGAAAAAAAAATAAAGTTTCATAAATATTTTACTATTTACATGGCAGAGTCAAATTTCTTGCCAAGTACAGAGTCTGTGCAGTATGCAGCCTCACTTGCAGCTAATCACGAATTGCTTGGAGAAAGAAGTTTCAGTTTTAAAAGGAGCGTGTTTAGGGACTTCCCTGACTCTCTAGTGGTTAAGATTCTCTGCTTCCACTGCAGAGCACATGGGTTCGATCCCTGGTGGGGGAACTAAGAGCCCATATGCCACACAACACGGCCAAAGTGAATTTTAAAAAAAGACACCAACATTTGCAAAAAACTAAGCAAGTAAATAAAACATAAGAGGAGTGCATCTGGACCCCTTGACTTCCCTTGACACCTTTAGAACAACACGTGCACACGAATGGTTAACAGTCGGCTGGCAGATGTGGACAGAAACCAGACGAACGTAGACTTCATGCTCGGGGGCCAGGCGGCACAGCCCACTACCTGCTTTCAGCCCTCACTGTCAGCTGGGAATGAAAGTACAGGTACTTGTAAAAGAGGAAAAGAAATCTGCCTCGCGTCAGAGATTCGAATAACCCACTTGCCCTGAAATATATCACCATCTCTGTTTACCGACTCCATAGTTTAAGTGAAGGACAGTTGGTTTTCAAAGTGAAACCATAACGTGAGAATGTAGGGAAAAGTCTAAATGATCAACAGCTTGTAACTCCTAATTTGCAAGGAATAACTCACATATCCATTAATCACGCTTACCTCCTTGGAGGATAAGATTTGGTGTAACGCTTTCCGGAGATCAATAAAACGATCGTGAAAGAGGGCCATGCACCACGGCTCCGTGAAGTAGCTGACGAGGGAAGAAAAAGGTTCAGTTAGTTGGAAACCCTCTCATTACCACTAATAAAGTATTTACCTGCTTTTTTTTTTTTTTTGCCTTTATAAATTACAGTTCTGGCTCTTTTGTAATCGTTTGCTCATGAAATGCCTCGCAGAACAGCATGGCCAATCAATTTTGTAAATGGATGTCCCTGATGTAAGGCCGGCTTCCATAATTACATTTAAAGTGGTTTAGTTCGGAGCCAGGGCAAGACCCAATGAAGAATCCTGATTTTATCAGAATTTAAAAGCCTGAAGACTTGTAAAGAACGGTGTCTCTATTATCTGCCCCCGTTTGAGAAAAACAGATTGCAGGATTAACTGAACTGCTGCATAAACAAATTAAATTTGGGGAGACAATAACACAAATGTTGTTCATCATTAAGGTTTCTGGATTAATAATGACCAGAAAAACAGGCCACCTCGGTGTTGCGACACGGCCTTCGTGCAACTGCACAGACGCCTAATTGAATCTCTCTTCTGAGAGTGGTTCCGCTGGCGGCCCTCTTTGCTAACTTGGCCCTGAAAAACTATCTGAACAAATGCTTTCTTGCGTGGGAGTCAGCATGGCCATCCTTTATTCACAGGGGATTGTCGCAGGTTTGCCGCATTCTTTGGAAGAACCAAGAACCTCTACTGGTATTTGAACTCTTACTTCCTCTTCATGCTCAGTGTCTCAGAATAGGAAACGTCTTCAGGGTCTGGCAGGCCCACTGGGGCGACCTGGGCTCCCCTGGCATTCCTGGGACAGTTAGTGGACATCAGGTGTGTGCCCAGGGGAAGAGAAACTGGTGCCCACATGCAGATGAGCACTTTCTGATATTAAAAAAAAAAAAGTTTATTTGGCTGCATCGGGACTTGGCTGCTGCGTGGGAGAGCTGTGTTGCGTCATGTGGGATCTTTCATGGCAGCGCGTGGACTCTCACTCTCTAGGTGAGTTTGCCCTGCAGAATGTGGAATCTTTGTTCCCCAACCATGGATCGCACCCGCACCCCCTACATTGCAAGGCGGATTTTAAACCACGGAACCACCAGGGAAGTCCCTGTTATCTGCAACTTGACATTAATTCTTGGGAAGGACATAATGAGCCCAGGGACACCATGGCACTAAAGGACCAGGGCAGTGTCAAGCCCTTGTAGGACCAGCCTGGCTCTCAGCTACACTGCTTGGGACCTATCACCTGTTTGCTTGTCCAGAATATGACCTAATTTCATGCTAACCCACCTACTTTGTGGTTCAGGTCCTATATTCATCCAACTATGAATTCCACTAATATTGACTCCATGCCCATTCTGTGCCCAGCACTGTTCTGGGTACTCAGGAAACAGCAGGGACCAACACAGACAAACATCCCTGCTACTGAGGAGCTTATATCCAACCGATAAATAGGTCCATGTTCAACATGCAAGGGAAAACTGCTTAGGAGGATACATAAATCAAGTGAGGGTGGGAGACATCAGAGCAAGGCTCGCTCCTAAGACAGTGACTTAGCCAGCAAAGCCCGAGGGACAGGGAGTGAGCCCCCTGGGACTCAGGGGAAAGAAGCTTCCAGGAACAGCAGGTGCAAAGACCAGGAGGCAGGCGTGTGCCCAGCCCTCAAGGAGGTGGGTGGAGATAAGCAGAGTGGGATCGGGGAAGGAGCTGAGCTCAGGAAGGTGATGGGCGGGAAGGATGCTCCTGGAGGCAGGGGTCCACTCAGCTGTGCTATGTAATTGATCCACGGCCACCTAGCTCAGTACCTGTGTGCAGCAGGCGTCTCACAGATGTTCACGGAACAAAGGAAGGAACAATGAATGCAGCCCTAGTGGTTAAGAACCCACCTGCCAATGCAGGTTAGACGTAAGAGACACAGGTTTGGTCCCTGAGTCAGGAAGATCACCTGGAGGACAGCACAGCAACCCACTGCAGTACTCTTGCTGAGAATCCCACGGACAGAAGAGCCTGGCAAGCTGGTCACATAGATTCCGACACGACTGAAGCAACTTAGCACGCAAGTACAAATTGCACACAGCATGGTATACACTCCACACTGCCTAGCCCTGATGAGTCTTTCATTAATATAAAGTTCTACTCAATAAGTAGGTGGCAAAACTCTGCAAAATGTCCCAAGATGGGCAGTCGTGCAAAGGAGCAAGCCTCACAGGGACAGGGGGAGAGCTGTGGGTGAGCCCAGGCTCAAAGGGCGGTCAGCCTGAGCCCTGCGGTGCAGAGGGAGGGCCAGGGGTTCCAGAGGGCGCTCATGCAAACCTGTCAGTGCTGTGACTGACTCAAGGCCTCTGAATCCTGAATGAATGGAGTCAATGGAGGTTCTGCCTGGAGTTCTGGGCCCCCACAAACTCAGGCTGATATCCAACACCTGTCTGATTTCTGGAGCAAAGGCACTGATGTGGAGCTGGCCACCTGGGTAGGTATCAGCTCAGCCAGGTGATGCTTTGACACATCTCGGACGGTTGCTTCATGGACCAAAGCATCAGTGATGCCCAAGTGCGTACACTCAAGCACAGCTTTGCCAGGATGGTCCCTCCCTCTTAGGTCTCAGCAGCTTCTAGGAAAGCTTCAGGGTATCGTAAACTCACAAATCTCAAAACTACTATGCGTGTGTGCTAAGTCATTTCAGTTGTGTCTGACTCTGTGACCCCCTTGGACTGTAACCCACCAGGCTCCTCTGTCCATGAGGTTCTCCAGGCAAGAATACTGGAGTGGGTTGCCATGCTCACCTCCAGGGGATCTTCCTGACCCAGGGATCGAACCCAGTTCTCTTATATCTCCTGCATTGGCAGGTGGGTTCTTTACCACTGAGCCATCAGGGAACCCCCTAAAATGCCTGGGTTAGAATCGAATGGGTGCTTTTAAGTTTGTTGCCACCTTTCCCGCATAGCTGAGATGCCACCTCCTCGCCCCGTATGGGTTTCCATGGTAGCATCAGAGTTCCTAGCCACTTGGTTTCGGGGTTTGCACCCACAGCCTTCTGCTGCACAGAAGAAGCTACCTTCCTGGTGTCTGCTGCTGCTACTGCTGCTAAGTCGCTTCAGTTGTGTCCGACTCTGTGCGACCCCATAGACGGCAGCCCATCAGGCTCCCCCATCCCTGGGATTCTCCAGGCAAGAACACTGGAGTGGGTTGCCATTTCCTTCTCCAGTGCATGAAAGTGAAAAGTGAAAGTGAAGTTGCTCAGTCGTGTCCGACCCTCAGCGACCCCATGGACTGCAGCCTTCCAGGCTCCTCCCTCCTCCGTCCATGGGATTTTCCAGGCAAGAGTACTGGAGAAGCTACCTTCCTGGTGTCAGCACAGCTCTATTTCAACTGCCCAGGTGCTGCTCAGGTGCATCCCCACTCAGCACCCTCACCGCCCCCCCAGCCTCTGTGTTACCTCCTGGACCCTTTGTCATTTGCTTCCAAGAGTGGACTCTTGGGAAACCCACTTCTCTTAGGATGAATGCAGCCCACCTCACCCGGAGGCCCGTCATCTAATGCCCAGGTCTCCATCACTTCCATCTGTGAGGCTGAGCACAGAGGCCTAGGGAACCTTAACCCTCTGAAAGGGATCAAGCTGGTCTGCTGGAGACTCGGGGTGGAAGAGGAAGCTGAGATTCCTGCAGGTTTCCTGCTGCTGCTTTGGAGCTCACAGCCCCTCAGATGGCCTCCAGCAGCAGTGGGACCTGGCAATTCAACAACCGCTATGCTCCTGACAGCCCGGCCAGCGGTTTGCAGAGTCAGGAGACCGGAGTTGCTGTCCTTCCAGTTTCGTACCACTGCCTCCTGGGGTCAAGCACTTGAGGATCTTGTCCAGAATGTGATCATCTCTGCAACCAGCTGTTGGCTGCCCGTGTTCCCAGGGTTCGTCTAGTTTAAAACTAAACCAACCAGCTGTCATCGACAGCTCCTTCTCAGTTTGACTGCAGCTTCAGTGGTGCCACTTTCAAGGAGGTGACAAAGTGCTAGCACCCACACCAGGGAGCTGGGCGTCACCATGGAGCGTGTGGGCATGTTGTCTTAACTGTCATGGCAGGCGGCACCCGTCACAGTCACAGGGGAACTAGAGTTCTGGAAAAGCCGCAACCCGCTGCCTTTCCCAACCAACTGCGGGCTGTGGGGCTCCTAGGCATCCTCCCTTCACCCGAGGTGGGGGCTGCAGCTGTGGGCTGGGGGGTGCTGACCGGAGGTGGCAGAGTCAGGGCACCTTCTGGGGGGCCGCGTCCAGTTCAGACTTCTCCCAGCTTCAAAGCTGAGCTCACACTGCCCACTGCTCTGTCTGCTGTCTTCTCCTGCGGGGAGGGTCTCAGGCTCCCTCAAGACACCTCCTACCTTGGCCCTCCTGCCTGTGGGCAGCCCCGAGGACCCATATCCACGTCTTCACCTCCTCCGGTGCCATCCACGCTCAAGTCCACATACAGCTCCTCTGTGGAGCTGACTCAGGGATTGAGGTTTCCACCCACTTCAGTGCATAGAGCACTCCTGACGTTGCAGGAAAGTGCCCCAGGGTGTGTCTTGACCTCTAATGCAAGGTGGGCAGCGTGCCCCATGGTGTCCAGCACAGGCTGGCCCTCGGGGGCACTGAAGAAGCGGGTGAGGACACCTGGGACTGCTTCTCCCCTCACCCCCTCCGCGGAGCGCTTCGGCACTTAGTGCAGTGACCCCGTTTAGGGTGGGTGAGAGCGGGCGTTTAGAGAGGCACAGACCCCCGTGGAGTCCTCAAAACCAGCCTAGAAATATGGCAGCAGCCTTCGCTCTAAAAATCAGAAAAACTTTGAATTTAACCTCAAAGGATGAGGACATTGAGTCAAATGAAGATCATCTCCTTTTGATATTGGGATGTTAGAAAGAAGTTTTATTTTATGAACTTGTAAATCTAGTTTTCCTCCCCAACTGAATGACTTTTGTGCTTCAGATTCTTTCCTTCTCTGTAGAAAGGGGAGGGGCTTCTGGAATCCTTGCCAAGGCTGGCTGGAGTCGGGGTGCCGTCTGCATTAATGTCCCCAAGAGCTATGGATGATTGGCATTAGTGCTAGGCTTTGGGGAAATGTATACTTCCAAGAACAATGTGAATTTTTAAAAAATAGAGGGACTTCCCTGATGGTCCACTGGCTAAGACTCCAAGCTCCCAATGCAGAGGGCCCAGGTTTGATCGCTGGTCAGGGAACCAGATGCCACATGCCACAAGTTAACCGTCTCGCATGCCACAGCTAAGACTCGGTGCAACCAAATAAAAGAAACAATTTTTAAAGTTCAAAGAAATAAAATATAGCAACTTCTTTCCCAATTTACAATCAAAAAGGGAAGACTAACAGGACTACTGAGTCACCTTCATGGTTGGTGGCCTCAAAGTCTTCAGAAGACCCTGCTGGGTAAGAGCAGGGCTATACCACGGCTTCTAATTGGCTTTGCAGATTAGGGTTCCCACATCACTAAATGCATTTTCAAGCATGTGTGCAAAAAACCTTACACAAATTCTCCAGGGCCCAAACAGAGCACATGACAGTCTCTGTTCACTTTGCAAACGGTTGTCCTGGTTTATTGCGGGGAGACTTAAATTCTCCATCGCTTTTGCAAATGATCCACTTTTTCGCAGAAGGCCCAGGAAAGGTCAGCCCGTGGAACTGAATTAACCATTCTGGTCGATGTGGTCCAATCATTAAGGAATTGATCAGACTTCTCCAGAGCTCAACCTCATCTGGTCATTCAACCTCATGGATCGACACAGTCACATCAACGGGGTGGGAACCTGGTAACCAGCCCGGCCACTGGCAAGGGGAAAAGATGGACTCAGCGGACTCGGCCCCAAGGCCGGGGCCCTTCATCAGTAGTAGGGAAGGAGAGTTGCAGAAGAGCAAGGCCCACCTGGAAATAAATGCCGAACTACATACCACTGCGAAAAGGGAGGGAGCGGGCAGAGAAGAAATACACTTCTCTCTCCAAGATCCCTCCCCCGCTCCTTTTTTTTTTAAATGAAAAGCATTCTAATTTTATCTTAGTGTGATAATAGTCAATTTTTGCTTTGGGACCTGATAAGAGGGTTCCCAGCTGCTACTCACTCACATCCAGAAGTTTATTTGAGCCAGAAACTCGCTTAAGCGTTGCCTTTTCTCCTGGGGGGTCAGGGGGGCCCACAGGCCTTCCCGGGAGTGTGACGTTCTCATGGAACATCTCCTGATGTTCTCTAAGGTGCTGTCCCTTTCCTGTGTGGACAGCACCTTAGACTCAGGGTGGGGACAGATATTCTCCTACAAGGAGGTTGGGGGTGCTGGGGGCTGCCTCGGCCCTCTCATGGATACTCCACACACAGAAGGAAGGAAGTGCAAACAGACAACCCCGGGGCCAGGCATGACCTGGAAAGGTGAAGCACTGGTCCCTGGCCCCAAAGGGCACACACTGTGGTAGATGTGTGGGGGTGTGGGGGGATACCGGGGTTGGGGCGGAGGGCCAAGCGAGCCATCTGCATCCTTCCGGTCACTGCATTTCCACGTCCCCTCCTCTTAGGCAAGTGTTTGCCAAACTTCAGCCTCTAGGAAACCCATCAGTTTTCACATAGTCTGAATTATTCATTTTTTCAAAAATGACCCTTGATTTGCCTTTTTTTTCTTTTTTTTAAACAGAAAGAATGTCCACTGTCTTGTTCTAAGCAAGCACGCCTGTGAAAGCATGGGTCTGACATGAACCTTACACTTCTTGTCTTATTCTTATTGAAATGACTCCATCTTTAGTCACATGTGCCTCTATTGCCTAAAGCACCTTGCCTGCTGCCGGGGACGCTGTTTTTTTCTTAATCGATGGTGGAGGCACCTCATTTGGGGACACAAACTCACAGACACTGTGCTGAATGGTTCCTGTGCGTTATCTCTTGTCACTGTGAATCCAGTGCTCTAAAGCGGGGCTTGCTGGCCCATTTTACAGGTGAGGAAATAGATTCGGAGAAGTTAAGTGACCTAGTGTCACACAGCTAACAAGTGGCTGAACTGCGTCTTAATCATTATTCTGCTTGATCTGACAGTTTCAGCTCTAAACAACTGCACAATCGAACGTCATTTCCTGAGTCTTTCTAGCAACTTTCTGAATCACCCCAGTTTCCCTAGTATCCCCTGCATTAGGCAGATGAAGTTTGTTTGCAGTTATAAAAATATTCAAATTAATCCTGGCTTTAAAAAGGCATAACTGTACTTTTTTCATATAAAGAAAGTCTAGGTGAGGTGTTCAGGGCTGACATGATGTTTCCTTAGAAATCAGATCACAGCAGCAACCATAGGGCCCTTGACCTCATGGAGCAAAATGACTTCTGAGTTCCAGTCATCATAGACATGTTCTTGGATGGAAAAAGGAAAAATGAGGGTCCTTCTTCTTTATTTTAGAAAGCATTCCTAGAAATCTCACATAGTACATCTGTTTATATCTCACTGCTCAAAGCTTGGTCAAATGGCTTCCTTGACTGCAGGAGAGCCTGGGAATCATTGTCATCTATTTTAGGTACAAAATAACACCCTATAAATCAGGACTCTGAAGAGCAAAGAGAGAAAGGATGTTGTCCGCTATGATACACAATAAACTCCATAGCATCTACTTAAAAACCTTGTCTTAACGTTGCTGCTGCTGCTGCTGCTAAGTCGCTTCAGTCGTGTCCGACTCTGTGCGACCCCATAGACAGCAGCCCATGAGGCTCCCCCGTCCCTGGGATTCTCCAGGCAAGAACACTGGAGTGGGTTGCCATTTCCTTCTCCAATGCATGAAAGTGAAAAGTAAAGTCTATGAAAATTGGGAGAGTGTGTTAAACTGAAGTTCCCAGAATGAGATCATGTCTTTCGCTAGATTCAAATCTGTCCCCAAATTAAACATTCTGGAAACACACACACACACACACAATTTTCTGTATATGACAGTCACCTCTAAGCCCATGGGAGAACCTGGTGTCTTCCACGTCCCCATCTGGCCCGAGTTGGCTCAAATGCAGAGGAGAGGAGAGAACAATTTGTGTTCCCATTGTGAGGGTTCATTCTGCTCGTTTTTATTCTGCCCATAAAAGAAGCTGGGTTCGTGCATTTCAATACAGTTTAAAAAAAAAAAAGAATAGGAACAAATAAGCATTTCCAGTTAGCCGTAGGTTTGCTTGGAAATTAAATTACACGTTTCTGGGGCGGTGGATTTACTCGGATGCCATATATTATAGGAGCAGATGCAGCTCATGACACACTGTGACTAAAAACCGCAAACACTGAAATGGAAGTTTGATGTGACTATTTCCTGTCCGACTTGAGTTTGCCAGAATCGCAATCAATAGTTCATTTGTTGCTTCGAGGCATATTTAGAAAGATAAGATGAAGGATTTTGAAAGCAAAATGACCTAGTTATTTAACATGTTAGTTCCTCAGTCATGTCCGACTCTTTGTGAACCTGTGGACTATAGCCCACCGGGCTCCTCTGTCCATGGAATTCTCCCTGCATGAATACTGGAGTGGGTTGCCATTCCCTTCTCCAGGGGATCTCCCCAACCCAGGGATCGAACCCAGGGCTTCTGCATTGCAGGCAGATTCTTTACCATCTGAGCCACCAGGGAAGCCCAGTTATTTGATAATCAGTTGTAACTGTCAACCTGCCTAAGATCTGTATGACAGAAAACCAAGCCTCCCCTGAATATAGTTCGGCTATGGTGTTCTTGTCAAAATCTGGAACTGGCATCACCAGGTAATGGATGTTTACTCCTCTAAGGAAATATGCCTCTCAGTGCCCTGGTAGTAAAAACAAAATCCTGTTCTTCTGAATAGCTGGTAAGCAACTTGTCTCTCCCTGCTGATTGGCTCATGGCTTCACAAAGTGGGTGTTCATCTGGTCACCCAGGTATGCCAGGAACCAGAAGCTGACACTGGTTTTGCTGGGCACCTCAAGAGCTGGGCACGCCAGGCACACCTGGTAGCAGAGGTGCTGGAAGAGAGGCTGCTGTTTGCTGGAGGTGCCAGAACCTGTGTGATGTGTCTCCTGTGAGTGGACACACGTTCGGTCCTGAGCCGCACTGCCAGGAGGCCGTGTTCCCTCTCTCAAGCATGAGTCCCAGAGAACACGGAACCCCAGACACACTGGTCCTGGGTCAGGGTTGGTGCCCGAATAGTGCTGAGGATGGAGTGCCGCCTGCCTGCCCCCGACCCCGACCCCCTACCCCCAACCCCCCGCCTCCGGAGTCTTGGTTTCCAGAAATACTATTCCTACATGATTCTCTGAAAAACCTGTCTGCTGGCAGTTTGCTCTTTATGAATCCTGGACACTTAGGCCAGGAAAAATGGCTTCATCTCAGAAAACGGAAAATGTTTCTCTTGGGCATCTTGCACCTCTCACCACCGATAAACATTTCCCTTCTTGCTTTGTCCTGGAAGAAAGCCCAAGCCAAGTGTGCGTGTTCACTGCTGACACACCTGTGCTGTGGAAGGTGCCATCCCTCCACCTGGACTCAGCTTTGAGTTGCTGACCTGCCTGTACTCACCCATTTATGGCAACCTTTCTCTTTGTCCCCACTCTGCCACTTGTTAGCCGATGTCCTCTTGAGCTGGGTTGCTTTAACCTCCCAGCCTCAGTCTTCATAGCTGTAAAATGGGGATACTGATCATCCTTACTGCAAAGAATGACTATCAGAATTCTCGGAGACCCTGCAGGAAAGAGGTCCGGCTGTATGCCTGGCCCAGTGTGGGGAGGGCCCCATGTGTATTGTGTTCCTTTTTTAAAAATTTTCATTGGAGTATAGTTGTTTAATGTTGTGTCAGTTTCTGCTGTACAGCAAAGTGAATCCGCTATACATATACATATATCCCCTCTTCTTTGAATTTCCTTCTCATTTAGGCCACCACAGACCACACTGCGTAGCGTGTTCTTCTTACTGTTGTTATTATTATTGCTGCTGTTGTTGTTCTTAATTATCCTATCATATATATCTGTGTAAACAGCTTCAGATCCTTTCTGGTGTGAGTCAGAGACCAAATAAATGATTAAACACTCTTTGTTTGCCGTTCGATTGAAAGTCTGTCTTTGGCCTAACTCCTCAGTTCTTCTTGGGGACTGCTTTTGCTCCACTCCAGGGTGTCTGCGTGAATTCATTCAGCTGCAGTTTAATTTTTTTTCAACAATGAGTTTTTATTTTATGTTTATTTTTTTACTTAAGGCTGTGCTGAGTCTTCGTTGCTGCGTGTGGGCTTTCTCTCCTCGTGATGAGCAGGGGCCCCTCTAGTCGCCGTGTGCAGGCCTCTCGTTTTGGTGGCTTCCCTCGTTGGGGAGCACAGACTGTAAAGCACACAGGCTCAGCAGCTCTGGTGCACAGGCTTAGCTCCCCCGAGGTATGTGGGATCTTCCCCGACCAGGGATCGAACCCACACCCCCCTGCATTGGCAGGTGGACTCTTCGTAACCACTGGACCACCAGCGAAGTAACTGGCTGCAGTTTTAGAGCAGCAATTCATTTTAGCTGCAATCAAGTTAAAATGGACTTTATGACGAGACTCTGTGAAGTTGTGTCGTGCCCTGGAGAGTCAGGTGGGGATAAATAAACTGTGACCTCGACTGCTTATTTTGGTCTGAGTTGATGGAAGTTCAATCAAAAGTGTTTTGCATGGCGTTCCCTTTTTTTTTTCCCTTGTTTATTATGAAGAGTGAGCCAGTCGGTCCAAATGGTTAACCCAGCTGTTGGTTGGATGTGTGCAGAGGCAGAGAGGAAGCCCCAGGGGATAAGGATACCGGCCCCCCCAGTGCCCAACGAGACCAGGTTTTCTTCTGACCTGCTTTTTTGTGTCTGACTCACCAAAGCAAACAGTCTTCTCGAGGAAGCAGCACGATTTTTATATAGCTAAGAATTTTGTTCCTATTTAAGTTGACCTTTACATTCCCACTGAAGCTGGGACGATGCCTGCCCAGACCTTTGGCGGCCGTGGGGAGCGGGCCGAGGTGAGAGCCCAGGGAGCTGGCTGACTTGCGGCTCCACGTACCTGCCCTCTCGGTTCATCTGCGGTGTTTCCTGCACGCTGCTGGTTGCTTAGGGGCTGCATTAATAGAATCTGGACGAGAAGTCTAGCGCCCTGGAAGTTGTCCAGCTATGCACATTGATTTGTTATATAAATTCAGGACTCAGAGGAGGAGGCGAGGTTAGCATTTAATTTGGTGGAGAAAGGCAGGCTCTTAGCACTCAGCTCCCCTTCCTGTGCACCCTCTTCTCATTCTGCACCTCTCTTCATAGAAAGCACAGCCATTTTCCTTTAATTAGGCTGCAGAGAGCACAGGCTAGCATTAGGCCACTCAGCCACTCCCTCAGCCATGCTCACAGCCATGGCCATTTCCTATCTATTTTCTGTAGGGAAAGGAAAAAAAAGTGTATATATGCACACATACCCCGCCCCCCACCCCGCCCCCCTGCCAACAAGTCCGAGGAGGGTGGAACAAAGGAACCAGTGGAATTACGTTTTGTGAGACTAAGGCCACAGGAGCCAGGAAACCCCGGACAACAAAGTATTTTGCTGCCTCGTGAGTCTTTTGGTTAAACGAACTGCTCTTTAAATTTTAAAGGACTGCTTAGGATAAATATCACTCTCTGGTGCAGAATATATCCAACACATTCAGTCTATGTTTGTAATAAGTGTGATCGGTACATGTTTAAAATGATTCCCTTTCATAACAAAAAAAATTTTTTACATTTTTTTAAACTAGAGCTTTTATTGAGATGATGCCAAATGACATGCTGTTTCTTCCCTTTCTTTGTCACTTTTATGCTTTCAGGTTTATAGTTCCCAAAAACAAAGAACTAAAATTCAACTAACATATTCCCAGTTCTTATCTCCGTGTTGTTGTGGTTCGGTCGCTAAGTTGCGTCTGACTCTTTGCCACCTCATGAACTACAGGATGCCTGGCTGCCCTGTCCTTCACTATCTCCCAGAGTTTGCTCAAACTCATATCCACCGTGTCGACGATGCCATCCAATTATCGTATCTCCCTAAACTACGTTAATGAGAGGAACAGAGATGACCATGTACGTGAGAATCCATAAGAGCACGCTGAGACAGATAAGTGAATAAATAGAGGAGAAGCGATAACCTTTCCTTAGAGTCGATGGCTAAGTAATAAATACAGAAGGAATGATGGAGTTAGACAAAAATCAACCTTTGGCAAATAAGACAGTAACAATCCTTTCGGGCAAGAATTATTTAAGAATGCTAAAATAACTGGAAAGGAGGATATTTATAGTCTTAAAGTATCACTAATTGACGATGAAGGTAAAAATAGAAAAGCCTGCACATTTGTCACTTTACCAGGGACCACAGGTAACAACACAAGTAAGAGGACAGATCTTCCTCATGTGCCTCCTGCTGAGATCCCATCCGGTCCCATCACTTCATGGCAGATAGATGGGGAAACAATGGAAACAGTGAGAGACTTTATTTTCTCAGGCTCCAAAATCACTGCAGATGGTGACTGCAGCCATGAAATTAAAAGATACTTGCTCCTTGGAAGAAAAGCTATGCCCAACCTAGACAGTATATTAGAAAGCAGTGACATTACTTCGCCAACAAAGGTCCGTCTAGTCAAAGCTATGGTTTTTCCAGTGGTCATGTATGGATGTGAGAGTTGGACTGTGAGGAAAGCTGAGCACCGAAGAACTGATATTTTTGAACTGTGGTGTTGGAGAGGACTCTTGAGAGTCCCTTGGACAGCAAGGAGATCCAACCAGTCGATCCTAAAGGAAATCAGTCCTGAACATTCATTAGAAGGACTGATGCTAAAGCGGAAGCTCCAATCCTTTGGCCACCTGATGCGAAGAACCGACTCACTGGAAAAGACCCTGATGCTGGGAAAGATTGAAGGCAGAGGAGAAGGGGACAACAGAGGATGAGATGGTTGGATGGCATCACTGACTTGATGGACACGAGTTTGAGTAAGTTCCGGGAGTTGGTGACACAAGAAGCCCTGGTGTGCTGCAGTCCACAGGGTCGCAAAGAGTCAGACATGACTGAGCCACTGAACTGAACAGTGAGAATTCACACGAGTGAGAGGACAAATCTGCCTTGTGTCCCTCCTGCTGAGATGCTTGGAGAGGGAGGCAGTATCACCCCTGCCATTCCTGCAAGAAGGCACAGCCTGCAGGGAATCAAGAGGAGCCATCAGACAGACCCAGAGGGGCAGGCATTCTACAAAATACCAGTCTATGTGTTTCATGAGAGAAGGCTCATGACAGCAAAGGGCTGAGGAGTCGTCCCAGATTGGAAGCGATGATAGAGACACGAGGAAGGGATGGTGAGAGGGTTGATGAGAAGCTGGGGAAACACCGGCATCTCGTGGAGGCTGGCAGGGTAGGGACGTGGAGGGAGGAGGGGGGCAGAGCATTATAACCAGTGACCCCAAGTACAGTAGAGTGAATTGTGGCCTACCAGGCACAGGTCCCGGGGCCCAGGGGGAAAGCAGAGGGCGACTGTGCTGCTGCTGCGGGTGGGGGGTGGGGGGTGTGAATGAGGGGAGCAGGGGGGTCGAGATAAGACGGAGCTGGGAGGGGTTGAGTACCAACCAGCATGTGGGCCTGGGTGTGTGGTTTCACAAAGGGTAGAGGTGAAGGGTAGAGGTGAAGTGTGGCAGGTCCCCTGTTAGTGGCAGGCAGTTGGACGACAAGATAGTTTCCATTTAGGAGGAGGGAGGATTAACACAGGGCCATAAGCATCCCGGGGCTTTCTGGTGGCTCAGGGGTAAAGATCCCCTGGAAAAGGGCATGGCAACCCACTCCAGGATTCTTACCCGGGAAATCCCATGGACAGAGGAGCCTGGTGGGCTACAGTCCATGGGGTCACAAAGAGTCAGACACAACTGAAGCAACTGAGCACGCACGCAGAGCCATCCCTGGTCACTCGTGTTTGTAGAAGAGGGCTGTCCCATGGTCCTTATCGTTGTGTCCCCTCCCTGTCCTGTCTTTGACCAGGTCACAGGGGGTCCTGCTCTGATCACAGCTGTATCCTGTGAACGCTGGGCGTCACGGCCTCGCTGCTCACTTCTAGGACCATTTCATTTTTCACTTTCTCAGAATGGACCCAAGTCACTGAGATGGGGAAGGAGGCTACAGAGGCAATCCCTAGGGAGGAAGCTGTAGGACCCTCCTCTGCAAAGGCCCTCAGCTGCCTCATCCTCTCAGCCTCCATGCCACCCAGCTGTCTGCCTGCTTCCCTCCTGCACCCAAGGAGCAGAATATAGATGGGAAGAACCCACGTGACCTTGCTGCCAGATCAGCTCTCACACCTGTTCATCCTCACAGAATCTAACAGGCACTCAGTGTTGCCTGGCAATCCAGACACTGTGCAAGCGAACTCACGTTTCTGGTCTCTGAGATGACTTTGTCTCTTTCCTTCAACATCCAGCACCCCTTCCTGCTTTTCTTTGATCTCAGCTGATGACCTCGCTGTACTGAAAAAACAGGAGTGAGCAAGAGCTGCTTTGTCCTCTCACCCAAGTCCTGCTTTTCTCCCAGGACCCTGCCCCTGTGGCTGTTAGGATAGAAAGCTGTCCAGCTCTGTCCCTGGCCTCTCTCTCCTGCATCTTTTATTCACTACAGATGAGACTCACATCCTCCCCTCTTCGACAAATCCCTCTGCACTCTGCCTGCCAAGTATTCCCCAGCTCTCTCTCCACTTCACAGGAGACTTCTCCCAACTGGTCTCTGCAGCATCTGCAGTTCTCAGGTCATAAGCTCCCTCCTGAGCTATTTCCACTTCCTGCTCCGAAGCAGCTCTGATCAAAGCCCAGTTCAGCCGCCAGCTTGCCACAGCCCCTCTGTGGAATCAACACAGCTGACCACTGCTCCACTCTGCAAGCAAGACCAAACCCCACGTCCTGTGCTCCTTTCTGAACCACATCTTCTGGACATGGAAACATGAGGACTCTCTTGGTCCTTTTCTCTGGGAGCTGAGTGGGAAGAGATCTGAACTGGAGTCTGGGCCTAGTGGGGGCTCTGGATGTGAAGTGTGGCCCAGGGTTGGCTAGACCTTGAGGCAGGGCTTCAGGAGGCCGCGGGCTCCCCAGGACCAGGCAGAGGGGAAGCTCCTGGGCAAGGTGGCTCCCTGCCCATTACCTCAAGGGGGCAGCTGTGAGTTGTTGTTGTTCAGTCGCTAAGCCTGACTCTTCGTGACCCCACAGATGGATGGTGGCACTCCAGGCTTCCCTGTCCTTCACTATCTCCCGTAACTTGCTCAAACTCATGTCCATTGAGTTGGTGATGTCATTCAACCATCCCATCCTCTGTCGCCTCCTTCTCCTCCTGCACTCAGTGTTTCCAAGCATCGGGGTCTTTTCCAATGAGTGGGCTCTTCGCATCAGGGGGCCAAAGTATTGGAACTTCAGCTTCAGTGTCAGCCCTTCCAATGAATATTCAGGACTGATTTCCTTTAGGATTGACTTCTTTGTAGCTGTGAGTTACAAGGCCACATTTACACGGCAGGGGTGGGGGGGTGGTGTTAGATAGGGACCCTGGACTGGTAGTGTGGGGGTGGGAGAGAGGGGGCTCCAGCAGTGCCCACGGCAGAGGTAGAAGATTCGAAGTTCTGGTCAGGTAAGTCTGAGAGTCAAGTGAGCAGCTGGGTGTTTCACTGGAGCTTAGAGCACATCGTGCACACCCTGATGCTAAAACGTCCAAATCCAGCCATTTGACTCTGCACCCATCTGGTCCAACCCACCATCTTTCGCATGGGAAAACTGGAGGAGCCTCCTAATAGCTGCTATTATCCATTTTCCATGGCAGCTGCAGTGAGCTTTCAAAGTACAATTCGGCAGGTCACTGCCTTTGCTTTGTGGAAAGAGCCATCTCAGCCCAGGCCCAGAGAGAGCCACGTGATGCAGTGGCCCTGACCTCCGCTCACTCTGCTGCAGCTTTGGTCCCCGGACGTTCCAAGACCTCTCCCCGTCGAGGACCTCTGTGCCCACGGTGCCCTCCGGCTGGACTCCTCTCCCCCCACATCTGGCAGGCCTGGCTGTGTCTCAGCGTTGGCCCAGGCCACCTCGACTCCTCTGGAGCTGCTTTATCACACTTTGCTTCTTGAAGTTGTTTCCTAGCCCTTCACACCACTAGAAAAGGTCTTATTTCCATATTTATGCACTTGCATGCGGCCTGCCCTCCTCTGGAATATAAAATCCAGAAAGGCTGGCTTTTTTCAGTCTTATTCATAACTCTATCTGCAGAACACAGCACACACCAGGCACTTAATACATGTTTATTGAATGAATGCATGCATGCGTGTGTGCTTAGGCATGTCCGACTCTTCATGACACTGTGAACTGTAGCCTGTCAGGCTCCTCTGTCCATGGGATTCTCCAGGCAAGAACACTGGAGTGGGTTGCCATTTCTTTCTCCGTGGGGATCTTCCCAACCAAGGGATCAAACCCACATCTCCTATATCTCCTGCATTGGCAGGTGGATTCTTTACCACTGAGCTACCTGGGAAGCCCTTTACTGAATGGAAGAGTAAAGGAAAAGCATAGGCCAAAACCATGATGGATTTGGCAACTAGGAGACCATTAGAATCTTAACTGGGAGGAACTGCAGAGGAAATGAGCTGAGTGTAGTTTACTACTTACTACTTTACAGACAGACAGACGGACAGTCATATGTCCATCTGATGTCCATCCCTACGTGTCAAGCACCATGCCAGGTGCTGAGGATCCACAGGGGAAGATGTGTCTTGTTCTGAGGTGCTCAGATACCAGGAAGACACAGTGGTGTGTGAGCTGGAACACAGCCAGCTCAGGGCCCCAAGGTCAGGGTCACTTCACCTCCCCTCATGACCACTGTCACCAGATGGCTACCTTTCAGGCATGGGTCAATTTGGAATATTCTTTTGTAACATGGGTTCTGTTAACACAAGCCAACTGGCTTTGATTATTCAGCAGGTTTAACCCAGCAAGGTAAAATATCAAGTGACTCTTTAAAGATCAGGTTTTTTAATGGGCTTGCTTACTTTTCAAAGTGAAGAAGCAGTGAAACCAGTTGGATCTGCTCATGAGCCCTGTCTCAGGGCAGGTGAGACTTGACCTCACCCCAGCGGCTGCTCAGTGACTCATGTGACACAGAGATGTGATCTACCACGAAGAAAGATGGGGAAACCCCAAAGAAGAGGGAGCTGCAGGGGTTTCAAATGCTCTTGAATCATCTGCCTTCCATTCGGGGATGGAATTTAGTGATTCATTCTTCTAAAAGATATTTGGTCCTTTTTCTTCTTCCATTACATTACCTTCCTATGAAATATTACTCAGCCATAAAAGGAACAAGACTGGGTCATTTGTAGTGATGTGGATGGCCTTAGAGTCTGTCATTCAGAGTGAAGTAAGTCAGCAAGAGAAAAACAAATATCACATATTAACACATAGATGTGGAATCTAGAAAAAAAGACGGTACAGAAGAACTTATTTGCAGGGCAGGAATAGAGACACAGACCAAGAGAATGGGCATGTGGACACAGCGGGGGGGCGGGGAGGCGGGGAAGAACTGGGAGCGGCACTGCCATGTGTGAAATCAGCAGCTGGTGGGGAGCTGCTGTTAGCACAGGGAGCCTGGCTTGCTCTGTGTCGACCTCGAGGGGTGAGAGGGAGGCTCGAGAGAGGGGATATATACATAGCTGATTCACGCTATTGTACAGCAGAAACCAACACCACACTATAAAGCAGTTACACTCCAATTAAAAAAAAAGTTACCTTCCTAAGCTGGGAGAGATAACCCATTTCCTCTTTATGGACGGTCTTGGTTATAACATAAACTAAAAACGCTTTTTGTCCCCAAAGTTTAAGATAATGGCAGTCCAAAGATGTACACGCGTGATGTTAGCCACGGGAGGGTCCTGCTAGGTGAGCCCCCACGCCAACCGTTTCGGAGACATGTCACTATGTAAAGTGGAGCATATCCATATTCACTGGGGACACTTCAGTTTAATTTTTCTGAGGGAATGAAAACTATAATGAGAAGGTACATCAATGGTATTTGACTCCAATCTATGGAATATTGAACTAGCCTCCAAAGTCCTTGCTTAGTTTCTCTTCAAAAAAATCACTTGTTCATCGTCTCTTCTTCATGAATGTTAAGAGTAAGATAACAGTGACAACTATCTCCACTATGATTTAATATTATACCAGTGATTCTAGGAAATTCAATAAAACAAGAAAAATAAATAGGAAGTGTAACTACTGGGAAGGAAAGAAAAAAGCAGTTGTTATTTGCAGCTGATAATCATCTGCCTAGAAATATAAGAATAACCTACTAAAACATATTTAAACAAAAAGAATTCAGGATAAGAACAACTTACAAAAACCACTATTTTCCCTATCTACAAATATTTTTTAAGTTAGAAAATATAACAAAAAGATTGTACTTTCAATAGCAACAAAACTATAAACAATACTAAAATAAGCCTAAAAGTAAATGTGCAAGCTCTGTGCAGAGACCTACCAGAAGAAAACCACTGAACAGAAGACAGCACACAGAGATAGAAGTGGTAATGTTCAATTTTATAAATGTTTGAAACTTACCTAAAAGTTCAGCTCAAAAATTTAGTTAAACTCCCTAAATGATTTTTTTAATGGAATTAGACATGGTAATTCATTTGGAAAAGTAAAAGAATAGCTAAGAAAACTGCACATCAAAGATGGAGACAAACTCTAACACCACAGTAATTAAAACAGTGTGGCAGAATCCAGAAACAGAAAAAAAAAAAAAATGGATCAAATAACAGGGTAGCAAGTCCAGAAGTAGACTCATCTGCATGAAAGAATTTAGCTTAATATATAATGATGGTAGCATTTCAATGAAATAGCAGGAAAAAAAAGACTTTTAAAAGTTATTAAGAAAGTTTTTTCTACACCTAGAAAAAGTAAAATTAGTGTCTTTAAAGAATAAACAAGCATGAAAAAAATTCAGGAAGAATTAAAGATGTCAATGTGAAAAAAAGCTACAAAAGTGAAATAATAGAGCAGAATATAACTTTCAGTTGAAGGAGATTTTCCTAAAGAGGAGACAAATTTCAGAAGCTCTAAAGATTTGATTAGGTAAAAATTAAAATGTTTATAAGAAAAAAATATTGTAAACAAATGATATATGAGAAGGAAAAGACTACTCACAGACTTGGAAGAAAATCTTCTCAAAACATAAATCTGATAGAAGACTAATGTCCCAAATATTCAAAACTCTTAAAACTCAACAGAAAAAGAACAAACAACCCAATTTAAAAAAATGGACAAAAGATATGAACAGACACCTCATCAAAGAAGATATATAGAGAGCAAATAAACATATAAAAAGATGCTCCCGGTCATTTTTCATCAGGGAAATGCAATTTACAACAACAATATGATACCGCAACACCCCTGTTAGAATAGCTGAAGTCCCAAACACTGACACCTAATGGTGGCGAGTACGTGGAGCAACACTAACTGTCATTCATTGCTGGTAGGAATGCAAAATGGTGCAGCCACTCTGGAAGACAGTTTTGCAGTTTCTTACAGAATTAAACACATTCTTACCATAGGATTCCAAATGGCACCCTTTGGTTTATACCCAAATGAGTTGAAAACTTATGTCTACAGAAAAAAGAAAAAAAAACCTGCACACAAATGTTTACAGCAGCTTTACTCTTAACTGCCAGAATGTGGAAGCAACGAAGGTGTTCTTTAATAGGTGAATGGTCTATCCAGACCATGGAATATTATTCATCAATAAAAAGGAATGAGCTATCAAGATATGAAAGATATACAGGAACCTACAAGAACATTGCTAAAGTGAAAGAAACCAACCCAAAAGGTTTCAATACTGTGTTTTGAGTCCAAGTATATGACACATCTGGAAAAGGCAAAACTATCGAGGCAGTAAACTTGTGGGTGGTCGGGAAAGTACACTGGCTCAAACCAGAATCCTCTCCTAGCTGAGGTTTCAACAGTAAGAAGTTGGGTGGCAGATAGTCAACTGGCTGGAGGGGCTGGGCCTTTGGGGGAGGGGCCTCAGTCTGAGATCGTGATCACAGCAGTTATAGGGGCATAATCACATCATTAACGGCCATCTGATACAATCGAAAACAAAATCATTATCATGATCCTTTTAACAATCTCAAGCTTAAAACCACTCACGCTCTAATTCAATAAGTAAGATACTTAAGTACAGAAAGTCACAGGCAAGGAGAGATTTTGTGTCGTATTAGCAAATCTGATTTTCATTAATGCAAGATGAATGTCTTCTATGAAACACTTTCATATCATATTAATGACGTGATAGCAAGCAGCGTTCACCGGTTGCTAGGCAACATGAGGGCCTCTAATGATGTCCTCGGTACTGAAGATGGAGCGAAAGAAGATGCCAGAGTTCTGAGACTCTTCCCGACTTCTTGGCAACGGTTTCTGCTGGAAAACCACTATGGGGCTGAGAGGGGAGGGAATGAATGATGTCATTTCTATGTCACCATGTCATATACGCCTCTTCACCCTTTCCTCCTTTTCATAGCCTCACTAGTGAGAGAGCAAGAACTGAGAAGCAGGCTCAAAAGGGGCCACTCTGGGTGTTTTCCGTCTTCTAGGTCAGCAACAGACTCCTGGGAGACCAGGACAGGCAACAGAGTGGATGCCTTGAGGGGTGTCTGACAAGCCGTATTTTGCTGGACTCTTCTCTGCTCCTTGCATTACTACCTCTTCGTGTGGCGGGGGCTGGGGGTTAGGTCCCCAGCAGTCATGCTGCGACTTCATGGTTCCATGAAGCCAATACAGCAGCTGATCCAAGTCTTCTAGTTACACACTGATATGCGACAGCCCTCCCCACACTTAGTGACACAGAGTGAAATCCACTGTAATGTGCTCACAACGGCTCACTTCTGTTGCATGACTGCAGGGGCTTCAGGTGGGAGGACAAACGCCTCAGCGCCACTCTGATGTTCAGGGCTGGAATCCTCGGAAGTCTTCTCCACCCACACATCCGGCCACCTGTGCTAGCATGACTTGAAAGCTGGGACTCTTGCTCGAATGTCTACTTGGTCTTTCCAAACAACTTGGGCTTCCTTGCCGCATGGCAGCCTCAGGGTGCTTGGACTTCTTGGCCGACAGGTCTGGACTCTAAGAGCAAATGTTCCAGCAAAGAAGCTGGAACTACGTGCGTGGCCTTCTATAACTCAGCCTCAGAAGTCACATGGCCCCACTTCTGCCACATTCCATTGGTCAAAGCCATCGCCAGTCGGCCCAGATTCAAGGGAGGGGGCACAGACCCCATTTCTCTGTGGGGACAGTGCCAAGTGGTTTGAAACTGCTGCCCTAGGCCATGCCAATGACTCTCCAGGAAATCTGGAACTGGGACTGAGATATGCCCAGTTATTCTCTGTGGGTTTTGGGGATTGTGCAATGGAGGCATGGGGGCTGTGGAGCAACTGAAGAAACAGATCTGCAGAGAGAAAGCAGTAACCAGGGCTTGGCTTCTTCCTGCCTCTTGTAGTCCCTGTCCTGAGGCCCAGCCATTTGTATGCCCTGTGTGCCTTTGAAATGCAACCATGAATTCTCAACATGAATTCTCCTTTTTAGCTTAAATCTAGCTTTGGTTAGCGTCTGCTACTTGCAACCAAAGAGTCCTAAGTAGCTCAGAGACCATCAGCTGATTTTTCTAATGATTACTGATGTAAATGTGATTGCTTATATGCATGATACAAATTCTTATTAATTTCAAATATACCTATCAATTCCTTGTTATGGAAAATGAGGCTTTATCTTCTTTTTAATAGTTTTTTTTTAATTGTTGTCTTTCTATTTGTTTTCATTTATTTAGTTTTGACTGTGCCATGCAGCATGTAGGATCTTAGTTCCCTTTAACAGGAAAGGAACCCAGGCCCCCTGCAACAGGAGGCAGAGTCTTAACCACTGCTCCCTATCCCAAACTTTCCAAACAGTATGACAGTTTTTGATGAAATTAGTATCTTTGATTATATCAACAGTGCAAATATTAACCACATTTCTTTTTTATATAACTTTTTTGCTTTCCTTAGAAATAATAATTGCTCTTTTTTTCCTCTTCGTTTTCAATGTATCTAGCACAAGTCTTTTCTTTTAATGCTCCAGGAGGTCTGTAACATCTCCTTCAATATTATTTTCAACATAAACATGTCAAACAATCAAAATAATAATTTTCTCAGGATTCCTCCCTCTTAATGCCTCTGTGCTCCTGTCTGGTCTGACCTGGTTGTCCCCTGGGCTCATGGGGTCTTCTCCACACTGTTCTCCAGTCTTAGAATCTCTCAGCTTACAACTGTGGTTGTTTCTCTCTCTTATTTTTTTAACGGTTATGTTCTTTTTACATTTCTTTTTAAAAATTTTTATTGAATTGTAGTTGATTACAATGTTAGTTTCAGCAAAGTGATTCAGTTATATATATATCCACCTACGTACATACCTATATGGGCTTCCCTGGTGGCTCAGTTGGTAAAGAATCCGCCTGTAATGTGGGAGACCTGGGTTTGATCCCTGGGTCAGAAAGATCTCCTGGAGAAGGAAATTGCAACCTAGTCCAGTATTCTTGCCTGGGAAATTCCATGAACAGAGGAGACTGGCAGGCTATAGTCAATGGGGTTACAAGAGTTGGACATGACTGAGCAACTAAACCATCATCACACACACACACACACACACACACACACACTCTCTTTCTTAGATTCTTTTCCATTATAGGTTATTACAAGATACTAAGTATAGTTCCCTGTGCTAAAAGGAAGGTTCTTGGGTTGCTTCTTAAAAATAACTCATATTGAGAACAAAATAGTGATTACCAGTGGGGAGAGGGAAGGAGGGAGAGGTAATATAGGGGCAGGGAAGTAGGAGGTACAAACTATGAGGTATAAAATAAGCTACAAGGATCTATTGTACGGCATGGGGAATATAGTCAATATTTTATAATAACTATAAATGGAGTATAGATTTAAGAAATTAAATCTTTATAATACTTTCCTGGTGGTTCAGCTTCCTTGGTGGCTCAGAAAGTAAAGAATCTGCCTGCAATGTGGGAGACGTGGGTTTGATCCCTGGGTTGGGACAATCCCCTGGAGGAGATCTCAAAATATATGTAACTCCAATACCATTTTCACATTTAAAAGTTAATAATTCCTTCACACCATCAAATATCCAGTGTTTGAATTTCCAGTAATGTCACCAAGGGCATAAGATTTTTATAGCCCATTTGAATCAAGATTCACATAAGCTGATATGCTTATAAAAATGTCTTAATCAACAGCCTTCCAATTGCAGTTTATTAGTGGGAGGAGTCAGGCTGTTTTTCTTTAGAGTCTCCCAGGGTCTGGGATGTGTGGACGAAAGCTCTGTGGTTTTAGGGAACGTGCTCCTTTCTCTCCTCTAATTCCCATAAACTGGTGGTAGACCTAAGATCCTGGGCAGATTCAAGTCCAGTTTTTATTTCAAGGTGGTGTGTTTTCCTGCCAAGAAGCACTGAGTGTGGGGCTGTGTTTTCTTCTGTGTCAGCAGCCACAACCCCGAGCCCTTTCAATCAGGAGAGGTTCCCAAACGGTGACGTTCTAACAGTGCTGTTCCTCCCTCCCGTGTGGGCAGGGATGGTCCTTGGTACCTCCGTCCTTGGCACCTCCTTGGAGGATGGTCATAGAATTACTGCCAGAAATTGCCTCCTTTCAGAAGGTGAGGATGTTACCCATTGTCTGTTTGGCTCTGCGGTTGCTGTTGAGAACCTGGTGCTGTTCTGATCCTGGTTCTTTTCTCAGCAACATGCTTTACCCTCCAGACATTTGTAGAAGCGTCTCATTGTACCTGATGTCCGGAATTTCATCACAGAGAATCTTGGGCTGTTTGTCACTTATTGTGCATCTTTCAATCTGGAGATTGATATCTTTCAGTTCTGGGCTTTTTTTCTTTTAATCTTCTGCCTGTAAGAGGAGTTTCCCAACCCTGCTCCACTGCATTTTCTTTGCTCTCTCTGGAATTCCTCTTAGATAAAATGTCTTGTTCTCTTTTTCATGATGCTTTGTCGACTTCATCATCTGATCTCTCTGCTCTGACTAATGCCATGCTGGGAACAGGGCAGCAGAGGGGACCAGGGACTGTACCGATCAGCATCGGGACCTTCACCTCACCCCTTCTCGCTTCACACTTTTCCTCTCCTGGGTCTGGTGTCCTCACATCTGGAGTTCTTCCAGAGAACAAGGCTCCAGCCTCTTACGGGGCGGGGGGGCGGGGCGGGCGGTGGTGGGGAGAAGCAGTTGGCGGGCTGCTTGGCTGTTGCCAGAAGGAGAAAGATCAGGTCGAGGGGTTCTGGTGAGTGACGTTACAGTCCCTTCTGGCGTTCTGTCAATTGCAGAAAGACGTTCCCGACTAATAGTTATGGCCAGCAAGAATATTAACAACAACAAATATTCCACTCTTTGCCCAAGAACAACCTGAAATGATTTGTTTTTAAAGAAAACCTGGGAATTAGAAATGATTCCCTGCCCTTGGGTATCCTCCTACTTGGTGTGCTGCCGGCTGACCTGGGGCTGTAAAGCCCGGGGGTTAGCACTTTGGCCCAGTGCATAAATGGAGAAATCAGGGTAGGGTTATATAAGTTCACATATGTAATCCTTATCAGGACCCCTGCCTGCGACCCGCATCCAGAAAGATCCACTTGCAGGTCAGTCCAGAGGGCAACAGCTGACCTGATGGACACCCTCCGGGGTTTCCTGGAGAGCCTTCGATTCAGGGACCCGACAAGCCCAGCAGATCCTTGGTCGCAAGTTGGTGTTAACATCTTGAAGGCGCTGTAGCTTTGTTCAATTATCACGTGCAGAAAGCCTGCAGCTTGCAAGTGCCGCTTGTCAGCTGGGGCTGTTGGTGGCCAGAAGCTGATCGTTAAGCCTGCCGTGGAGCAGCGAGGCCACCTCCCAGCAGCCTCGCGGCCTCCAGCGTGGGGTATATTTTCCTATTTCACTTGGATTTGCTCCTAATGATTGAACTATAGATTATTAATGCTGCGAGCCTCTGGGAGCCCAGCGTGACCGTGCTGGGCTCTATTCTGCCCTCGGAGCCTTCGGCACGTATCCTGGCCTGGCAGACGGTGCTCCGGCAGCTGTCGGAGCCACTGGGGCCAAGACAGCACCGTGGGATGCAAACAGTAGCTCCTATTAGCAGCTGCGGGCACATCGCTGGTGGCATTTGGTACTCTCTTCTCCCCAAATGACCAGATAGAGGGAATAGTAAGTCACAAAGCCCAGCTCGGAGTTTGCTGGGTGGCTGATAAAAAGTCTTTGGAGAGGAGGACCTTGGGGCTATGCATCTGTCACTCTGCAAGGGGGCCTGGGCAGGTGCCAGGTTTGGGGATGTGCAGGGCCTGCGGCAAGGTGGCCCTGGGGTTGCCACCTGCCCTGCCTGGATCAGAAGGGCAGCAAAGCCCGTGTTTGTGGAATTGGTTCTTCCAGGACAGGCTCTGAGCAAGTGTTCCCTGTAGGTCATCTCATTTAGTCCTCCCCTAGAAGCTGGGATAAGCCCCTTTTAAGTGTAAGAGAAATGAAGCTTAGAGGAACAGAGGGACCTGCCTAAGACAAGCTGCTAGGTGAGGTCTGAGGGGCCCCCCTGGGGGTGTGTTCTGAGATGTGCATGCTCTTCCACACCTTATCACCACTGAGGAAGAACCAAGTTCCCAGTGAGGAATAATGTCAGAAGCCGGGGTCAAACCCAGGACTAACTGACATGGAGGTCATTCCCACGGTGGCTGCATACAGGGGGCCTGGGGAATACCACATGCCTTTGGCCACATGGCCAGCAGCTGTTGGAAGCAGCAGGCAGCCTAGTGCATTGTGGGAGACAGAGCATCACCAAAATGGGATGTAAATCTGTCCTAGCTCAGAATGACTGGGTGACTTAAATAGTAGGCATCTATTTCTCAAAGTTCTGGAGGCTACAAGTCCAAGGTCAGGGTGCCAGGATGGTGGGTTTCTGGTGAGGGCTCTCTTCCTGCATTGTAGATGGCTGTCTTCTCACTGTGTCCTTAGATTGAGGAGAGAAACAGTGATTCCCCCCTAATCCTATGGGATTAGGGTCCCACCTTTGTGACCTCATTTTACCTTAATTACCTCCTAAAGACTCTATCTCCAGAGAGAGACACACTGGGGATTCAACATATGGAATTCTGAGGTCATGGTGGGGTTATCCATAAAGAGAGTAAACCAACAGAGGAATTAAACAGGGCAATGGGATAGAAAATACTCAGAGATGTTGTTTTGGCATAGGGAGAATATGTAATATAAGGGGATGCTATGCCATGTATTTTATATGCAGAGTACATCATGAGAAATGCTGGGCTGGAAGAAGCACAAGCTGGAATCAAGATTGCCGGGAGAAATATCAATAACCTCAGATATGCAGATGACACCACCCTTATGGCAGAAAGTGAAGAGGAACTAAAAAGCATCTTTTTTTTTTTTTTAATTTTAAAATCTTTAATTCTTACATGCGTTCCCAAACATGATCCCCCTCCCACTTCCCTCCCCATAACATCTCTGTGGGTCATCCCCATGCACCAGCCCCAAGCATGCTGTATCCTGCGTCAGACATAGACTGGCAATTCAATTCTTACATGATAGTATACATGTTAGAATGCCATTCTCCCAAATCATCCCACCCTCTCCCTCTCCCTCTGAGTCCAAAAGTCCGTTATACACATCTGTGTCTTTTTTCCTGTCTTGCATACAGGGTCTTCATTGCCATCTTTCTAAATTCCATATATATGTGTTAGTATACTGTATTGGTGTTTTTCTTTCTGGCTTACTTCACTCTGTATAATCGGCTCCAGTTTCATCCATCTCATTAGAACTGATTCAAATGAATTCTTTTTAATGGCTGAGTAATACTCCATTGTGTAAAAAGCATCTTGATGAAAGTAAAAGAGGAGAGTGAAAAAGTTGGCTTAAAGCTCAACATTCAGAAAACGAAGATCATGGCATCTGGTCCCATCACTTCATGGCAAATAGATGGGGAAACAGTGGAAACAGTGTCAGACTTTATTTTTTTGGGCTCCAAAATCACTGCAGATGGTGACTGCAGCCATGAAATTAAAAGACGCTTACTCCTTGGAAGGAAAGTTATGACCAACCTAGATAGCATATTGAAAAGCAGAGACATTACTTTGCCAACAAACGTCCATCTAGTCAAGGCTATGGTTTTTCCAGTGGTCATGTATGGATGTGAGAGTTGGACTGTGAAGAAAGCTGAGCACCGAAGAATTGATGCTTTTGAACTGTGGTGTTGGAGAAGACTCTTGAGAGTCCCTTGGACTGCAAGAAGATCCAACCAGTCCATTCTGAAGATCAGCCCTGGGATTTCTTTGGAAGGAATGATGCTAAAGCTGAAACTCCGGTGCTTTGGCCACCTCAAGAGTTGACTCATTGGAAAAGATTCTGATGCTGGGAGGGATTGGGGACAGGAGGAGAAGGGGATGGCAGAGGATGAGATGGCTGGATGGCATCACTGACTTGATGGATGTGAGTCTGAGTGAACTCCAGGAGATGGTGATGGAAAGGGAGGCCTGGCGTGCTGCGATTCATGGGGTTGCAAAGAGACGGACACAACTGAGCTACGGAACTGAACTGAACTGAACTGATGCCATGTATTAAGCTGGAGATGCTACTTTGAAATATAATATGTAATAAATGTGTTCTCAAACTTGAAAAAAATTTCTGTGTTTTAAAAATGTTGTTGTTTAACTGACGTCTAACTTGCATTGTTTCTGATGAGGAATATGTTGTCACCTTTATCTTTGTTCCTCTGAAAATAATCTGTTTTCTCTTGTTCCTTCTTCATTTATTCTTTATCACTGGTCAAATTGAGCAATTTAATTATGATATGCCTTGGTGTGATTTTCTTTTTAAACTGTAGTTTTACAACATTATATGTTACAGATACAATATAGGGATTCAAAATTTTTAAAGATTATACTCCATTTATAGCTATTATAAAATATTGGCTATATTCCTCATGTTGTACAGTTGATCCTTGCAGTTTATTTTATGCCTAATAGTTTCTTCCTCTTACTTCCCTCCCCCTCTAGCTTGCCCCTCTTCCTTTCCTCTTCCCAGTGGTAACCACTAGTTTGTTCTCTGTATCTGTGAGTTGGCTTCTTTTTGTTACATTCACTAGTTGGCTGTATAGTTTAGATTCCACAAATAAATGATATCAAACAGTATTTTTCTTTCTCTGACTTATTTCACTTAGCATAATGCCCTCAAAGTCCATCCACCTTGTTATAAATGGCAATACGTAATAAACTTGTTTTTATGGCTGAGTAGTATTCTGTTGTATATATCTATATATCACATCTTCTTTATCCATTCACCTCTTGATGGATTCTCAGTCTGCTTCCATCTCTTCGCAATTGTAAATGATACTGCTATGAACATTGGGGTGCCTGTATTTTTCTGATTTAGCGCTTTTGTTTCTTTCAGATGTACACACAGGAGTGGAACTGCTGGGTCATATGGTAGTTCTATTTTTAATTTTTTGAGAAACCTCAATACTAATTTCCTCTTCACGTTTTTCATGCTTGACATTCATTCAGCTTCTTGGATTTGTGGGTTTGTTTTTACATAAATTTGGAAAAAAAATTGGTCATTATTTCTTTAGTCCATTGGAAGCTACCCTGTAGCTCACCAAGTCTCTGTTCAGTGTTTTAAATTCTTTGTTTCTCTTTGTGCTTCATTTTGGGTGGTTTCAACTGGCATGTCTTCAAATTCACTAATCTTTTCTTCAGCAAGGTCTAATCTTTGATTAATCCCATCCAAAGTATTTTTCCATCTCAGACACTGTAGTTTTCATCTCTAGCAGTTTTATCTGGGTCTTTCATATATTAATACTTTCTATATGTCTACTCAACTTTTCATTGTGTGGAATACAGTTATAATAACACGTTCAATATGTCAATCTGCTAAGTCTATAACTGTGTCAGCTCTAGGCCGGTTTTGATTGACTGATTTTACTTCACATTATGGGTTGAATTTTCTTGCTTTTTTGGATACCTGCTCATTTTTCTCACCATTTTGGGGAGAACACTGTGTCTACTCTGCCCACTGATGAATCTTGAGGTTTTCTAGGTTGCCTGGTACAAATACACACAGTTCCCAGCCCTGTGTGAGCTCCAGGAACTGTAGCTTCTAGTCCTTGGAGCAATTCTTTCCCAGCCTTGGTGGTTTCCTCGCTTACATGCACTGGTCAGTACTTGACTGAATTTTCAAGGGGAACTTTCTGATAATTTCCAAGCCCCTCTCTCTGGGTGATGGAATTAGGAATGGACTTTGTATTCTACTTGGCTTTAGAAATATTTCTCTAAATTTCTATAACAATCATGTATTGCTTTCATAATGGAAAATACTAAAGAGTGAAAAAAAATTACACAATAATCCTCAAAAGGAAACATACAAAGATCCAGGAGGGAGAGAGGAGACGGCTGCATGATGCTAATCCCTGCTGCCCAGGTGGCTTCAGAGCATCTTTTTGCAACTGTTGTTTGGCTATAAAAAATGTAAGCAGGAAGGCATGTTTTTTTTTCACATGATTCAGTGGACTGAAAACAGGATTTCTGAAATGTATTTTTGTTGACAATTCCAATAACAACAGAACAATCCAGTTTTTTTCTTAGAGCTTCATAAAGAGGTATTTATATTAAAGTACTGCGGTAGCCTTGGAAATAACCATTGGCTCATCAGCTATTATTTTAGACTCATCAATAATACTTTTGACCCACATGCTGCCAGGTGAAAAGGAGGAAGACAATCTATAAAGGGCTTTAACTCCTGCAGCAAAAGCTTAAAAACATCCTCAGAGGGACAGAAGTCAGTTCTGAACATACCAGTCAGATCTGCTGAGCCCCTGGGGTCTGACAAGGGCTGGAATGTTACAAAGTGGTGAGGAAGTATATGCTGGTTGGGATGGAGCCAGCTGAACGGTATATGAGCATCAGTGGACAGGAAGCCCACAGTGTGATCATGCCTCCAAGAGCTTGTCTGCCTCCCCTTCTCCCATGCTGTTCTTGCTCCCCATCTGTCCACGCTGGCTTGTGATCTGAGGAGAATTTCCTTTCCAGGTGAACCCACAAAAGCAGGTACAGAGAGAAGTCACGTCCTCCTGCCCTGGGGCCTTCACTGCACATCCATCTCTGATCTACCACATCTAAACGTTGGGGAACTCAGAACCAATCAGGACTGGGGATTAGCATTTTAGGAGAGTTTCACTTTCTGTGACAGTGGACGTCATCCATTCTGTGCTAGCTGATATGGCAGCCACTAGCCACACATGGCTGTTGGGTATGTGAGATGTGGTTAGTGTGAGTGAGGAACCGAGCTTTTTATTATTTTTTCTTTAAATCCTAATTAAAACTTAAAAGTTGCACCTGGCAACTGGCTGTCAGGTTGGTCAGTGCAGATCTAAGGTGTTGACTCTTTGCGACGCATGAAGCAATTTTTAAAACTATATGATATTAGATTCTAGTGGGAGGGAGGTTCGAGAGGGAGGGGACATATGTATACCTCTGACTGATTCATGTTGACGTATGGCAGATAGCAGCACAATATTGTAAAGCGGTTATCCTCCAATAAAAATTTTTTAAAAACTGTATGATATGAGATTCTAGACATACTCTATAACTCAAACAGCTCATCCATTCTGTGCTAGCTGGTATGGTAGCCACTAGCCACATGTGGCTGTGGAGTATGTGAGATGTGGCAAAAAACAAACCTCAATGCAGACCTTTCTGATAAATGCTGAGATAATATGCCAAGCTATAATTTCATGATGAATGAGGCAAATTATTGGAACACACTGGATAAGTGATGAAAAAGTAAAAAGCCCTGCAGTGGCAGCAGTGCTCCAGGTTCATCACCTGAACATTCTGCCTTGACCGTGTGAAAATCTGTGTTTGGTTTTCATGTACATTATCATCTTGGGATGAGTGTCTGAAGGGACACTCAGTGGCTATGAGTTCAAGATGGCTCACAACAACCTTGTCCTTCATCCCAGGGGAGGTTAATTCCACACAAATGTTACTGAAGGAAAGAGGGAGGTGACATATACTAAAAAAAAAAAAAAAATTGGTCTTTTTTTTGACTGTTCTGGGTCATCATTGCTAAACGGGCGTTTCTCTAGTTGCAGGGCGCTGGGTCTACTCTAGTTTTGGTACACGGGCTTCCCATTGCAGTGGTTTCCCCTGATGGGGAGAGCAGGGGTGCTAGGGCACGTGGGCTTCAGTACTTTTGGCTTCTGGGATCGAAAGCACAGGCTCAGTGGTTGTGGCACACAGCCTTAGCTGCTCCGCAGCATGAGGGATCTTCCTAAACCCACGTCTCCTGCGTTGGCAGATGGACTCTTTCCCACTGAGCCATCAGGTAAGCCCAACCCTGGTCTTAGCAGAGCAGTATTACAAATAAAAACGGACATAGGTTGTGTTAGATGGAATTTTGCTCCTGCATTGATCTATACTCAGAGACCTAAGGTTGACTGCCTCAGTAATTAGGGATGTTCCAAAATATGGGTTCAGCCTCACAGGCAATGTGGTTGCATGACCTAAGGTTGACTGCCTCAGTAATTAGGGATGTTCCAAAATATGGGTTCAGCCTCACAGGCAATGTGGTTGCATGAGAAACACCAGTGGGCAAGTAGATGTTCTTAGAGCAAGGAGGCCAAGGGATGACCAGTGAGGAGCCCCAGGTGAAGCATGTAAATACAGACAAGGGCAGAAAAATAGAGCTAAATGATGGGGAAGGAAAATGCAGAGAGTGGATTTTGATTTTAGCAAATCATTTGACCAGCTTTCTTTATCAGGCTATGAAATGGAATTGGCACTATCCGAAATCAAAGACTGGCAGGAACACGGACCTAAAAGTCTCCAGAAAGGCAAGTAGGTGGCCAACACAAAAATTTGCATCGTGGGAGAACTATTATCCAATAAATAAGTTCTTTTTTTATTTTTAAACTTTTTTTTGGAGGGGCTGAGATGGGTCTTAGCTGTGGCATGTGAGATTTTTGAACTTTGTTGCAGCATGTGGGGTCTAGTTCCCTAACGATTGAACCTGGGCCCCCTGCACTGGGAGCATGGAGTCTTAGCCACTGGACCACCAGGGAAGTCCACTCAAACAAATTTTAGGTATGCAACAAATAATTGATGAGTTGGAGTGAGCAGTCATGGTTCAGTCAAATTTTGATAGGTCTGGAAAAACGGGCACCTGGAATTTAGTGAAAGTTGCTCAGTCGTGTCCGACTCTTTGTGATCCGACGGACTATACAGTCCATGGAATTCTCCAGGCCAGAATACTAGAGTGGGTAGCCTTTCCCTTCTCCAGGGAATCCTCCCAACCCAGGGATCAAACCCACGTCTCCCGTGTTGCAGGCAATTCTTTACCAGCTGAGCCACAGTGTGTGATTTTCTACTGGACACGGCACAAGGTCACCGACCACAGAGGAACCAAAAGACACTTAAGTAATGATTAAATTATTCCAGTTGAGTCTAATAGGTGAATGAGTCGGGAGGCAACATGGGCTGGCATCCTCCTGCTTGGCTGCTCTGAAGAGATGGCACACGGCAGCTTTCCTAAGGGAGTCACTCCTTGGGTTTTGCAGATCAAAAAGGTAATGGCAGCCTTTTAAAGGGTCTGCTCCTGTCCCATTTATAATACTGTGCCCAGCAGCACTTTCCCACTAAAAATAGGCCATGTGAGCACTTGGGAAGTGCGGAGGGGGACGCAGCTCTCACAGGAGGAGAGGGCCGGGCGAAGGCAGCCTTTGAGAGCTGAGCACGTGAAGATGTGAAAAGAGGTGATTTAATCAAGGTTCATGAGTACCTGATGGGCTCACACAAAGAGGCCGGGGCAAGACCTATTCACAACGTGAGGATAAAGAATGCTACAGACTGTTAATTAAGGCTAAGGGGAAGGGATTCAGGAGGCAAGAGCTTTTCTTCACGGGGCCAACCGCTAAGAGGGGTAAACGAAGATAAGGACAGTTGAGAATGTGGGGAAGGCACAGGATGGGACAGGCCTTACTGGAGCCCCGTGATGGGGACTTTGCAGGGACCCGCCTCAGCCTCCTTCTCCTCTTCACCCACAGTTCCCATCTCTGCTTCCCCGGTACTCCGAGGAAGCTGCTTCTGCCCCAGTATCTGAGGGCGAAGCAGCACCAGCAGGTGGAGGGAAGGGGCTGCTGTCAAAGTGGGTAGGGGTTGGGAGTACAGAGGTCATGACAGGTGTGTGTGTAGGTGTGTGGGGGCCACTGCGGGACACAGGGGCTCCTAGGGGAAGATCAGGGAAAAGTTCATTTTCTAACATATTTGTTACATGATTTTCAATGCTGGATGGTTCAGAAAGGAACAAATGATTACTTGGACTCCTTTCTTTTTTCAAAGTGATAAATCAGTCAACCCATCAGTTTATTTCTCTCTCTTCCACACACATCAGCAGACATACTCCAGCAGACACACTTGCGCAGACACACGCAGTCACAGGTGCACACACAGGGTCACCAGGGGTGAATTTGTTATCTTCATCATTGGCAGTTTGCATGGGCGCGCCAAGGGGAAGAGAAAAGAAAAACCACAGGTAGATTCCAAGCCAGCCTGGCTCCAGACCCTCAGCTGCACTGCCGTCCTGCGACAGCTGTGGGCTTGGGTATCACTGCTGACTGCTCGGCCACCACCATGTGCCCCAAACAGCTCCAAGTGAGCCTGTCCTCGGGCAGCCAGACCCCCGGCTGGCGAGGCCTTGTCTGCTATGGCGTCTGCCTGCGAGGCTGCCACTATTCCCACTGTGGCCACCAGCGCTGTCTCTGTCCTGGCCCATGATGGCGTGAGACTAGCTTGAGGCAAGTGGAGAAAAAGGATCCAGAGGGTTTTGCTGAACTCAGAGAGGAACTTGACCTTGAGGTCACGTCTGCCTTGCTGGAGATAGAGCGGCTAGTTAATGGTCAGCCCTTGCAGCCTGAAGGAAGGTGCCCCCAGATGCAGCAGATGGAATCATGCCCAGATTTGAACAAGAGAGGTTGCTGGTGCTGCCCAGGTCAGGGAAACAATCGGTAATCATATCTCGGCCAAAATCAGCTAAACCATTCACCCTGCCTGCTGGGAAAGAGCTTTGCCAGCGGGTCTGACAGCAGACAGGGCAAGCGGACAGGGCCAAGAATCAGCACAGGGCCTGGCAGCATTCCGTGGCACTTGAAAAGAACGTGGCCGCAGCTGTTTGCGCATGCTAACGTGCGTCCAGGAGGGATGGGCGGGGTCTGGGGGCACCCTGGGTACCACACTAGGACGTGATCAGCAGTCCCTTCTGCAGTTAACCACTATTCCCCCTGAAACTTTCTTACATATGTCAATTGGCATGTCCCAATAGCCAGTGCTGTCCCATCTTCCATCCCAAGTATTCACTCCTAGCAAATCAAATTAACTGTTAAAATTATTTCTACCATCAGTTAACAGCTGTGCCCCAACCAGTGGTCTCAAACTCACAAAGTCTGTCTCTTTCAACATACCTTCTTCTCAGGGAAAAAAAAAAACCCTGACAACAGCTTTTGAATTTGGTCAAATTTTCTTTTCAGAGAAGACTCTTAATACATAGCTCCCACAAAAATCTTCTTTGACAAAGAACTGATACCCCACCAGCTCCAATATTTTGGGTAAGACTGAGAGCAACAATAAATCCCTACCAAGATGATAAGGAACAAATGAATTCACTTTCTAAATACTTGCAGTGTTTTATTTTCAATAAATAATGGAGTCAAGTCTACAAAGATTTAAGGAGAGAAAGTCTATGATTAAGAAGTTTGATACTTAAAGTATAATTTATAATGGGAAACATATAGGAAGACATCCTCATAAATAAAATGTTTCAAAAGTTAAGTACTCTTCCTGGGAAAAAAATCCATGCATGCTAAAAATGCTTAGCAAGACAGTAATAAAAAGAAACTTTGTAATCATGAAAAAAGTATCTACAAAATTATGTATGGCAAATGTCATACACTTAATATTGAAAGCATTCCCTTTAAAATTAAGAATGAGGCAAGGGTGCCATCCATCACTACTGCTATCCCAACTTCTATCATACATCTTAGCCAGTGCAGTAAGACAAGAAAAAGGAAAAAAGCTACAAAGATTGAAAAAGAAGACACAAAACAGTCACTCTTTGCAGATGATATAATTTTTTGTGTGGACAATCTAAAAGAATCTACACGTAAATTATTTGAATGGATGAAGGAGCTTAGCAAATTTGCAGACTACAAGACCATATAAAAAGTTAGCGCATTTCCATAAACCATATAGCAGCAATAAGTAAGAAAATGATACTTACTACAGTAATAAAAACCTAAAGAACTTTGAATCATGTGCTGTGCTTAGTTGCTCAGTCGTGTCTGACTCTTTGAGATTCCATGGATTGCAGCTGCCAGGCTCCTCTGTCCATGGGGATTCTCTAGGCAAGAATATTGGAGTGGGTTGCCATGCCCTCCTCCAGGGGATCTTCCCAACCCAGTGATCAAACCCAGGTCTCTGGCATTGCATGGGGATTCTTTATCAACTGAGCCATCAGGGAAGCCCAAGAATACGGGAGTAGGTAGCCTCTCTCTTCTCCAGGGGGATCTTCCTGACCCAGGTATTGAACTGGGGTCTGCTGCATTGCAGGTAGATTCTTTACCAGCTGAGCAGGGAAGTCCACTTTGGATGATACCAAATGAAAGTAACACAAGCCATTAATGCAGAAAATAATAAACCTTTATCGAGCTATTTAAAGAGACCCACATAAATCAAGATCTACAGAGTCGACCCTTGAATAGTACTGATTAGAACTGTGTGGACCCACTTACATGCATATTTTTTCAATAGTAAACACTATGGTACTACCTAATCCATGCTTGGTTGACCAGAATGCTTGGTTGAATCCACTTTCTTCATAAAGGAAGTAAAAAGACAAGCCTCAAAAGAGAAGAAGACGTAGGAAGAAAAAAAAACAAACCAAGTTTGTATCCAGAACATATAAATGAATACTGGGAGTTAGTAAGAGATGATATCCTGCCCCAAAATGGACAAATGTCATAGACAAGCATTTCCTAGAAACTACCACGAATGGTCACACAAACAAATGAAAACCACTAAACTGCATTAGAAACCAGGGACGAGAACACTGTGACGCAGGTCAGACAGCTTCCCACACCACCAGGATGGCCAAATGTTCCAAGCTGAATAGTGCAGGGGCCTGCCAGGGTTGTGGAGGGCTTTCATAGCCAGCTGAGCAAGTGGAACAGACACCACTACCGTGGGCAACATCTGGGCATCACCTAGTACACCTGAGAGAAGGGTCCTGCAAAGAGGTGTGCCCATGACACCAACCGCACCAAACCAGAACCATCTGAACATCCATCAGCCTGAAAATGGACAGATGAGCTTCAGGATGATTTTGTTATCCTGGGAATATCACACAGCAGGGAAAACACACGACCTCCAGCTACATACATGGCCACGGACAAGCTCGCAAACAAGAGCCCCAGATGGAGCGCTGACTTTCTTCAGCAGACACAGAATTGATTCAAAACAGGTAAAACGGATCAGTACATCATTTAGGAAACCACAGATACGTGGTACACCTTTAAAACAAGGCTTGGCCTGCTGCCTGTTTCAGTATGCAGGTTTACTGGGACACAGCCATATTCACTGGTTTACAGACAGTCCGTGGCGGATTTCACAGCATGGACGCTGACTTGAGTTCTTGGAACAGAAGTCATGTGGCCCCTGAAGCCGGAAGTATTTACCACCCTGACCTTTATAGGGAAAGCTGGCTGATCCCTGCTTTCCAAGAAAGAGAGGGAACGATTAACCCAAATCACAGGACAGTGGTGACCACCAAGGAGATGGAGGTGGGTGTGATCAGACTGGTGCTTTGAAGTAGGTTGCATGTGTGCATGCGTGTGATGTCACTCAGTCGTGTCCGACTCTTTGTGACCCCACGAACTGCAGCCCGCCAGGCTCCTCCGTCCATGGGATTCTCCAGGCAAGAATACTGCAGTGGGTTGCCATGCCCTCCTCCAGGGGATCTTCCTGATACGGGGATCGAACCCACATCTCTTATATCTCCTGCACTGGCAGGTAGGTTCTTTACCACCAGCACCACCTGAGAAGCCTCTAAGTAAGGTTATTATCCTTCAAAGTACATACATGCTTTATATACTGTTTGTTTGTTTGTTTCTATGATGTCTTCTACAACTTAAAAACATTCTTATAAGAGGGAAGAGGGATTGCTTCTGATGTTTCAGACTCCCCCGTGGCTACTGAGGACCCTGGAATTCCACATCTCTGTTTGTTGTCATCTTGTTTTGTGGACAGAGGGAAATTCTCCTAACCTTTCTAAGCAGCAGATTGAGAGTTCTACTCTAAAATTCTAGCCTTCCTAGAGTTATAGGATAAGTTCTCTGAATTGAAAAGACTGGGATCTAGAGCACCCAGTCTGAGTAACCTGCCAGAGCAGAATTCAACACCTTAGGCAAATGGTCACCCTCCTCTGTTAGAGCATGTGCCCTGAGAAGGTGGCTGGAGTCACAGACACCCTGCCTGCAGTGGTGGGATTCCCACCAGGACCAGGTGGTGCCTCTGCATTCTGCCTCCAAATTGACTTCTTACGTTTCTGATCACTACTCTTAGCAGCCTGTATCTCAAGAGAGACTTGAATATCATCTGTGGTGTGGAAGCCGTGCAGGGATATGTCTGGAACCGAGCCTGCACGTGGCCACAGGGCCATGTGTGGACACACCAAGAGTCCATGCTTTTCTCCTCTGTGGGCTTCTCCATTCTCTGGCTGATGCTGGGGGTCTCACACCCTTCACTGTTGAGAATCTCTAACTTCTCCAGGTTTTCTCTGGTGGCTCAGATGGTAAAGAATCCGTCTGCAATGTGGGAGACCTGGGTTCGATCCCTGGATTGGGAAGATCCCCTGGAGGAAGGCATGGCAACCACTTGAGTATTCTTGCCTGGAGAATCCGCAGGGACAGAGGAGCCTGGTGGGCTATAGTCCATAGGGTCGCAAAGAGTCGGACATGACTGAGCAACTGAGCACAGCATAGCTCTCCCAGGGGTTCCCATCAACTTGCTGGTGCATCAGAAAATACCTCTCTCATTCACAAGACACCGACTGCCTGTGTTTGCATTTCCGTTCAGGAGAGGGCAATGCCCAGCTTACCTGTAGAGATCTGGGACCAGCCCATCCTCATACCGAGCGCACAGGTTGTTGAGGGCTTGCTCATGCTGACCAAACAAGCGGATGTAGTTGGAGGCAGGGAAAGGCACTTTGGAAAGGCACGTGATGGTTTCCACCATCCTGTACTTGTTGATGTGGATGCGGAAGTAATTCCCATTCTTCACGTTACCCGTTACTATTTCTGAACCCTGTCGGGGTGGGCATCAGAAAAACTCCATTAGAAACATGTCTGGACTTTGGCAACTTAATCACAGCAATTTACTTTTCAAATATAACAGGGTATATGTTATTGCTTTGCTTGCTGCAAATCACAGAGGTAGGTATTGACCAAGCTCAACTGAAGGTAAGTGCGTGTCAGAAACCACGCATGTGGACTTAATGACTGAAAGTTCCTCGGGATATTTCACACTGCGACTACATCACCCCACGTTTCTAAACTGGTTGCTAGGTTATGGCCAGTTCTCCATTCTTCAATACCTCACTCAGCTGGTACGTGGAACTGGGTCTTTTCTCTCCTGTGAGGTGTTCTAAGACTGTTAACTTTCTTAATTTTTCACAGTACCACTTTGAGAAAAGCTCCTAGTCAAAGGTGATCAAAAGGAATGACAGTTTTTAAAATTTTACTTGAACAGAGGAAGCAAGGTAAAGGTAAATCTCTGACAGTTGGGTTTGGGGAGGTTTGACTGGTAGGGTCTGTTTCTATGAAGAAGGTTCAAGCTCATGGGAAATAAACACACACACAATGTGTGGGCTACTTGTTAGCTGGTAAATTAGGAGACGTGGAGGTTCTTCGCTTTATGTCTTCTAGAAACTGACTGAAACCACCATGTGAACCCAGGTGACGAGGAAAGACGCCTCTGCTGCAGTCATGACTACTTTTTCTATTTCAGCCCCTGGCAGCCACCGACCAAACAGCTGGAGTCACGCTTCCCACCGGCTCCAGCAACAAGCAGAACCTCTGTGGACAAACCTGGGTTTGGCTGGTGGTGGTTGAACCTGCACTTTGGCCCTGGACTCTGAACCCAGGACACAATAATGTTCAGTAAATCTCTCCTGAGAGCATATTGATTTAAGCTTTTGCCCTGAACTTGAGTGTGACATTTAGAAATCCACCACAAGGTGAACTGCAAGGATCCCAAACATTTACTGAGTCCTGGACATCCCCTGGAGACACTGTCTAAACAAGAACACATGGTTTACCTGGATTTTTAAGTAAATTGAAGCAACTGGTGGGTGTTTGGGTATCATGTGGCTAAGCTCTGAGGAGGAACCAGTCAATCATAAAGGCACAAGGTGAGACATAGGGGAGGGTTGACAGGTAAGTCCTGGCCCAGCTCCAAGGATGTGCGTAACAGTAGGGGACAGAACAAACACAGTTTAGAAAAGAGCTGGAGGATGGCACCCCAAGTGAGGTGCACAAAGTCCATCATCATAGAGATGGATGGATACAGAGAGGAAATCTACCTCCATAGCAAAGGGCTGAAAACAACACGCAATGAGGTGTTATCTAACAAAACAATGGTACATCTGCACAATGGGATACAGTATATCCAATAGAAATTATTAGTAAACTGTATTTCATAACAGGGAAATATGTTTCCAGTACATTTTATACTGCAGAAGTACAGTGTAACAATTTGTAATTTTTATCACTTGCACAGATTCATTCTATTTTCATAAAAATACATGGGATAATTTATTTGCTTTTGTGTCAACATTTTAACAAAATGTTAATGGGTGGGGGGCGGGTGCTAAGACTAAAGCTGCTGGTACCAAACTCAAATAGTCTTTAAAGTCTTGTGTTTACCCTTAGAGATGCACGTAACAGAAACATTCATCATGCTCTAGCTCTGTGTGTATTTAATTCAGAAATAGCTTTGCTATGATGAGCCAGCAAGTAAAGTTGACCCTTGGAGTTGACCCTTTTCACTCAGGGGTGCCTTGGTGAAGGGCATGAGCAGCTGGGGGAGGGGCTGCCCCCTGACCTCACAGGTAGGGTGCCTGGGGTCCCAGGAGAGGGGGCACTGGCCATAGCTTGCAATAGTTTTGGTGCCAGATTTCCCCAGGGCTCAGTGGAGAGAGGATCCCACAAGGCCTTGGACCCTCCTCTTCATCTTTGAAACTTATTTATGCTGAGTGATTACAGAAAAGCACTTGGGCATCCAAGGAGTACGTCTTGAGATCCACCAACATGGCAACTAATATTTTGGGCTTGGCAAAGACTTTCACTGAATATCCCGCTCTCACAATGGCTCACAAGCACCAGCATTTGGAGGCTGATTCGGGGGATACGGAGCACCTCGGAGCGAGGCTCACGGTGACTCCATGGGTGGTGTCTTGCCACGTTTCTGTGGGGTCCTGGCTGGTTGCTGGTGGAGAATCTGAGGATCATGGGTCCTCCCTCTGAGGTCATCCCGTTCAGGAGGGCTAATGAGTCTTCAGCATCATCGTGGGTCTCCTTATTTGGGGGTGAGGCGAGTTGGTCTTATTTTTTTAAATAATTTTTATTCCTTTATTTGACTTTTGGCTGTGCTGGGTCTTCACTGCTGCTCAGGTGTCTCTAGGTGCGGCGAGCAGGGGCCGCTCTTCATTGCGGTGCGCAGGCTTCTCATCACGGTGGCTTCTCTTGTCGCCGTGCACAGGCCCTAGAGAGCAGGTTCAGTACTTGCTTATGGGCTCAGCTGCCCCCAAGGCATGTGGAAGCTTCCCAGACCAGGGATCGATCCCTTGTCCCCTGCATTGGCAGGCGGATTCTTCCCCACTTGGGCCGTCAGGGAAGTCCTTATTTTTTTTTTAATTTAAAAGTCGAATTACAATCTGTGGGTTGCCTCTGTGTGTCTCAGCCCTTAAAGAGCTCAGAGAGCAGCTGCATGGAGGAAGGAAAGGCCTAGTGGTGCAGAAACAGCTCAGCTTAACTCTGAAAGTGACCATGACTATTGTTAATAAGACTTGGCACTGTGATCACATAACTAGGGGGCCATCCTGGGCCTGTGGCATGGAAACAGTTTGCATTGACGTGAAAGACAAGTCACCTACAGATGGGTTTCTCAGACACAAGTTACCCCATGGGGCTGGGCAGACTGATCTAAATTTCTTAGGTCATTTCTAGTCACAGCAGATGGGAAAACCCAGTGAAGTCCAGAACACTTTCTGCTTATCCTTAAACAAGGACTTCAGGTGGCTTCCAGCCTGGCCACCCCATGAGGGATTCTGGGGTAACAGTGATAGTTTCACATGCTTTTCAGTTCTTGGGGATGTGGTGAGTTTCTTCCTTTAAGTACATGAGTTAATTGTTAGGATATTCAGGCCTTGAATTTAAAATTTTGACAGAGTAACTGGTTCTGATGTGGGTCTTTTTTTTTTGTCTCCCATCTTTTCCTGAATATAATTATTCTTTTGAGCTCCTTTATGATTTTGACAAAGATTGGAAAATGCCTCTGGAATTCATGCCAAGTGGAAGACCCAGGGGTAATCAGACTTGGCGTGCTAGAAACCCAGGTTTCAGCCCCCACGATGAACACACAGTTTTAAATTTAGTGGTATCCAAGGCAGGGTTTGTTGTGACAAATTTCTTTATTCCATGGAGGATAAGCCAACCAAGCATGTGGACTGGAATCTGTAGATCAGTTTATTATGTAGACAACTTGGGGACCCCATTCTTCCTTTTGTCGGGCTACTGAGTGAACTACTCAAGTATCTCTTTCTTAAATATCCCAAGGAGAGAGTTATAAGAGTCTGAAGAGGTTCATCTGTACTACAATAGTTGTGAGAACAGTAATTTAGTTTCTCGAGTGAAATACTGCTCTAAAGGTTCCATTCTCCACCCACTGGTGATATTTAGGTAACTGCCTGGCCATTTTGGCAACAATTTTACTTAATCAAATTAATTCCAACCCCAAAAGATTGCCATGGAACCATCCTACATTTTTTTTTCTTGGTGAATAAAATGGGGGAAAAATCTGTTTAGATCTTTTGTACTAATTAAAAAGGAGGCCCACCTGGCAACATGGTTAATTACAGTCAGGGTTCCTGCTCAAATACTGTCACAGTACCAGCCAAAGAAGCTATTCAAGTTCTAGTCTTATTAAAACTGTCATTAACTAAAACTTCCTTTGGCGCATCCTCTGACTTTATTCCCATTGGTTCATAAACAAATGATACTATGTGTCAGAAATCACACACCGTCCTTGAAGAATCTGGTTCTGTCCAAAATTAAGTCCAGTATTTCCTAGTTTTTGAAACTACTTGGTCCCAGGTATTTATCTACAAAGACCAAAGTGTCTGTTGATCCCACTCCAAACTCATCATCCGAGTTGCCTCCTGTTTACATCATTGGTGGCAAACTACACTTTCCAAAGATGGCCCCAATGGTGCCCCATCCCACATGCTCTTCTACACGTGACCTTGACTATCTTCCCATTGAGAGATGAACTCTCTGTCCTTTCTCCTTGAATCCCACTGGGCTGTGACTGCTCCAACAGAGGATGTGGGGGTAGTGACTGCTATTTGACTTTCAAGGCTGAGTCATAAAAGGCAGTGCAATGTCCAGCTGGCTGGTGGGGACCCTTGCACTTGGGAGTCCTGAGCTTCCATGCAGGCAGTCTCACCACTCAGAGGCCACCAGGCTGTGAGGAAGCCCAGGTGACATGGGCAGCCCAGGTGTGATGCTCTGGCCAGCAATCTCTGTGGCTGAGCTGTGCCAGCCCAGGTCAGTGACAAGCCTTCGGTCAGAGGACCCAGTCACTGGGCTACCCCTAGTCTACTAAGTCTTCCCAGCTGAGCAGAAGCAAGCTGCTCACACTATGTCCTGTCCAAATTCCTAACCCACAGAATCTGAGCACAGTCCAAGGGCTGCTTAATGTTGCTAAGCTTTGTCACAGAGCAATAGAGACTGGAGACCATTGGCTATGGTCTACTTTAAGAACACTTTGCATCAGACCACAGATATGGGACAAGCCTAAAAGAATCTTGGAAAGGCCCAAGGGAAATAAGTTTTAAACACATGGCATCTGACCTTTCCTCAGCAGAACCAGGTCTCAGTACTAGAACTGGAACTCAGTACTGGAACTATGATTAACAACATCTACCACTGATGGGGCACCTGTTTTATTCCCTGAAGTGAGTGTTACTTTATATATGATCCCTAATGATCCCAGAAAAGCAGAGGAGTTGATAACTTGCCCAAAGTCCATGGTCAGACAACTGGAACACTGGGATTCTGACTTCCCAAAGAGGGGCCAGAAGCCTGGGAAGTCTGGAGTCTGTTCTTCTGATGGAATTTTCCATCAGTTTCTACTACATCTCACTGGTCAGGACCTGCCATGTGGCTGACCTCATTCGCAAGGAAATCTGGGAAATGTGCTTATTTTAAGTTAGACTGCTAACCTTCCAAAAAAAAAAAAAATTCAGGATGTGAAAATGGGAATGGAAGCAGGCAACCTCCAGCGATTGCCTCACTGATGAAACACAAACGTGACACACCAGGAAGAAAACCCTCAGCTGACAACAGACGCCACTCTGGGGCCAGCTGCCAGATAACCCTACCTGGGGAGACCCCCCACTGGCCAACCACCCTGTGTCCTTGCTTCCTTTCTAGCTACCTTGAAGCCAGGGGAACACCGTCTCCCCGCCACGATCCCCAAGCACACGCAGCTTCTGCTTCACCTCTACGGTCTTCCCGTGTCATTCAGAGGAGCAGGAGCACCAGGGGGTCCGGACAGACATCAGACCCTCAGCAATTCACCTGTTGTCGCCACAGAGGTGACATCGAGAATTTTAATTATCGATGGATACATCACAGGCTACCTCAGAACTTTGTGGCATAATGTCCTTCAGGAGGTAGTTGGATACATAAACTGGTGGTGCATCCAGACAGCAGAATATATATATATGTGTGTGTGTGTGTGTGTGTGTGTGTGTGTGTATATGTGTATATATACACATATATATATATGTGTGTGTATATATATATATAATTCAGGGCTAAAAAAGAAATGGACTCTCAAGCCATGAAAAGACATGGACGAAACTTAAACGCAAATTGTTAAGTGAAAGAAGCTGATTTGAAAAGGTGACAGACTGTATGATTCCTACTCTATGATATTCTGAAAAAGGCAAAACTATGGAGACAGTAAAAAGAGAGGTCACTGGTTGCCAAAAGTTGCAGAGAAGGGAGGGAGGGAAGAACAGCTAGAACAGAAGGGATTCTTTGGGTAGGGACCCTGGTCTGTATACTATCACTATGGTGGACCCATGTCATCATACATTTGTCCAGACTCACAGCATGTACAATACCAAGAGTGAATCATCATGTAAATTGTGGGCTTCTGGTGATGATGCACCCATGTTGGTTCATCAGTTGTAACAAACATACCCGGTGGTGGGGATGTTGATAACGGGGGCAGCTATGCATGAGAGGCTCAAGAGATGTATGGGAAATCTCTGTACCCTTTTCTCAATTTTGCTGTGAACCTAAAACTGCTCTAAAATATAGATGGCTTAAAATGACAATCAACTTTTACAGCCTTAGTGTTTGGGAATCACAGAAGTTGGGACTAGCGTAGCTAGGAGATTCTGGCTCATGGTCTCCTGCAAAATTTGTGGTCAGGATATCAGCCAGGGCTGCATCATCTGAAGGTTGGACTAGGGCTGGAGGACCACTCACACAGATGGCTCCTCACATGACTAGCAAATTGTGGAATGTCCGGGGCAGGAATCCTCAATTCCTTTCCATGCGGACCCCACCAAAGGGCCAACCGGGTGACCTGATGATATGGTAGCAGTGACCCAGGAGGGTGCAAGTTGGAAGCTGTTGGATCTTTCAGGACCTGGCCTCGGAAGGCACACGCTATCATTTATGCAATATCCTGCCGGCCACATACGTCAGCCCTGGTCAGTGTGGGTGGGGACCATTCATGGACATGGATACCAAGGGGCAGGAATGAGTAGGGGCCATTTCAGGGGCCAGCTGGTCCATGGCTTTCTGATGCAAGAACCAATACATGACACTAAAAACTGTGGATTAAGAATTTCACCCCCTTCCCCCAGAAACAAAGTGCTATATTTGAAAGTAAAATGAAATTCAGGAAAAATACTTACAAAATCAGACTGGGCCCTCTGTACCTCCAAAGGGGTTGGAATGGCGGGCTTGGAGACATGCAAGTAATGGTAAGACCCAGGGAGGATGCCTCCTAGTGGAAAAGGCCAGTTTTAGACATTTTATTTCAGTTGGGTAAACAAATGGGTAGCAGGGCTTACATCGACACCACAAGACCACCAGAGACACCTCCTGTGGTGTGTGCTACTCACTTTCCCACCAAAGTGCCTCTGTTAGCAAGGAACACCCTGGGGTTGATAACATTTAATACAGCCAATGTGAATGTGCCATAATAGCACACAGTACAGGCACCAATGCTCTAAGATGCCCAGGCTGACCCTGTGCATCCTGACTTCCCATAACTCATGGCCCTCTAATCCCCACCTACCAAGGCCAACCAAGACTTTGTAAACGTGGCCAAGAGGTTCCCCTTCTCTGTCCTCCTTCACTGTGTAACTAACATACTAAAAAAGTAAATGTTATAAGGAAAGTCAACAAAGGCCTTGTTCAAGGCTTTAGAAAACGTGGATTATGAAACGGTTACTATTTCTAGCTGGCCCCAGAAGCCCAAGCCAGGTCCCACTCTGAGCAGCTTCTGACAACCAGGATTTGTTGTCTTTTTCCATGGCCACCACCTTCCCTAAGGTCTTGTCCAGAGTCAGGAGGAGATCATGACCTCTTGCTGGGCAGATAAACACAAAGACTGGGATGTTGGGCTTCAGCCCCTTTAGACTGATGTTCTGTCTACTGGATTAGGATTCACAGACCCTCCCCCCAGGAGTTGGAGTCCATGGATGATTATGGGGGTTGGCCCATCAATTCTCTGGAAGTACATATACACAATTCTATAAATATGTGCATTTTTCTGACAGAAGGTCCATCTCCCAAATATAAGGAAATTCTGTGTTACTCACGTGATAACCTCCTTAGGAGCCAATAAAACAGAGGGGATTAAAGTGGACCCAATTTATAGCTGCTAAGAGTTGTGCTTATTATTTCAGACAGCAGACTGAAGCCTGGGAGTCTTGGAAGCTCTCCTGATCTCTCAACTTTCAGTGAGAATAAAAGTTTGGCAAGATGTCAGGGCATCACACCACACACTAGTGGTGAGGAGCCTCTGGGCAAGTTATTGACCATCCCCTAGTTTCAAAGGCCGTATACATAGAGTGACCATCACAGTTCTGACATGGTAGAATCAGGTCCATCATAAACAGTTAAACATGAGAGAGCCCCCCTCCCCACATCTCTTTGCAAAGCCACTGATGCACAGCCAAGTCTCCTCACCAAGCCAACGGGAAATGGGGCTGGCTGGTCCAGATCCAACCAGTGGCTGCAGCAGTGGGATGAGGGTGGCCCTCTACAAACCTTTAACCTTGGCTCCCTTGTACATGGGGATGAGTCGGTCAAGGTCAGCCGGTGGTTCGGTCACAGGCTCCAGAGTCGGATCGAAGAGCTTGAGCATCGCTGCCGCCAGCTGGAAGCCAATCTCTTTGGAATTGAAGTTGCTGTGAGTCCACTCATTCGAGTAGTACCTATTGGAGAACTTGGTGAGGGGGCCGGCAGCTCTGATGGCTATGTCGTTGGTGTGGAAGTTGCTGTCAATCACAAGTCGGCCGTCGTAGACCAGGCATGCATCATTGAAGGCTTTGAACGTTTCATAATCCACGTTCTTCTCGAGGAAGCTGAAGAACATCTACAAAGTGAACAGACACATTATCCCTAGTTATCATTCTTCACTGTACCTTCCCAAGAGGCTGAATCATCTCCATTTTATTATTTGGGGCACACTAGAAAACCTAAATTTACTAAGAGTATGTCCTAATGGTGTGTGTATCTTTCAGATGAAGGACAAATTAATATCACTCAATGTCACTCTTTTTTTTTTTTAATTGCTTATTTAGATATCCAGCAGTGGATGCCACATGGTGGAATATCTCCCAAGAGAGCACATACTCCCCTGTAAGGAGGTTTATGTTCATAGACACCACTTGCCCCTCATTCCAGGACACTAAATCACTCCTTCTCAGCCTCCTTTCATTTTCCTCTCTGGTGTCTGACACTCATGTCTCCCCAGGTTCCTTCTGGGGGTCACCTTGTCCACTCTTGAGTCTTCAGACTGCCCCATTCCTGGCCCTTTAAGCCCAGAAAGTCTGTCCTTGCAGGATACCCCATCCGCCTCTGTACCCTCCAGGTCTGGGGTCCTGCCCTGGGAGGGCAGGTACTGATTCAGTGAATATATACAGGATACCTGCATGCCCCACCCCCACATTCTCTGCCCAAATTTTAATACTTTCTCATACTCATCTGGAAATCATCTTCTGTATTGATGTTAAGTCATTAAAGCATCTAGTGAAAGTGAAAGGGAAAGTCGCTTAGTCATGCCCAGCTCTTTGTGACCCTGGACTATACAGTCCATGCAATTCTCCAGGCCAAAATACTGGAGTAGGTAGTCATTCCCTTCTCCAGGGGATCTTCCTGACCCAGAAATCAAACCAGGGTCTCCTGCATTGCAGGCAGATTCTTTACCAGCTGAGCTACCAGGGAAGCCAGTCTAAGTTATTTGTTTTTAGGGCTTCAGTTGTTGTGGAAGAGGCTAAATTGACTCACTTTTATCTTAGTTGTTGCTATTCAGTCACTAAGTCATGTCCCACGCTTTGCAACCCCATGGACTGTAGCATGCCAGGCTTCCCTGTCCCTTACCATCTCCCAGACTTTGCTCAAATTTATGTCCATTGAGCCAGTGATGCTATCTAACCATCTTATCCTCTGTTGCTCCCTTCTCTTGCTCTTTCCCAGCATCAGGGTCTTTTCCAATGAGTTGGCTTTTTGTATCAGGTGGCCAAAGTATTGGGGTTTCTGCTTCAGCATCAATCCTTCCAATGAATATTCAGGGTTAATTTTCTTTAAGATGGACTGGTTTGACCTCCTTGCAGTCCAAGGAACTCTTAAGAGTCTCCAGCACCACAATTCAAAAGCATCCGTTCTTTAGCACTTGGCTTTCTTTATGGTCCAACTCTCAAATCCATACATGACTACTGGAAAAACCATAGCTTTAACTATATAGATGTTTGTAGGCAAAGTCTAGGTCTGTGATAGCTTTTCTTCCAAAGAGCAAGTGTCTTCTAATTTCATGGCTGCAGTCACCATCTGCAGTGATTTTGGAGCCCAAGAAAAGAAAATCTGTCACTGCTTCCACTTTTCCCCCTTCTATTTGCCATGGATCTTAGGTTTTTGTTTTTTTTAAATGTTGAGTTTCAAGATAGCTTTTTCACTCTCCTCTTTGACTTTCCTCAAGAGGCTCTTTAGTTCCTTTTTACTTTCTGCCACTAGAGTGGTATCATCTACATATCTGAGGCTGTTGATATTTCTCCTGGCAATCTTGATTCCAGTTTGTGATTCATCCAGCCCGGCATGTCACGTGATGTAGTCTGCATAGAAGTTAAATAAGCAGAGCCATTCCACACCCCTTCTCCACCCAAGAGTGGTGCATGAATGAGAAGGGAAGCAGAAATGAGCCTGCAACAGCCACTAATCACAGGTGACTACATATATAGTAGAGCTATTTCAAATCCTGAAAGATGATGCTGTGAAAGTGCTGCACTCAATATGCCAGCAAATTTGGAAAACTCAGCAGTGGCCACAGGACTGGAAAAGGTCAGTTTTCGTTCCAATCCCAAAGAAAAGCAATGCCAAAGAATGCTCAAACTACCGCACAATTGCACTCATCTCACACGCTAGCAAAGCAATGCTCAAAATTCTCCAAGCCAGGCTTTAGCAATACGTGAACCATGAACTCCCTGATGTTCAAGCTGGTTTTAGAAAAGGCAGAGGAACCAGAGATCAAATTGCCCACATCCACTGGATCATGGAAAAAGCAAGAGAGTTTCAGAAAAATATCTATTTCTGCTTTATTGACTATGCCAAAGCCTTTGACTGTGTGGATCACAATAAACTGTGGAAAATTCTTCAAGAGATGGGAATACCAGACCACCTGACCTGCCTCTTGAGAAACCTATATGCAGGTCAGGAAGCAACAGTTAGAACTGGACATGGAACAACAGACTGGTTCCAAATAGGAAAAGGAGTACATCAAGGCTGTATATTGTCACCCTGCTTATTTAACTTATGTGCAAAGTACATCGTGAGAAACGCTGGACTAGAAGAAACATACGCTGGAATCAAGATTGCCGGGAGAAATATCAATAACCTCAGATATGCAGATGATACCACCCTTATGGCAGAAAGTGAAGAGGAACTAAAAAGCCTCTTGATGAAAGTGAAAGTGGAAAGTGAAAAAGTTGGCTTAAAACTCAACATTCAGAAAACGAAGATCATGGCATCCGGTCCCATCACTTCATGGGAAATAGATGGGGAAACAGTGGAAACAGTGTCAGACTTTATTTTTTGGGGGCTCCAAAATCACTGCAGATGGTGACTGCAGCCATGAAATTAAAAGATGCTCACTCCTTGGAAGGAAAGTTATGACCAACCTAGAGAGTATATTCAAAAGCAAAGACATTACTTTGCCGACTAAGGTCCATCTAGTCAAGGCTATGGTTTTTCCAGTAGTCATGTATGGATGTGAGAGTTGGACTGTGAAGAAGGCTGAGCACCGAAGAATTGATGCTTTTGAACTGTGGTGTTGGAGAAGACTCTTGAGGGTCCCTTGGACTGCAAGGAGATCCAACCAGTCCATTCTGAAGGAGATCAGCCCTGGGATTTCTTTGGAAGGAATGATGCTAAAGCTGAAACTCCAGTACTTTGGCCACCTCATGTGAACAATTGACTCATTGGAGAAGACTGATGCTGGGAGGGATTGGGGGCAGGAGAAGAAGGGGATGAGAAAGGATGAGATGGATGGATGGCATCACTGACTCGATGGATGCGAGTCTGAGTGAAATCTAGGATTTGGTGATACACAGGGAGGCCTGGCGTGCTGCGATTCATGGGGTCGCAGAGTTGGACATGACTGAGCGACTGAACTGAACTGAGTGGTCCAGTTTCCCTGCTGGCTCAGCTGGCAAAGGATCTGCCTGCAATGTGGGAGATCCAGGTTTGATCCCTGGGTAGGGAAGATCCCCTGGAGAAGGGAATGGCAACCCACTCCAGTATTCTTGCCTAGAAAATTCCATGGACAAAGGAGCCTGGCAGGCTATAGTCCATGGGGTTACAAAGAGTCAGACATGACTGAGTGACTAACACTTTCACTTTCCCTAGCGGTCCAGTGGTTAAGACTCTGAGCTCCCATTGCTGGCAGCCCCAGTTTGATCCTTGGTCAGGGAACTAGATCCTGCATGCCACAAGTAAAGATCCCACAAGCTGCAAATAAGACCTGGCACAGCCAAATAAATAAATATCTTTAAAATAAATAAATCTAAATTAATTAAATGTAAGTAAAATTAAAAATCCAGACCCTCAGTTGTGGCCTATTTCAAATGCCCAAAAGCTACAGGTGGCAGCGGCTGCCATACTGACCACACAAGTATGGACCATTTCTACCATCACAGGAAGTTCTGCTGGACAGCACTTGACTCAAGTCCACCATCCCTGTGATATCCTTTCTTCTTCCTGAGGGAACCAGCAAGGAGTCTTCCCCTTTACCTGTCCTTGTTCACTTGGACATCGAATCCTCTCCCAATTACTCCCATTCAGGTAGCCTCTTTCTCTCTAATCTGTTATAAAATTCTTTCTGCTTTTAACCTTACTCAGTGACCACGGGAAAATATATTTCTCTGAGTCCCTCACTTTGAGTCTGTCTCTCTACTCCTCTTTTCTTTTTAGCCTCCAGTCCTTTCCCATCTATATAGAAATAGACTTCTCACCCATAGAAAAATACAGAGAGATATTTGAATTGAAATTATATGTGCAAGACAGGACCATTAATGCTCAGATTTCTCCTTCAACATCCCCACAAAGTTCTTCTACTTGCTAGTTAAACCTACCTTTTATTAAAGTGAAAGTGAAGTCGTTCAGTCGTGTCCCACTCTTTGTGACCCCATGGACTGTAGCCCACCAGGCTCCTCCATCCATTTTCCAGGCAAGAGTACTGGAGTGTGTTGCCATTTCCTTCTCCAGGGGATCTTCCCAACCCAGGGATCGAACCCAGGTCTCCAGCATTGCAGGCAGAGGCTTTTACCATCTGAGCCACCAGGGAAGCCTCCAATTTTTATTAATGGGCACATTAAATATACTAGCCCTTGTTTTCCTGGGTTTGGAAAATTACCAGCACTTCTACTGAAATCGTGTTATTTGATACCGTTTTGGCGGAGGCATTCAGAACATGGTTACAGTGGAGACACCGGAGTTGGTGGAATGGACCGATTGCTGGAACAGCAAATCCAGCACTGTCCCCAGGAACACAAGTTCTGAGTCATGGATCTCTCATATCTCTCAAACACAATTCATGTGCTCCTATAAGGCCAACTGAACATTACATCTTGGCTGAAAATATGGAGTATTAGAAGAGACATCTGCTTTAAATGCTTCGATAAATAATGCCCTAAGGTTCTACCTTGAGGAACTAGGAAAAGAAAAGCACCGTAAAGCCAAAGCAAGCAGAAAAAAAGAAAATAATTGTTAAGGGCAGAAATCAATGAGAGAGAAAACTGACAGACAACAGAGACAATTAATAAACTCAAAAGCTGGTGCTTTGGGGGGAAAAAATCAATACAATTGACAAACGTCTAGCTAGACAGAGAACTTTAGACAGGTCTTCGCCTCGTCTTCATTTCTGGCAGTAGCTGCCTATTTGTGCTATTCAGGATCTGATGGCGGCTACCTTCACTCATCTCTACTTCCGTCAGCACACAGGCTTCTTCCTGTGGGCTTCCTCTCTGCCATCACATCTTTCTCTCCAATCACCAGACTTAGGACCCACCCCAATCCTTCTCTTTGCTTGACAGCAACCACTAAGATCCTATTTCCAAGTAAGGTCATATTCAGGTCCTGAGGCTTACGACCGTAGCTCTCCAGGGGACACAGTTCAAATCATGACCCCACAATCACAGTGGAGATGTGAATATACTTGTTCCCATCAAAGGCTTGGAGAAGGGAATGGCAATCGACTCCAGTATTCTTGCCTGGAAAACCCCACAGACAGAAGAGCCTGGAGGGCTACGGTCCACGGGGTTGCACAGAGTCAGACATGACTGAGTGACCCACTTTCACTTTTGTCAGAAGTCTCCTAGTGCCCTGACAGAGACGCTACTCAAAGCTGATGATCAGAGGGACAAAAACCCTGATCTCTCCCTTCTTTAGGCTTCTAATCCCCAGCTGGTACCTGTGCTATGCTAAGTCACTCAGTCGTGTCTGAGTCTTTGTGACCCCATGGAGCGTAGCCCGCCAGGCTCCTCTGTCTATGGGATTTTCCAGGCAAGAAGACTGGAGTGGGTTGCTATGCCCTCCTCCAGGGGATTTTCCCGACCCAGTGATAGAACCTACATCTTTTACATCTCCTGCACTGGTAGGTGGGTTTTTTTTACCACTAGTGCCAGCTGTGAATCTCCAGCTGGTACTTACTGTTGGCCAAACACAGATGAGAGTTGTGTGTGTGTGTTGGGGGGCGGCGGGAGGGCGGTGGGGAGAAACACAGCCGGGAGGGTCCCCTGCAGAGGCCACTGCTCGTGGTACAGAGCAGAGCAGCAGGGGAGCAGGAGACAGGACCCAAAGACAGTGGACCATGGTCTGACTCATTACTTTAGGGGGAAGTCTGGGCAGGAAGGCATGCTGGATCAAGGTGGTTGAGAGTATCTGCAAGGTGTCTTTGCCTTGACTCTAGTTCTGACCTAACAGGAGAGTGAAGGCCGATGGGAGCTGCTACAGACCCTGTATTCAGTCAGATACTTGGGGAAGGTTTTCTTGTACCTGTGCTCCCTAGGCAGGGTGTGTACTCACCCCCAGAATTCCCCCAGGGTACACTTGGTACACCTCTTCCAGGATCATCATTTTGGGAGGAAACTTCCAATGAGAAGACCTTGATTTTTCCTCTCTTAAATAGGTATTGTGACATACATATGTAGATGGTGTCACTTTTCTATTAAAATACTATGAACTTTTTCTTTTTCACTGCTATATCCCTCATACTTAGGACCAAGCTTGAGGCCTAGTAGGTGTCCAGCAAATCTCTGCAGAGTGAAGGAAGGAATGAATGTTCTTGAGGAGCAGAATGCAGAATCCCCTGGGTTATCAGAATGAAATGAGAGGTGGTAGGGAAGCTCCTCTGGCACACAGTCTGCCTTGAGCTCCTCCTGTCTAGGTTCTGGGGGATGAGGGTCATGGCACCCACCTGTAAGAGCACTGGGGCGAGAAGCCCTGACTTAGGCTGGCCGGCCCACACGGCCAGGTAATGGACCCACATGAGCCCCCACAGGCCTCCCCCAGGTGGTCTTCCCACCAGAGGCTGCTGGTATCCTTCATCCCAACCCCCAATACACCCTTGACCCCCATAACTCCAGCCCTCGTGCTGACTGCAGCCCCCTCCCTGAGGGGTCTCCTGCTTCTCTGGCACATCGACTGGCCCCTTCCCCTCTTCCTCTTGGCTTCCGCTCGTCTCCTGAATAGGCTGTGAGCTGAGCTGTTCTAAGTCCCTGTTCCACGGGGAAAGACCCACTGTAGCTGTTTCCAGAATCTTAGGAGGTCCACACGGCATGCACTTTGAGGCCCTGTTAGCCTGGGTGAGATCTTAAGCTGATGGGGAGTCACCGTGTTCTGTCTGTAAAGTGGGGGTGCTTCCTGTGACAGAGCTGTTGTGAGGAAGGGACTTCCCCAAGTATCTGACTGAATACAGGGTCTTTAGCAGCTCCCACCGGCCTTCACTCTCCTATTAGGTCAGAATTAGAATCAAGGCAAAGACACCTTGCAGATACTCTGAATGCAGATACTCAGAATGCACTGCAAGACGGCAGCACTGCACCTGGGACTTGCTCACAGTGGGGCTGGTTGTTCAGTCTCTCAGTCATGTCCGACTCTTTGCAACCCCATGGACTGCAGCACGCCAGGCTTCCCTGTTCATCACCAACTCCTGGAGTTTGCTCAAACTCATGTCCACTGACTCAGTGATGCCATCTCCTTCTCTGTCGTCCCCTTCTCCTCCTGCCTTCAATCCTTCCCAGCAACAGGGTCTTTTCTAATAAGTCAGCTCTTCATATCAGGTGGCTGAAGTATGGGAGCTGGCAGTCCTCAAATCCTGACACGCCATCCACAAATAGGAGGGGGGTCCAGTTCCCCTTCCTTTGCATGTGGGCTGCCTCAGTGACCTGCCTCCGGGACTCAGAAGGATGCTGCTTGATGTATGAGGCTAGGTCATGGAAGGAGGGATGCTATCGCTATTTCTATCATCTGTCTGTCTGTCTCTATCGCTGGATCTCTGTGTCTGTCTCTATCTCTCTGTCTGTCTGTATCTCTGGCTCTCTGTCTGTCTGTTTCTGTCTCCATCTGTCTGTTTCTATCTCTGGCTCTCTGGCTCTGTCTCTCTCTGTCTCTATCTCAGTCTGTTTCTCTCTGGCTCCATCTCTCTGTTTCTCTCCATCTCTCTGTTTCTCTCTATCTCTGTCTCTCTCTGTCCCTCTTGATCCTCACTGCCTCTGTCCCAGTCCTTTTGGAACCAGTCACCATGCTGAGGGGAAGCTCAGTCCCATGGAGGGGCCGTCTGTGATTGTTCTGATCAGCATCTCACCTGAGCCTGATCTGACACCAGCAGCCAGACAAGCGGGTGGACACACCTTCTAGATGGTTCCAGCCCCACCCAGTCCCCTTTCATCCTCAGGAAAGACCTCTAGGGATTTCTGCCCGATGAGCTAGCTCCCACCTGGGGACCACGAGAGAGATGCAAGGATGACTACTGTTGGTTTAAGTCACTCGGTTTGGGCGGCTCATCATGTGGCAACAGAAACTCTCAAAGTTTGAAGGGGCTGGAGAGGGGTGGCAGGGAAACTGTGACTATAAGTTCACCACCCACCACCTTTCAGACCCCAAGTACCCCAAAGCTGGTAGCTCTCCCAAGGTGGTGGGTGAGGTTCCAGTGACCTACTTACGGAGCAGGGGAGCTGGAAGGGCTTGGCGGGCGTGGTGAAGCTAGCGGTGTGGATGGGGTCCGAGTACAGCCCATTGTTCCACTGAGCCAGCAGTGCGTCCCGGTACACATTCACCCCCGCGGCCTGCAGTGCCTCCTCTATCGCGCCCTCCACTGCGCAGTCATTGATGCAGGTGATGATGGATGTGGGCGGGTGCTGTACCAGGTGGATGCAGGAACCCCTGACCCCCAGGTTCAAGAGGGTCTCCACAGTGGTGTATGTGTCAACTGAGTTCCCATAGATGATGACATTCCCTAGAAAAGGGGGCAGATTGCTAAGATACATAGCTTAAAAGAAAACCAATAACCTTGTTAGTCAAGTGCTAATGATGCTGAATTACTCCCTCCAACCCTCTCTTTTTTTTTCAGCTGTGGGAAGCCAGTGGTGTTACCTAGCAACGGCAACCAAGATAATTTTGCGAAGAATGGACACACAACATCCCACAAAGTAGTAAAGTACTTTTAACACACAAGTAGGATATTCATTTATGTTCCTATAATTTGAAAGTTGAAATTATGCTAAATGAAACGGTTGAGAATAAAACCTTTTATCTTGCTTTTGTCCCCTACTCGCAATACTTATTAAGGGGGAAAAATGGCAAAAGTTTGCAACAAATGCAAGTTTTTCTTGAGTCATGAAAAGGACAATGGTTAAAAGAAATAGTCATGTGCATGATGGTATGGACATTTTAATATTTAATTGTTGATTTCAAGGAAACTTTTTTTTAACATTCTTTTTTTTTTTAATTTTTATTTTTACTTTATTTTACTTTACAATACTGTATTGGTTTTGCCATACATTGACATGAATCCACCACGGGTGTACATGCGTTCCCAAACATGAACCCCCCTCCCACCTCCCTCAAGGAAACTTTTTTTTGAGAACTAAAGACTAGAACATTCTGCTTTGCAACAGATAATTTTATAAAGATTCAAATCCTAAGTTTTACAATTTAATGTGTTAAGACCTAGTGAGAGATTGATGGGTATTCTTTTGGTGAGGAAAAATAAAATCATAAAATAATCTTGAAAGATTTCTATTGTGTGAGAGCATTTTGATGATACAATTTATTTATATTTCTAAAAAATATTACAGAAGTAATTACATATGCTTCTCTGATAATGATATAAATTTTAAGACCAATGATCCTATTCTATGAGTGAAATGTATTATGTCCTATTCTATGCTATTTTTGACATGGAATTGGCATTATTACCCCTTCACAAAGAAAGAAACTGCTGTGGACTCACATTTCAGGCAAGCTGTAACAATTTTATCACAAAACTTTACCTCTCTTTTTCTTTCTGTTTGTGAAATGATATGAAAAGGAATTTTAAGAGACAAAATAAATGGCAAGTGTATTTACCCAATTTTGTGGAATAAATTATGCAAAAATCAAACTGAAAGGAGGTATAAAGGCTTATCTTACTTGCCTAGAAGAAAAGGAACTTGCCTAGAAGAAAAGGAACTGGAATCGCTTTCAGGTGTTTTTCAGAGCTTCAGAGCTTCTACGAAGTCCTCGCCTACTTCCTTTTCTCAAACACGCATGGCCAATCGGGAAAGAAGCCAGGGGCAGGGCCCCTCCTCCCCGCCTTCCCCAGGACATTCTGATCTGGGGGCTCTGATCGCCTCCCTGTTCAGACTCACTAGTAAGCTGCATTTTCCTTGGCTGAAAGAGCCAACATTTTGTTTAAATTATTGAGGGACCCACCTGCTGCAAAACGTGGCTCCTAGAGGTCTGACAAAACAAAGAAGGAGCCCACCAGGAGAGCCAAAACTTGAACCTCACATTGTCCAAATTTGAGGGCCTCTGTCCCTTCTTTCAAATATGCATGTGAAAACAACGTTCATTTTCCATGTAACAGGTTAAGCGTTTAGGCCTCATGCAACTCAGAGTTTCATTATTTTTCCAGTTTCTCCTTTATGTGGGCTTTTAGCAACTATTCTGCTTTTTCATTACAGGCTCATAGAAGCCCCAGCAATGCCAGGCTGCTGGGGTCATCAGAGGGTTGTATGTTTAGCCAGGGTTGCCCATAGATTGTAGGCAGTTGGAGAGTCTGAGGACTTCAAAAGATAATACGTTTCATGAAACCTCTTGTATTTAAATTAGATGTCTCTCTCTCTCTCTCTCTCTCTCTCTATATATATATATATATATATATATAGATATATATATATAGATATAGATATGCTAACTTCTAAATAGTTATTTTTTAGTTTGTCTTTTAGTGTAATTTGAAACACCTCCCCCAAACATGAGACTTTGGTTATTGTAACTGTCAGCTATTGTCACAATAATGCTGTGTAACAAGCTACCCTCAAACTCAATGCCAAAGAAACAATAAGCCTGTGGCAGGTCAGCTCACAGGTCTGCAGGCTGACAAATGTTGGCTGCTATGGCTCCAGGCTATGGTTGGTGTCAAGTCAGTACCACCATGCTTCTCTCAGCCTCTTTGGACCAATAGCAACCTGAGGCATATTCTCTTTTGGGAGCTGTGCAGGAGGGCAGGCATGACTGCTCAGGCACTTTCCAAGGCTCTCCTGGCAACAGCCACTAACGTTTCCTTGACCAAATCAAGTCAAGTGGCCAAACCCATGCCCAAGGGGGTGAAGAACACTCTTTCCACAGCAGAGATGTGTATGTGTGTGTATTCATTGAATACAATTCCAAAATCATAGTTACACTGGGCACAGTACTCTGTGTGTGCCTATGCCTATGTGAGACCTATGTGATGTCATCTAAAATTTTCATCTAAACATGTTTTACTGATCATTTATTTACATTGTCCCATCCCACAAAACAGAGTAGAATCCCATTATAATTTTCTACTACCTAAATAACAAGTCACAGGTCAAATCACATCCCTCCATGAATATCACAAAACCCAATGTTATGAAGTCAGCCTGTTATTCTTTGCCAGTTCAGTGCTTCAGCTTTTAAGCATTCCTACTCCAGGGTGGGAGGCGGGGAGGGGACTATTCTTTCCGTTATCTTCGTGCAGTTGTGACTTATTTCTGTGTTGTTTCCAACTTTTACTTTGCAAAAAATTTTTAGATTCAATTCTTGTTTATCTCACGACTCTGATATATCAGGCCCAAAGGTAGGCATTTTTAATACACAAGCCTGTATTATTATTACTATCAGTAACAATAACAGAATTGTTATCAATAACATTGGCTTCAGGCAAATGCCTGTAACTTTTTCATAAGCTAAAAGTAAAAATATAAGTATGAAGACAATTCATAGGAGAAGCAAAGTCTTATATTTTGGGGAATCCCCAGGAAAAAAAAACCCAGCAGTAATGAGTTTGATTGTTAATGTATTCATTTCAGGACAAATCAATCTAGGTAAAAAATATTACTGTTTGTATTTATCAGAATAATTTTACTTGCATGGATAAGGATTCGCATGGATTGCAATTGCAATTTTACTTGCATGGAACTAGAACTTTTAAAAAACTACTTATTTCTTTTTCCTTTTTTTAGCCATGCCACATGGCTTGTAGGCTCTTAGTTCCCTGACAAAGGATTGAACCTATACTCCTTGCAGTGGAAAACGAGGAGTCCCAACACAGGACCACCAGGGAAATCCTGGAACCAGGGCTCTTAAAGCCCCCTGGGCTGGGCTGTGGCTGTGGTCATGTCTGGGCCCCAGTAGAGGATCCAGCTTTCAGCCAGGTGAGGCTTCCAAGGATCAAAGATTGTCTCTACCTGCCTTCCTTGCATTACTTCCCCAGTGATGGGTGGACTTCAGGCTCACCCGGCCCACCTTGGGGCTCCACCCAGAGCCTCTCTATAACAGGTAGGACAATATGCTTCCTGGCCAGCTGCAGGGAAGAGTGTTTAGGCTTTATCAGCTTGCTGACCCGAGACTAAGCATTCCTTCTGGGTCCTCTCAATGTTTACTGCAGGACACCCTCACGCTGGCCAGGTTTTCCTGCTGTGCACTTCCACCTGCTGTGCACTGCGAAGTTGGCACCACAAGAAAGACTGAACCAAAAATAAAAATAAAAAAGAAAGACTGAACCAGCTACAGGATGGATTGTATACTTGAGATCTGTAAGACAGAAACATGTTAGATCTGGCTACTGGGTTTCTCTTCCAGCCCACAAAATCCTATCCAGTTCTAAATGTAACCCAAATTGTGTGTGCCTCCAACACAACAGTATAGAGTAACACCCCTAGTGTGTTGGTTCTCACTTAAACCCAGGACCAACGATATTTTCCAGGGAGGTGAGCCCGTTGTGTGACTACTGTACTGCGGACTGTTGGGTGGATCTGGGGCTGAATCAGGGAGGACAGATAGAGGGGGAAACAACTGGAGAAAGAAAGGGAGGGGGCGGAGTGAAATAGATTTTATCATCTCTGGCTGAGTTAGAAGCAAGAAAGGGTTTAAAAGTAGGTGAATGAGGGACTTGCCTGGAAGTTCAGTGGTTAAGACTCTGTTATATAGCAGGGGGCGCAGGTTCTATGCCTGGTGGAGGAAATCATGCTGCATGCATGTGTGTGTGCTAAGTCTCTTCAGTCGTGTTCGACTCTTTGCGACTCTGCGGACTCCTCTGTCCATGGGATTCTCCAGGCAAGAATACTGGAGTGGGTTGCCACGCCACCCTCCAGGGGATCTTTCTGATCCAGGGATCGAACCCATGTCTTTTACACCTCCTGCATTGGCAGGCAGGTCCTTTACCACTAAAGCCACCTGGGAAGCCCTCATGCCTCATTGGTGCAGCCAAATAAAGAAACAAATAAATGTAGGTGAAAGAAAGTGGTTGTGGGGTGGGAGAGGGGCTGGGGAAACTGGGCCATAAATAACAGCAGTGAAAATGGCTTTGTACGGGCGATAGAGTCTGCCAGTGTGTCCGAGCCTGAGAGGGCCAGGTGGGGTGGCTGGGGTCCCCCTGGTACAAAACACCCTGATGGCTGTTGGGGTGGTGTGGGAAGCAGCCCCAGGGTATGCGGTACCCCCAGCATCTGTCATCTACAGCGGGCTTCAGAGATCAGACAACTCCAGGTCATTAAAGATTCATCCAGCTCATGCAGTTCTACTATTTCGGTGCTGTGTAACTCACAGTGTTTGCAAATATTTAGAAGGAGATGCATTCATGTATGTTCTTTGGAAGTGCTGCATGTACGGAAGAAATAGAGTGGAAAAGCTTAGGATGTCCCCCTGGATATCAGTTGTATGCTAAGATATCTGCTCATTGTCTTCTTTGCAGCTCAGTTTATTGAATAGATAAGAAACAGTCAGTCTTTGCACTTGATTTGATGGCTGACAGAGGAGAAATGGCAGGCGGTCCTACTTGGAAATGGCAAATGGTAACCGATGGTTAGAACAGACTGGGTTGATTTTCAAGGAAGGGTGATGGAATAGAACTGCAGCAGTTTTCATGGGAGGCTGATCTCTGTTGTCCATTTTAGGGGATAAATTACGCATTAGGGAGATTACAGAGCTGAATCAGGAGGTGGGGTAAAGGGGACAGAGGGGTAGAAAAAAAAAAAAAAAAAAGACAACCTTGGAAAGCCCCTGTAATTATAGTTGGCTGGAAACACCACCCAGTCTCTCTCTCATGCCCACCTGCAGCGACCTTTGGGACTGAATGTGCAAGGGAGCTTCCAAAGGTAAGAGGGACTTCCCGCAGCAGTGACAGCCCAGCTGAGGAGGAGGAGGAGACATGGTGAGTCCTATCACCACTCCAATGAGCTGTCGCTTCTCCACCTGAGGCTGAAAAAGCACTAAGACCTGCTGTTTGAAATGTTGCCATGAATGGAGAGGCGATGTTTTTGCTACTCTCTTGTTTGATGCTATAAATGAACACACGAGCAACTCTGATTGTGTGACCAGCAAAACAAGGCAAATACACCCAAGATACAGAGATGGGAGGATTCTCCAGGAAGAAAATCATCCCTTGGAAAGAAGAACAGGGAAGGAATTTCTGATCTGACATTCTGGCCAGGAAATCACCTCTTAAGAGGATAGGAAATAAATTTAGGAATTATGCACACAAACATTAGTAAGAATTTTTCTTTGTAGTAAATGCATTTTTAAGACCAGAGGAAACAAGAGTTATACATTAATTTCTGTACTTTAAATGACTTCTATGCATGTATATTTACATATTCCATTGTATTTTGATGAAGAATTATAATTCCTTTTCCACATCAAAAGAAACAGAATGATTATGACCAGAACAGACCCAGGAGAAAAGTTTAATTATGCTCTCTAGAAAACTGAGCACAGAGAGGTTAAGTGACAAGCCCCAGGTCACACAGCCGTAGATGGTTCAGCAGGATTCAGACCTGCCAGGTCTGATTTGAGAACCAGGAGGGCATGGCAACCCACTCCAGCATTCTTGCCTGGAGAATCCCATGGACAGAGAAGTCTGGCGGGTTATAGTCTGTGGGGTTGCAAAGAGTCAGACACAACTGAAGTGAATTAGCACACACGCATGCTCATACCACTACACTTTATTTGCAGATGGATATAAAACTTGTTCTAAATACATACATACATATATATATACATATATATATATGACTACTGTGGTGTTGGAGAAGACTCTCGAGGGTCCCTTGGACTGCAAGGAGATCAAATCAGTCTATCCTGAAGGAAATTAGTCCTGAATATTCACTGGAAGGACTGATGCTGAAGCTGAAACTCCAATACTTTGGCCACCTGATGTGACGGGCTGACTCATTGGAAAAGATCCTGATGCTGGGAAAGACTGAAGGCGGGAGAAGAAGGAGACGACAGAAGATGAGATGGTTGGATGGCATCACTAACTCGATGGACATGAGTTTGAGCAAGCTCCGGGAGTTGGTGATGGACAGGGAAACTTGGTGTGCTACAGTCCATGGGGTTGCAAAGAATTGGACATGACTGAGCGACTGAACTGAACTGATATAACACATTCCTAAAAACAACCCTCTAATTGGCATTTTATCTGTATAATTAACTTTTGGAAATAACTAGATAATGAAAGAATTTTCATAGATATCAAATAATATTTATAAATTATGAAATAAACACTCATTTAAAAAATATTTTATGTCTGTGAATAGACCAGAGAATACACTTTTTATTTTTCATAAGTTAAAGAATAAGATTTCCATGACCCAAGCCTGACCTGTCCCATGTTGCGCTGCCAAATGAAAAAGGAAGAATATATTAGATATAGCATAACAAGGGCTTTGTTCGGTGATTCATGCACTGGAATTTTAATGTTATACTTTTCTTACAAACATGCTTTTAATAAGGCAGTAAACTGTATTTAGCTAAAGATGAAAATAATTGATCCATTTCGGGCCATTAAGGCGGTGGATTTTTTTGTACTTTACTTTCATCCTACTTTTCATTTTCATGGAAAGTACAGAGGTAATAGCAGTTGAATTTCAATTAGTTTCAATTAATGCCATAAACTGTTATAATGTATTAGGTTGCTGGGTTCTATCTGAACCCCCACCCCGCCAGCTAAACCCTTCGGGTTTTGTTTGCTGTTGAAAGCCAGTGATGTCAGCTCTTCTCCAGGATGCTGGAGCAGTTCTAATAGTTTAGGATAATTTACATCTATGAACCCATCCAACTCCAGAGCCCCTGAAACAATTTCCTTCAGACTGGACTCATTCCATCACAGAACAACTGTTTCTCCTTTGGAAGCAGAGGGAGGCATGATAAAACAGAGCCGGGGGTTGGAGAGGGGAGACTGGTGATACTTTGGGGGAGATGTTTGTGCATTTCCAAAGGACAGAAATTCAGAGGAAAGCTAAATTCCTCTAAGTTAAAAAAAAAAATTCATTGTTTCTGCTACCTAGAATCCATTTATCCTTCTAGAACAATCCTTCCACCATCCTCAGAACAAGCCCCTCTTCTTGAGTCCCTGGTCTTCAAGTTGGGCCTGGACTGTCCCAGGATTCAGGCTGTGATTCTTGGGTGCACATTTGACTCAATCCCCACCAATGAGACATAGGAGATTTTTCTCTCAGGCTCTTGGCAGAAGCACCCTATCCTCAGTGCCCTGAACTCCTGATAAAAAGGAGAATTAGCACGAGGGAGCAAAAGCTAACTCTGATGAAAAACATCCACATTCTTTCTGGCGTAATTAAGGACCGAGAGCTGACAGGCGGAGTGACGGTAATGGATGCGGGCCAAAACTCTGCTCCTCCGTTTCACGGAGTGCCAACTTCTAGTTTCCTGCTTCAAATGCCATCGGCCCATCACTGATGTGGAAATGAGCGAGATGCGGTCTTGTGCCAAGAGGACCACCAAATGGATTAAAGGTGGCTGCTTCCAGCCCTTCCCCGCCAGCATGGCGGCCCCACCTCCAACCCCAATTCACCCTGCCGTGAGCGCCGGAGATGGGGGCTCCCCTTTCTGTAGGGCTGTTGTGTGCACAGCATCACCCTTGGGACCCCAACCTCTAAAAAGTAACCAGCTAAACCTGGACTTGGCTGGACACTGAAGTTCCCCCCTCACCCTTCCACTTTCCCATCTCATTGCTGCCCTTCACAGAGTCTGCCCGACCCAAGTTGTTGGGCCATGGGTTTTGGATACAAGACAGACGTCCCCAGCCTCTCTCTTCCTTTGCTTATCCTGCCCTCCTTTAAGGCTGAGCCAAATCCTCCCTCCTTGGGGAAGCTGTCTCCAAACTTCACATTCTCCTGGGCTCCCATGAAGGCCATGGTGCCCCTCTACAACCAGACTGGTGCCTGGTGTACACGGATCCCTATCTTCTGTGTAGAGACCATGCTAGACTGCACCATCAGTAGGACAGCAGGGGCTGAGATGTACACCTGGGGAACCTTCGTGCACAGCAACAACCCCATTGCACAGCAGTAGTGGTGGTAACAAGGCTAATGACAGTCTATATGACTGAACTCTTACCATGTAAGAGACATGACCCTGAGCTGGACATGAAATAGCTTATTAATCTTGTTTGCTCCTCACAGCAGCCCATGTGAGGAAGATATCTGGAATGGGACTAATTGAATTCATCTGAATAGGACTCTAATTATGGAAAAACAACAAAGAGAAAGAGCTTCCTCAAGGCAGGAGGTTAACGTTTTTTTTTCCCAACTTCTCTTGCTGCTGCTACTGCTGCTGCTACTAAGTCGCTTCAGTCGTGTCCGACTCTGTGAGACCCCATAGACGGCAGCTCACCAGGCTCCCTTGTCCCTGGGATTCTCTAGGCAAGAACACTGGAGTGGGTTGCCATTTCCCTCTCCAATGCATGCGAGTGAAAAGTGAAAGTGAAGTCACTCAGTCGTGTCCGACTCTTAGCAACCCCATGGACTGCAGAGGACTTAGAGTCCTCTGAAAAGGGTCACTAGCCTAAGTTGAATGAATTTGGCTGGATCGGTTTCTCAGATGCCTTCCAGAGCCTGGGCCGGGCCTCTGACTGTTTAGACAACCCACTTGGGAGATGCCCCAGGGGTATTGTTAAGCAATGGACTGGAAAGCAGCCTACTTTTAAGATAGGAAGCTAATGTCTACCAACTTCCTAACCTGTTCATTCAGTAGAGAAAAACAGGTATGAATGGGTTTTATACAATGGCTACTGGGAGACATTCTTAAATCTTGCAAAATCATTTATTTCCCTTTAAGTGGGTACCAGAATGTCACCATCTTTGACCACTAGTTAAGGCAATGCATGGATGCTCCTCCCCCATTTGAAAGCCAAGAACTTTTTTCTTTGGAATTTCTAAGTACTCTGCCATAAGCATTCAGAGTTAGGACTTGCATTATAGAATATTGTACACCAGTACCCCTCGTGAACACAGGCATAAAAATTCTTCTAAATATGTTAGCATTCTGTTTCCAGGAATAAGGATATAGGAATTTTCATCTCGACCCAGTAAGAATTATTCCAAGATGCAAAGTTAGTTCAACACTCAAAAATCAATTAGGCTAACTCACCAAATTAATGGAGAAAGGAGAAAAAATTATTTATCACCTCAACAGATGCAGAAAAAAAGCATTTGATAAAATTCAGCACTTATCTGTGACTAAAACCTAGAAACATCTAAACGGCATACTTTTCTTGAAAGTGAAGTAGGAACTTTTCCAGCTGAAATAGGAATGAGACGAGAAAGTGCACAATCACCATTCCTGTTCAAGCCGTGGTTACTGACAGGGCAATATGGCCAAGAGGAGGCTTAATAGGCCTACAGAGTAGAAAGAAACTAAAAAACAAAAAAGCTTGCATTGCCACATGCAAAGGCCCTTTTCTTGGCCAAAAGATTCCTGAATCCTAACTCTCAAAACAGCCAACAGTTGATTAAAAGATTACATTGTAACAGGACTGAGCACAGTCCTAAGACATAATCATATTTTGTATTAAACCACTGGTTTTTGTGTTTTCAGCAAGTTTAAGTTACATTTTGAGGTCTGGGCTTGATGAAATGGGTCCTTGGTGGCCCGACTCTTAAATAATCTGACTGCAATGCAGGAAACCTGGGTTGATCCCCAGGTCAGAAGATCCCCGGAGAAGGGAATGGCTACCCACTCCAGTATTCTTGCCTAGAGAATTCTCATGGACAGAGGAGCCTGGCAGGCTATAGTCCATGGTGTCACAAAGAGTTGGATGTGACTGAGCGACTAAACAACAAAAACAACGATGTCACAGATTGTATGGATAAAGGCACGGTTCTGAAAACTCTGATTCGCCTATTTTTGTAAATAAAGTTTTATTGGAACACAGTCATGCCCATTCATTGACACATTGTCAGTGGCTGCTATCTTGCTACAGCAGCAGAGTTGGGTAGTTGTAAAAGAGACCATATGCCCTGCAAAGTCTAAAATTTTTACTGTCTGGCCCTTTACGGTAAAAGTCACTTATTCCCTAAGTGTACTTAGGTCATAGGGCAGTGATTAAAGAACAACTAAAATACTGAAACAGGTTTAAATACATACAGATCCAAACTGAAAATAATACCAAGTGTTGACGCAAATATTAAAATACTTCATCAAGTTTTAATCTGGGTTCCCAGTATACAGCTATATATATGTAATTATATATATGTGTGTGTATATATATGTATCTCCCACACCTGTCCAAAGGTTCCAGACCCAGTTGGTTTTATGGGTTATTCCTGTCTAATTTTTAGGTGATGCAAAGTATTTCTGACCCCAGAAAAATGTGGAAAGTTTCCCCAAACATTTTGTGAGACTAGCATACCCTTGATTCCAAACCTTGACAAGTCAAGCATAAAAGAGAAAACAGGCCAATCTCACGTATACATTTTGATTCAAATAGCCTATAAATATTAAAAAATTGAATTCAGCAATGTATTGAATGTCCCTTGATATCTATTTTTTATTTTTAATGAAATAAGTGTAGGAACTTTAGAGTTAACCAAAAAGTTCCACTAAAAATTAGAAGAAAGTATATAATTTTAATATATTAATTATAATAACTAACATTAATTACAATGTGCTGTGCTAAGTTGCTCATTTGTGTCCAACTCTTTGCAACCCCATGGATTGTAGCCCATCAGGCTCCTCTGTCCACGGGATTTTCCAGGCAAGAATACTGGAGTAGGTTGCCATGCCTTCCTCCAGGGGATCTTACCGACCCAGCGATCAAACCTGTGTCACTTACATCTCCTGCACCAGCAGGTGGGTTCTAATTGTTAGTCATAATAATTAACATTAATTGTAATAACATGACAAAATTATATTTAAATAAATACATTACATAGATTAATATGTTTGATTGTATATATACAGATTCCCCATACTCCAGTCACTTAGTGATCCTTCTATCTCTGAACCAAATTGAACGCTGGATTAGAAGACCAGCCCATTGCAGGTAGTTTATAACCTGACCGAGGCCCGGATCCTCTCTGTGCTTTCAGTAAAATGCAGAGGCTGTAGAAAGTCACCTCTAAAAGTGGACTGCCGGGTTTCAAGACAAACCAGCAGCGAGGCCCTGTTCTGGTTATTCTATTAGTTGAACAATTTCCACGAACCCAAGTAGGAGAGCGGAAGACACTTAAGATGACACTTCTGAGCGGCAGAGGCATTTGTACAAATGCTTTCCCCTCTCATTTGGATGCAGAAAGTGGCAGGCGACTCGACTGTGCGCGTCTGCGGGAACGACTGTGCGGGCAACCACGAGGGAGAACAATGGGTGGCGAGAGAAAAGAGCCCTTACGACTCAGACCTTTCTTTTTCTTCCGAGGTCTTTTCAGCCTCACAAAAGGAGACATATTTTCCATATAATTGCTAAACATGTTTGCTTATTAAATTATTCTTTAATTAGTTAATGATTTTAGCCATGCTTTGCTCTTCAGATATTCATTTCGTGTAATAAAATAATTATAGATAATTAAACTATCTCCAGCCCTTTTCTTTCCCCCAGCAAACATGCTGGGTATCCAAAAATGACAACAAGTTGTAAATTAATCTGGAAAACAAAGCATGACAGATGAATGATTTGGTTGGAATTAATTAGGCACTAATTATACACTGGAACTAGACGAAGAATAAGACTCATTATGGAAAGAAAACGCTGTTCTGAAAAGATGCACGGGAACCAGCATCCTTACCTTCGGCTGTGATGGAGTTGTTCTTGATCCAGGCCAGGGCCCTCAGGCAGTCCTCCTCATCATTGAGGGTGAAATGATTACAGGGAATTGGGCCAGTGTACCGCCGCAGGCAGCTGTTTGAAACTTCTCTGTTGGTCGGGTGGAGGCTAATATCCACCTCCGTCGGGCATGGGACCTGAGGTGCATTACAGAGAGATGCTTATTTCGGTGGTAACAGGTGACGCGTTCAAACAGGAATTAATTCCTTGACTGACTGATTCACATAAACAAAGCACACCTGTGCCTTTTTCCATCTCCACATAGAATCAGATTTTAATTTAAAAAACAACAAAACAAAACAAAAACCAGACGGGTGAAGTGGCCACTTAGAGCTAATTCTCAAAAGGAACTGCCCTGGTCATCTTTATGCTGCATAACAAATTATTCCAAAGCTCAGTCATGAGAAACCATTAGGAGGCTCCCAGGTTCTGGAGGTCAGCCATGCAGACAGGGCAAAGACGGGGGACAGTAGGTCTTTTCGGAGACCTCAGCTGGGAAGACCTGAAGGCTGCGGGTAGAGACTTGACAGCCAGGGGCTGGAATCACCTGGAGATGAACTCAAGCCTTTTTCTTTCCCCAAGAAGACAGGGTGGGTGTTTAAACAGATGACAAATCATTATCAGCCTGTGTCTAGAGGTTGGTCCCAGCTGGGGCAGGGGACATGATGCCACATGAACACCATGCGGCTTGAGCTTCCTCACAACTGGGTGGCTGGGTTCCAGGGTGCATGTCCTGGGAGAAGTCAGCAGTCCAGAGGGCTCACTGTCTTCTCTAACCTGGTCCTGGGGAGTCCAGCAAGGGCTCTCCTGCCAGGTTCAGTCATGGAGCTCATCATGAAGGTCTGGCCAGGGTCAAGGGAAGGGAAACCAGGATCCACCTGCTCCCGTAGGCTGGACGGGGTCATGGAAGAGTCTGTGGAACTGCATTTGACGTGGCAATTTTTGGTAAAAACAAACAAACAAAAACACCTGCATGGAAGCAACTGTATCAGGGATTGAAAGTCAAGTACACAGAGTGTCGAGGCACCAAGTGAGGGAAGTGGGCTACCACTTACTTGTGAAAATTAGTGGCTTCTGTCTCACTTTTTCACAGAAGCATGCCTCCCCAGCCTCGCCCTCTCTCCCTCTCTCCCTCTCTCCCACTTAGCGCAGAGCCCTTCCAGTATAATTCCTGTTCCCTGACTTTTGACACAGACACGAGTGAAGACGGAAGCTTTCCACTGCCATAGCAAAAGGAACAGCCCCAACACGATCACGGATGCCGGCTGGCTCTGGTCCTCATTGTCCAGGATGCTGTGATGAGCTGGATGGCCCAGACCCCAGCCAGAGTGTTCAACCTTGACTCAGCTCCATCCAGTCACTGCCAGGGTAGTCTTGGGGTTCTGGTTGGCCAGATCTCATCTCTCAAGAAATGCCAGACACTTGGGTCTTTTTTTTTTGTGGACTCTTGATTTGTTCATTATTTTGGTTCAAATGAAAATCAAACAGACAGGCACCATCGTGGAAGCCAAGTTAAAGGGCAGAGTGAGACGGGTGTGCCCGGCTGCCCCCTCGCTGCCCTGCTGGGTAGCATTTGGCGGCCAGGTGGAGATTATGGGAGATGACGAGGCTGGAACCCATGGCGAAACACCCAGGCAGCCTGGCTTCTATCAGAGGAGCCGGCGTCCTGCGCACTTGTGGCCTGAGGCCTAAGGATGTGAGGCCAGACTCCTACAGCTACAGACGGTAAAGTGTTCACTGGCCGCAGAGACCAACACAGGCTTCAGAGAGTCTCTTCCTCCCCGAGGACCACCGGCAACCCCTGGCCATGAGGGGGTTGTGAATGCCGGCTGGTGCCACCAGATGACATTTGGAGAACTTGCTGGTACGTCCTTCCTCAAGGGAAATAGTAAAGTCTGACTACACGACTGTGATGTATGTAATTCAATTTCAAGTGGGACTAAAGAACAAAAAAACAGAATCAATTTTTAAACCTGGATGTCTTTTCTCTGTGAGGAAGCTGGCCAGAAACTATGGTCATTTATGACAACTAAAGGGCTTCCCAGGCAGTGCTAGTGGTAAAGAACCTACCTGCCAGTGCAGGAGATGTAAGAGCTGTGGCTTTGATCCCTGGGTTGGGAAGATCCTCTGGAGGAGGGCATGGCAACCCACTCCAGTATTCTTGCCTGGAGAGTCCCCACGGACAGAGGAGCCTGGAGGGCTGCAGTCCATAGCACCGCAAAGAGTAGGACACGACTGAAGCAACTTAGCACGTGCCTATGCATCGCAACTAAAATTGTGGTGGCAATCTCTTATTAGCAATATAACTTATTTAGCAATATCACAGTAAAATTCTGGTATTAATCACATTTGCTGTCGGTATAAAGCAATCCACCAGGGGCTTTGGTGAGTGATTTAAAGTGCACAGTGTGGAATACTGTGCCTTAGAGGTTTGAAACTTTATCAGAACTACAAGCGTTGTATTGATAGTTAAGAGAAAATGAAATTGGGGTAAGATTCTATCAGTTTAGTAAATCATGCTTTAACAAATCAGGAAAAATCCTTGGCAGAAAAAGGCAGAGCTGAAGAGCAAACTGAGAGCTGCTCAGTTTATAAAACAACTTATCATTCCAGATAGTGTGTGCTCAGATGAAAGAAAAAAAAAAACACACACACACAGAAAAGAGGGGAAAAAAGGAATAAGGTCAAAAATGAAAATCAGTTTGCTACAATCCTGTGATGTAACTGCTGCCTAAAGATCCATATAATTCTTCTGTGCACTGAAGCAGGTGGAGTTGTTTTTGCACATTTCTAAACTATAAAGAATTAGAAATTAAAGGGATAACATTTTCATATTCGCACAGCAGCATGTCACAAAACAGGCAAAACTCAAGCTAGAATTTTTAAGTTCCCAAACTAAGTTGCCCACACAGAGTTTAGCAGAACTCAATACGTCAAAAAGGATCTACGGGGGAAAATCACATGTCATCAGTGACAGGAGGGAGTAAAGTTCAATAGGAGGGCATTCAATGTAGAAACCCATCCGTATCAGCTCCCCAAACCAGAGGTTCTCTGCCACCACTAACCTGGCACTGAACTGTGACTGGAGAGAAGCAGGGGACTTCCCAACCACTCCAGTGTCAGGACTGAGCATCACCTGCTGGTGAGAGCCTCTTGGCCACCCCGTTCTCAGCAAGTTAATATGGCAACAGGGGATGCTGCTGGCCTACTCATTATTCTGTCTCCCTTTCTTCCTTAGGAACGGATTCCCGGGACATATGCCCAGTTGGAACGTTTCCCCACTTTTGACCTAAAAGTCAAGAGAGATAAGCAGGCCTCCTTGATGAGGGATGGGGTGGAAGCAGGAGGGAAGAGGGCAGAGTGAAAAGTCATTTTGCCCTAGTCCTTCCTCCTTCCTGCCTCTTGCACATGAAATGGCCGGAACCACAGCAGCCACCACAAGATGCTGAGGATAGAAAAACATTCTAAACGCAGAAGAACAAACGACAGAGGGTCTGGGTTCCTGACGACACCTGGAAGCCACTTTACCAGAACTGAGTTGCTTTTCTCCAGATAATTTTAATGAAATAAAAAAACTTAAAAAAAACCCCAATAACCTGTTTATCTGACTCTAGCTATAAATATTAAGTTCCAGAATTTGTGTGTTGTGAAAACTTTTAAAAGCCATCAAGGGTAACCTCTGCACCACAGCTATGGGAAAGAGCAGGAAGGAAAGGGGAAGGAAACACAGAAAGAGGGAGAGAGGAGACAGAGGCAAGGATGAAGAACTGGAGCCAGACCACCTGGGCTCTAACCTTAGCCCCTAATCTGCCACCCTGCTGTGACTGTGGACAATCTGTCTTCTCTGACCTTGGTCTTCAGCCTCATGGCACCTCAGTTGCCTCATCTGTGAAATGGGGATTCTTGCATTTCTCCAGTTAGTTCTGCTTTGCTGGATGTGACTATTGCTGCTGCTCCTAACAGTGGTATGAATTTGCCTGACACCTTTTGCTGTTGCCCCATGTATCTGTTTTTTCGCTCTTACCCTCTGGCTGCCCATCTTTGCCCCACCTCCTGGCTTCCCCAGAGTACTGCCCCGTGGGGAGTCCCAGCCACGGTTTTCCCATGGCCACACTGACTCATCTGACTTCAGGCTGACACTTTTATCCTTCCTCTTTTTGAGACGACCCACAGCCCGGCGTGGGGGCAGGCTTCTCTTGGTCTGCATGATGTGCCAAGAGCCGTGGAGGGGCTCGGGGACCCCAGTTGTAAGCTCTTGCACACAGTTTTTTCAGAACCAGTGTGCGCTCAGCAATCAAAATAACCAATCCATACATGGGCTTTGTGGGGGTGGGGTTAGAGGGGGCTGAATGTGAACCAGAAAAATCTTCGTCTTCCAAAATAGAAAGGCCATAGGTCATATCAGAAGTCGACCGATCAAGGGGAAAACTACAAACACATTTTTGCGAGTTCTGGGGAGCAACCCATGAAGTCTGAATAACGGAAATGCCTTGGAATGGTTGACCCTGGAGAGAGGGCTTGAAAGTAGAGACTAGCCCTCCTCATGCAAAACCCTGTAGTACAGTGTAGCTTGGTCATGGATTTTCTCATTAGAAAAAAAAAAGTGTGGTGGATGTGGATATCAAAAATATTGCACGATATTTTAGACTGATCCGTGCCATTTACAAATCAGATTACAGGTTAAGGTTTGTAATTCTGTTTTATAACAGATATAACATATAGTCTTACTTTCGTCAGTTTGTTAGTATTTTTTTTAAATCACAGCATTGGGACAAAATCATGAGATACTGTATGAGAAGGAACTAGGGAGAGAAATAACAGCTGGAAGCACCCAATGAATTCAGCTGCCTTTAAAAAAATATCAGTTTATGTACCTTTAGTTTTCATGTCCTTCTGGAAAAATTAAATTGGAACACTCTTGATCACTTCTTCATTTCATGTTGCCCGGTGTAAAAAGGGCAAGAGCTTAATGTGCCACAGACGAAAGCCATGGGGCAGCTGGGCACACATGGGCAGGTGCCCGAGACTCTGGACAGCTGGCCGGGCCTCCTCTCACATTTTCCCAAGCCCACGGTCACAGGGCGCAGCTGGAGCTCTGGGGTGAGGCAGGGGACAGAGGCGTGCTTGGTGTCTTCTTCTGATTTCATGTTCAAAAAAGAGGAATATTTAAGGACCTCGTTTATTTTTATAAATAAAAATCCAGAAAAAAAATCCTTTTCTTCACTTTGAGAACTGGATTTCTTTAAAAGAAGGAGGAGAAGCAGAAGGGGAGGAGGAGGTAGGAAGAAAAGACATCACTCAGAGGCTGATCCGAGCTGGACCATCAGGGGTTCCCTTGATAGCCTTGGTCTCACCTGGAAACAAGTCAGAACTGAGGTTTCTCAGCCACACCCTCCCCCACCCCACCACCTGCTGGCATCTGCATTTTAAAGAGATGCACAGGGGATGTGTGTGCATATGACAGCTGGAGAAGCGCTGCTCTAAAGTATGATGAGGTTCTAGAATGTTTGAGTCCATAGTTCTCCAACCTAGCCTCAAATCAGTGTAAGTTCAATGCATGAAGCAGGGCACCCAAAGCCGGTGCTCTGGGACAACCCAGAGGGTGGGGAAGGAGGTGGGAGGGGGCTTCAGGGTGGGGGGATACGTGTATACCTGTGGCTGATTCATGTTGATGTATGGCAAAGACCATCACATGTTATAAAGTAATTATCCTGCAATTAAAATTTATTAATTTTTTTAAAAAAAGAATCAACTGGGAGCTTCAAAAAATATACTGATGACTGGGTCCCACTCACCTCAGAATAATTAAAACAAAGCCCTTGGGGGCAGGGCCCAGCCTGGGTTTATTTCAAAAGTGCCCCAGGTGCACTCAACTGGTAACTGGGGCTCAGTGATAGAAGTAAGTGATGCTCAGGGTTGCCAGGCTGTCTGTCCTCACCATGACCACCAGCTCAAGCATGAGTGAATCCCCATGGTAGCCTGGGACAGCACCAGGAAAATACGACCAGTGTTTGGGTGGGACGTGGTGGAGAGGGTGGATAACTCCATACAAACCCAACTTGGAGCCTATCCAGTTCCTTGGGGGAAATGTAACAAAAAGACTCCATCATCTAAATCTCTTTCCATCAAAGAGATGACCTATTTCTGCACAAAATGCTGCTGCAGAGTGAGAAGGTTCAAACTCAGCTTCAGTCACATCCTGGAGCATTTTCCTCGAGTACAGTTTGAGAATTTAACCCAGATGGAGAGCATGGTCACCAGGTAAGCCACCAGCCACACTCCCTAGAGTTTTGTAACCAAGACACACAAATACCACAAGGGTGACACAAAGTGTGTGTGTCTGAAATACTTTCTTGTAAACCTGGCACCATCGCCAAATGTTAGGCTCTTGAAAGTGTTAGTTGCTCAGTTGCGTCTGACTCTTTGCAACCCCATGGACTGCAGCCCACCAGGCTCCTCTGTCCATGGGATTTTCCAGGCAAGGATACTGGAGTGGATTGACATTCCCTCCTTCAGGAGATCTTCTGGACCCAGGGATTGGACCCAGGTCTCCTGCATTGCAGGTGGATTCTTCACCGTCCAAACCATCAGGGAAGCCGTAGGCTGTTGAGGCAAAGTTAATTTCCTGTAGATGCGTGACAGGCTGTGTCTGGATTCTGCTCTGGTGAGTGGCAAGTGTTCGACTTTTGGGACCACAGTGTCAAGGATGCCATTTCTTCAGTTTGCTGTGGTTTTCATCCTTGGGAAGAATGCTTTCTTGGAGTGGGTTTCCAGGAGGACCCAGTTCTGGTCACATGTGCAGGTGGGAGGCACACTCTTGGCCCTGGGATGTGGGCCCAGCCACCCTGTGACCCGTCCCCCCGCCCCGCTTCCCTCAGCCCGCGAGAGCTTCCCTGGTACTGCCGTCCGGTGCAGAGGATGAGGTGGTCGTAGAGCACGACTTTCTCTCCCGAAACAATGACCTGCTTGGCTGCTCGGTCTATGGCAGTCATCTTAGCAGCCACCACGTTGACCCAGGAGCACAGCGACATCAGTTCATGATCTCTGTCATTATAGCAGTGGCTGCGGAGAGAGAGGCTCCAGCAGTGACATTTGAGCAGCTGATAGTGAGCATTAATTAGACATCTGGTGAGTTGGTTCAGGGCCCCTGGTGGGCCGAGCCCGTGCTCTTGCTGAGAACTTACCAGGACCTGGGCAGTCTAGATTTGTCCTTGTGAAACATTTAGAAGCCAATTGACATCTTCCTATTAAAGCTAAATTGTTTTGCTTGGGGTAGGCCAGTCCACTCCAGGGAGGGTGCATGCACGCCCGTGTGTGTGTGTGTGTGTGTGTGTGTGTGTGTGTGTGTGTGTGTGTGTAATCATTTCTAATACTCTTCCTTCCAATGCATGGCAGCTCAGATGGTAAAGCGTCTGCCTACAATGAGGGAAACCCGGGTTCAATCCCTGGGTGGGGAAGATCTCCTGGAGAAGGAAATGGCAACCCACTCCAGTATTCTTGCCTGGAAAATCCCATGGACTGAGAAGCCTGGTAGGCTACAGGCCATGGGGTCGCAAAGAGTCGGACATGACTGAGCGACTTCACTTTCACTTTCCTTCCAATGCATGGCCGGTGCAAATTTACTTTAGCTGTTAAACTGTCATATTGACAACTGTCATCTTGTCATATTGACCACAGACTCGGAGTAAACGAGGATGAAGAAAGTGACACCTGAGGATCCCTAAAGGCAGGGGTCGAGGTCCAGAATACAGAGAACCATGCCCGTATGCAAAGGCTTTTTGATAAATGACTCATATCCAGAATAAGCGTATGGTTTCATGCTCAAACAACAAAACACATTTTATTTAAAGAAGGTGTCAATTGGGGAATTATGTTTGCACCCAGTACAATCCTTGGGGACTTTGGGGAGTCCCTCCTAACAACAAAGGTGATATATAGGGACCTCTGCTTCCATAAGAGCAGGTCCAGGATGGACGGGTTTGCTTCTCTGGGTTCTATTTGAGGATGAACACAACACTGTAATGGAAGAAAAGTAGATTTCCTGTGGCTTTGGGTTTATTTAGATTTCTGTAAGGGTTCTTTCCAGAATCTTCTGGAGGGCATGACCCTCAGGTACAGGATGTTTTAATAACCCTGTTCTGAAGACCGAGAATGCAGAAGAGCAGAAAACTGAGAGTCTGTTTAAACCCGGGCTTCCCCGAGCGAGGGTCTGTGTTCCTGCTCTGTTGCCAAGGAAACTGGGTCCTGGGGACTCTGCACCCCTTTTCAGAACTTCACCATCTCCACCTCTGAGCAGGAGACAATGACCCCTCCTCACCCGCCTCGAGGGTTGTGAGGGATGGGCATGAGAATGTACGAGATGCTGTACGGTCAAGTGGGATGCATATGAGAGGAGTATTAGTCCAGATAATGTTAACAATACACAACCCTGTTTACTCTGCTTAGAGGCAAACAGGATTCTGAAGTGGTAATGGGAGAACATTTTTTCTTTTTGATCCATGCGTAGAGTCTGCTCGCACCATACAAAAAGAACCCTGGTAATGGATACACATTAGACCCTGTTACGGGGCCTGTGAAAGAGAAGCGAGTCTGGGCTTTGTATCTCTCCATGCAACAACACTTAAAAAACAAGAAAATTTCTTCTTAATAAGAAAAGAAAATAGGGGGCTGACCTGTCACAGAAAAATAACAGATAGTGAGATGAAATTCTTTTTTTAAAAGCCATGTTGGTAGCTTTATAGGAAAGCAGGATGTTTCATTGATTTCGTACGTTCACGAAGAGACCCATGAAGGCCTGTTGCTACTTGGGACATCATCCATTCCTAAGAGAGTGGTGCTGTCAGCCATCCAAGATGGGAAAAAAATTAAATTTCATTAACGCACAGGGATTTGTCACATGAGGATCTGCTCAAAGATGCAAGTTCTCAGGGGAAATTTGGGAAAGGCTAAGATGAGTGCCATTTTTAATGATAGTCGGTCAGCAGTGTTCATAATTTCAGAATTCATATCTCAGAGCTCAGATCTGAAGCTCTGTCCAGCAGGCTGGCACTCAGAAACACTGGGGCTTTAGGGAACCTCAGGAAGCATGGAAAATGTGGGATGCTTCCTTTTACAGCCTGCAACCACACAGAATGACATTTCTCAGTTTAGGACATCACTGGGCAGGTGATGCCCATCTGTTTTGGATATTATAAACCATTCTGGATCTCCTTTAATTTGCCCATCAGGTAGATGAAGCTAGATACTGGAGGCTGTAAGTGTTCTGCCTGTAAAATTATTTCCTAAGCAGAGTAAATGAATATTAAGATTCTCACATGGCAGGAACCATCTCAAGGCTTGGAGACCAGAGAAATATCTCCACTAGGGTTCTCTGGGAGACAGAGAAGAAACCAAAGAAGGGAGGTCCATGGAACTTCATGTTTCTCAAGGGAGCTTGACCCTGACACAGAAATAATGTGAAAATTTGCCTTCATAGAACATTCTGGAGACAGGTAATAAGGGGTGGGGAGTAGAAATACAGAGTGGCCAGCTGGCTCAAAGTTGCAGTGACCTCAAACCTAGAGATCAGAAGTCTTAGCCTAAGGTCCCAGGTGCAAAATAGGAGTGAACTCCAGGGGAATAATAAATGTAAGTGTGGTGAAGACTTGCATTTCATGGAATTAAAACCCTACAGGATCGGAAAGGACCTCAGAGGTTTTCAGGAGGGTTTATTGTGACACTCCCGGAAGAAGGAGCATTGTAATTACCCTTCAGTGGTTCAGAGCGGATCGCCTAGTTAGTGGCTTTCTCCCTCTGCCTGTTCCCCCTCCCTCCCAGTGCCCTCCTTTCTGCTGCATCCCGGGTAAGTCATTAGCACTTCCACCAGAGGCTGGACGGTGTGGGAGCACGGGGCAAGGGAACAAAACATGGCTCTTCAAAAAATAATAATGGCAATAATAAATCCAAACACTGGTTATGGAAAACTTCAGAATTTGTATTGGGTTGATCAAAGGTTCATTCAAGTTTTTCCAGGAGCTAGTATGGAAAAACCCGATTGAACTTCTTGGCCAACCCAATATTTAGCAGGAGGAATTTGAATAATTAGATTTACAGATGTCAGCACACTTGCTATTTTTTAACTCCATGATCAGAAAGTTTCCTATATCATGATCTGAGGACCATTTGAAAGGCAGCATCCTGTTGCTGTTTCTAGTTGTAGCTTCTGTGGGTTAGGATAACATGCTGGTCTGCATCCAGAAGCATCTTATATGGCTGTGTTATCTAGTCCCTATCTACACCCTGGTGGAGGGGACTTTGGTAGGTACTTTTTGAAGGTATCCATCATCCATCTGACATAATTTACTGAGCACCTGCTAAGGGTCGAACATTGTCCCAGACATTGGGACCTATCAGCGAACAAAAAGGCAAAACATTCCGGCCCTTGTGGAGTTTGCAATATAGCTGAAGGATTCAGAATCAACCATTTTAAAGGCAAATTGTGTATTTACAAGGATTTCAGTAATAAGGAAAAGAACAGAGGAAGAGGACTGGAGTGCCCTGGAGAATTGGTTGCAGACAATTGGGTGGTCAGAATGGGTCTCGTGGAAAAACATAAGTCGCTCAGTGGTGTCCAACTCTGCAACCCCATGAACTGTAGCCCACCAGGCTCCTCTGTCCACGGAATTCTCCAGATAAGAGTACTGGAGTGGATTGCCATGCCCTTCTCCAGGGATCCTCCCAAACTAGGGATCGAACCTGGGTCTCCTGCAATGCAGGCAGATTCTTTACCATTTGAGCCACCAGGGAGCAAAGACCTCCAAGGTGGGGACTTGCCTCTTGTGTTCAAGAATCATCAAGGAGGCTGGTGAGGCTACAGTGGAGAGAACAAGGGCAAACATATTAAAAGAGGGGGTTAGAGGTGTCAGCAGAAAAGGACAGGCTTCAGATTAGATGGAGCATATGGAACTTTCTGTGATGACAGAATCCTTCTGCAGCTGGCCTGTCTGATAGGAGAGCTACGAGTTACACGCGGCTAGTCGGCCACTTGAAAAGTGGCTCAAGTAATTGAAGGGCTAAACCTTAATCCCCTTGAACTGTAATTAACTGAAACTTAAGCAGCCACATGTGGCTCGCGGTTGCCATGCTGGACAGAGCAGCTCCTGGCTGCTGGTGAGTTGACATGATCTGATTCACGTTTTTGCAGTCTTTCTGGTGACTGGGCCGATAGCATGGATGGGGGTGAAGAACGGGCAGAGGCACCAGGTGACCGAGTGCTAGCCACATGCAGGTCCCCGCAGAATCAGGCGGGCAGAGTGTCACTCTCTCTCTCGTCTCTTCTGAAACACACCTGGCCTGGAGACTGACAGGAAACCTTGGCCAGGCTGACTGAATTACATTCCTCGTGAGAAAATGATTGCGAACACCGGTATTTCCCGGGAATTGTGTCATTTGGAAAGACAGAAAGTGAGGGAAGGCGTGTGAATGGATTGACTGTCCTCGCTCAGCCAGAACTTGGCGTTAGACTGATTTTAACCCAAAGCTCCAGTGAGCCTGGTTTAGCCAAGCACAATCTACAGTCAAATCCCTCAAAGCACAGAGAGATGAAGTCCCCTTTGTGGTGGGGGCAGAATATTAACCTCCGTCGACCTGGCTCCAAACCCAGACCCCTTCTGACAGTGCTCTCTGATGATGTCCTTACCAAAACTCCGAAGTTTATAGTCTGGTTTTAAAAGTACTGGGTCAAAATGAGCCTGGTTCTGCTGGCAAGGTGGCTGCTGTTTTTGTCACTGTTTGACAGCAAAATCAGCCTTTTTCACAGAGGAAAGACTATCCTTCTTCATGGGTCTAAAATTAACACCCCCACAACCCCCACTGAGAACAATTTCCTCCCTCCTTCCTGGCGAAACAGGGACATTGTTTCTAGAGGTAGGGAGCCTAATCATGCCTGTACCCACGCTTTGCTCAGGAAATTAAAATAAGTGGAAGCTGAGTGATAATGAAATGGCATTTTCTAGAAAGGATGTTGTCAAAGACTGATTCTGTGGGGACAGAAACATTGACGCTTGCCTTGATCGCTCCAAAGACCTTTGCTTCATCAACCTCGGGTGTTAGAGAGCTGGGTGGGTCTGAGACCCTCACCCCAGGGAGGCACCCAGCCTTTAGCTCCCTTCAGCAGGTTGCCTGTTCTGATGCAAGTATGGTCACCAAGCTCCCCTGCCCTGGAGAGTCACTCAGAACCTGAGTGTAGGTGGTGTCTGGGTCAGCAGACTCATCCCAGATGTCTGGAACAGGCCAGCATCCTCCCAACCCTGCCATTCACTCTGAACGTGCATTTGCATCTCCTAAAGAGCGTCTGAACCCACAAAAAAAGCCCACCACTTCCCTTTTCTACTGTTTAGCAGAAAAAGGACAGCACATAAATGAGGGCATTTAGGCTTCAGTATGAAAAAGCAGGGGAAGGATAAACTGGGAGTTTGGGATTAACAGATACACACTACCATATACAAAACAGATAATCAACAAGGACAACACAGGGGACTCTACTCAATATTCTGTAATAACTATATGGGAAAAGAATCTAAAAAAAAATGGATATAAGTATAAATGAATCACTGTGCTGTACACCTGAAACTAATACAACATTGTAAATCATCTGTATGCTCATATAAAATAAATTTTAGAAAATGAAATTCATACTCATTTGCTAAAAATTTCCTTTGTTCATTCCCCAGAAGTTTTTTTCCTGGGAGTCCGTAGGTTGAAATCAAGGTGAGATTACTGAACTTCAGATGAGAGCTAAGGAGAAAGAAGAAAAAAGAAAAAAAAGGTAAAGCACAATTCTGTGAAAGTTCATTGTAATTCAATTGAACCTTATTTCACAAGTCTTCTAATTGTTGCTGCTTTCTTTGACTGTAGCAACTCTTTTTGCAAAAACCTTTCAAGAGAACCAACCATTTAAAGGAGAAAGAGAGCACTGGAACAGCTAATGACAGGAACTTCCCAAACTGCTGGCCAGTGAAGGCAGAACATTAATTTTTAAAAATTTGCTTTTCAGAGTAAAACAAAATCAAACTCCAAATTAGGAGGAAGCGTGTAGATTTAGTATAAGTCAAAGTTGGGAAGATCTCCTGGAGAAGGGATAGGCTACCCACTCCAGTATTCATGGGCTTCCCTCATGGTTCAGATGGTAAAGAATCCACATGTAATGTGTGAGACCTGGGTTCAATCCCTGGGTTGGGAAAATCCCCTGCAGGAGGGCACGGCAACTCAGTCCAGTACTCCTGACTGGAGAATTCCCATGAACAGAGGAGCCTGGTGGGCTACAGTCCATGGGGTCGCAAAGAGTCTGACACGACTGAGCAACTAAGCGCGCGCGCGCACACACACACACACACACACACACACACACACGAGCAAAGTTTGAGTTTCAGATGACTTCTGAGAAACAGCATGGAACCCTAACCACCACAGTGAAAACTTGCTGAATGCTTGCACTCAGGGGTTCTGCGAGGCCCTCCCCAAGTCCTTGAAGCAGTACTATTACTACCCTGACTTTATTGTGTGGAACGGAGGCAAAGCGATTTGCCAAAGACAGTACACCCAGGAAGTCTGCAGGTAGGATGTGAACCATGTCGTTTGGCTCCAGCATCTTCTCACCTAACCTTGGTCTCCACTGCCCTGTAAGACCCCAAACTGTGGACAGGGATGCAAAGGTCATCTAATTCCCACAGTCAACAATAGATTTATGACTTTCAGATGTTTGTAACTACTCAAATCAGGAGGCCACAGCATCACAAAGGGGAGAATGCTGGAGGATTCCTTTTGAGAGCAAAGCTGCCTTGTATTTATTCACATCAGGCTTTCCAGGGCTCAAGGTGCACTTATGGGCATCGTCATAGAGATTAACCTTCAAGACAAATTCTGCCGGGGGTAGGAGGCAGGTTTGCATTTATCTGTATTTCAGACTGAAGAAAATCAAGGTTGGAAATGGTAGATAATTTCTTCATGGTCAGGAAGGTCAGAAGCAGCTGGACCAGAAATGAAAGCCTTGCCTTCTGACCCCAAGTAGCACCGGTTGCATTCATTCAGCCAGGTTTCCTGGAGACCAGCGCTCTGGGGGATGGTGAGCAGTCCACTCAGTACACACATTAAGTGGGCGCTTCTCAGCGCTCCTTCCCTCTAGGTTTCCCTGAAATATTTACAGCTCTCCTACTGGAGAGATCTACCCTCCAGCTAGAGTCAGCAACATTTTCTGGGTGAGCTGTTCTTCTCCTGGCCTTCAGCAGGACAAGGAACGTTTTTTTTTCCCCTAAAAATATCTTCTTGGTTCACCCCTCCCCTTACACCAACGAACGCCAAAAAAGAAACCGTCTCCAAGTTAGAAAAGAACACCCGCCCTCCTTACCCAGGAGGGAACTGGAAAATTTCCAAACGTGGAAATGCTATCAATTTGCTGACAATCTGTTAAGTACCATTAAAAGCTGGAGCCTTTAGGTGAAGGCACACACGGCCGGCAATGGAATAAATTCAACTGCACCTGACATTTAAAAGTAGCTAAATATTATGAAAGGGTCTGCTCTAAAGTCTCTAGGGATGTGTGTCATTTAAAGGCGAATATTCTTATTTGATACAAAGAAAACCAAGAACATCTATCCTCTAACAATAATAATTTTGAATCCATTCAAATAACATAAAGGTTACAATTAACCCCAACTACTTAGGGCTGCCAGTCTGCAAACACACCAATCATAGGCCTTTGATTTCTTACCATTTAACGGAAAATGCAAATAATAATATGTGTTTATACTCACATGTGGTCAAAATTTATTTGGGCTTTGGAGGCTAAGTGATCAAAATGTGGTTTATGTTATATAAATAACATCTATATGCAGGCCTCTTTCACATCTCTGTGTGAATAGGAGGCTTAGTGATTATTCAGCGATATCTTTTACAACAAAAACAATCTCTTTGGCACTGAATAATTTGAAGTAACAACATGGACCACTTGTAGAATGACTTTAATTTGCCAAATTACTGCCCTACATTACCCAGAATTATATTACACAGTTAAAGGTTTCAACAAAAGATTAGAGGAGGAGCATTTTCTTAATTTTTATCTATTCATTAATTTTTATCTATTTTTATTTACTCCTCTGCTTTAGCCTCAGCCAAATTCCTTCTGCGGTCTTCCTTGTGGCTTCTCTGATTCCTCATCCACTCTTCAGGGTTGCCATTTCACCCTTTATCATTCTCCTTACTATGCCCTTTCTCATTTTCAACTGAGAACACCTCCCATGTCATAAGGAAAACAGAAAAGAAGCCCCCCTGGCAGGACCCCTCCCCAATTTCCCTTTTTGCGACCTCCACATACTCCAACAAGAGCAATCTTCCTTCCCCCTCCGATTCAGAAGAGAGAGGTCTCCCATTAATCCTGTCTCCTCTTCAAGCTCCCCTCCTGCCTCTCCCAGCAAATTTCTCTTTTAACTGTACTTAAGAAGCCTGAAAGTGACCTGTCTCGTGCTGATAAGGTGGAGCTATGCCGTCAGCAGACCCTGCTTCTCTGCTTCTCAGTGTGTGTCTTCCATTCCTAAAGTCACCTCAGGTCCAAGGCGGCTCCTGGAGTCCAGCCATCACATCCACCCCACATCCACGTTATAGGCAGAATGGAGGAGGAATGGGTAGAAAGGGCTGCTCTTTAAGGAGCTTCCCTGAAAGTCTCACGTGGTGTGTCCACTGACATAGCAGAACTTAGTGACATGGCCGTACGTAGCAGCAAGGGAGGCTGGGAAATGTGGGTTTTCAAAGAGAAACACACTGGGTTTTCCAAGAACCACACTGCCCAGGGTTCTGTTATCAAGGCAAAGTACAGAATAAATACTGGGCAGCAGCTAGAAGTCTCTACGCACTGACTTGTAAAGGAATGGCGGGTGGGAATGACGGAAGATCCTCATATTATCCAGGGTCCAGGCAGGAAGTGGACAGTCGACTCCACAGGGGGTTTGACTGAAGAAAGGCAGAGATGTGTGCAGGGTTCTGGGGCTCACCCATGGACTAGCAATGGTGGGTAAGGTGCCACTGCTGATGGTAATCCTGAGGAGGGAAAGCTGGAGGAAATAGGGACGGGTGGGTCCATGGAGGAGGCCCCATCCAGGAGCTAACATATAGAACTCTCAATCTGAGACAGCACTGCCTTGAGGTTCCCCTTGAAGACTGCTTTCTTCACCATCTCCTCCTCCATGGCCCAACTACCCTTTGCCAAGCTTCCCAGGCTCCATGCTCAGCCTGGGATTGACCAGGTGATGGAACTGACCACCATGACTTCATCTTATGTCTTTAAATTATACTTTTTTTTTTCTGAGCTAGAAATCTAATTTCCAGACGCCCATCAGTCCTAATGTGGCCACTCCACAGGCATACTAAATTCAGTATGTGTCCAAACAACAGGCCTGTGACCCCATCCCACTTCTCTTTCACCTTCATCAAAGACATGGTCAACAGACCACCTCTTAAGTTAGGAACCTGGGGCTCCTACCCTCCCTCTCCTTCCCCACAACTGGTCACCACGTCCAGTTATGTTTGCATTGTCCACATCTCTTGAACACCCGACACCAGCCATTCCCAGGACACACTGCCTTAGCTCACCTTCTTGCCTAGAGAAAACAGTCTCAGGGTTAGTCTCTCTGGCACAAGTATCTGTCCTGTCTATCTTCCTGGGAACTCTTTTTAAATTAAATCCAAGCTCAATTGTTCCTGGCTTAAAGTCCCCATGTCTGCTCAACACTTTGGTGAATGCAGAGCAGTGTGGCTAGGACCATGGGGTCACGGGTCAGACTGTCTTACTGGACTCCTGTCTGGAGCACTTTCTAGCTCTTTGGCCTCAGGCAAGTTATTCAACCTTTCTGTGGCTCAGTTTCTGGCCTGTGAAATGAAAATAATAAAGCCTTATTCCTCATATGAGTGATGTGAGGATGAGATTAAATAGCACCTATAAAATGCTGAGAATATTTCCTGCTACACTGAACATTTTCAATGCATGTTAATTATTTTTATGACCAAAACATTAAGTTCAAATTCATGAGCGTGGTATCTCAGTGCCTATGTTTGGGGCATAACCTTGCTTTCCCACTCTTCTTTGAAAGTCAATCTTCTTGCTGTTCCATGAAGTTCTTGCCTCTTTCATGCCTTTATATGAAATTACCACCAGCATTTCCATTTTATCTCTAACCTCATATCTTTCTGTGATAGCTATCTCAGTCATCCTGATTTAGAAACATCCAAATATTTAATTTCTTAAATTTATAACTGAGTATAAGTTACTCTTCAGTTCGGTTCAGTTCAGTTGCTCAGTCTGAGTTTTTGTGACCCCATGAACTGCAGCACGCCAGGCCTCCCTATCCATCACCAATTCCTGGAGTTCACTCAAACTCATGTCCATCGAGTCAGTGATGCCATCCAGCCATCTCATCCTCTGTCGTCCCCTTTTCCTCCTGCCCCAATCCCTCCCAGCATCAGAGTCTTTTCCAATGAGTCAACTCTTCACATGAGGTGGCCAAAGTACTGGAGTTTCAACTTTAGCATCATTCCTTCCAAAGAAATCCCAGGGCTGATCTCCTTCAGAATGGACTGGTTGGATCTCCTTGCAGTCCAAGGGACTCTCAAGAGTCTTCTCCAACACCACAGTTCAAAAGCATCAATTCTTTGGCACTCAGCTTTCTTTACAGTCCAACTCTCACATCCATACACGACCACTGGAAAAACCATAGCCTTGACTAGATGGACCTTTGTTGGCAAAGTAATGTCTCTGCTTTTTAATATGGTATGTAGGTTGGTCATAACTTTCCTTCCAAGGAGTAAGTGTCTTTTAAATTCATGGCTGCAATCACCATCTGCAGTGATTTTGGAGCCCCAAAAAATAAAGTCTAATCTAACACTGTTTCCACCGTTTCCTCATCTATTTCCCATGAAGTGATGGCACTTAGATAGTCATAATATTCTTAGTTATAGTACTCTTAGGTACTCTTAGAATACTCTGAGAGAGTTATAAAATACTCTTAGATAGTTATGGTGGCTCAGACAGTAAATAATCCACCAGCAATGTGGGAGACCTGGTTTCGATTCCCACGTTGGGAAGATCCCCTGGAGAAAGAAATGGCAACCCACTCCAGTATTCTTGCCTGAAGAATCCCATGGACAGAAGAGCCTAGCAGGCTACAGTCCCTGGGGTCACCAAGAGTCAGACACAACTGAGCAACTTTCACAAGAGTATCAGTCCACAATCATCATACTTTTTATCACATACGTATAGATCTTAGCTTTTCTTCAGATGAAATATGGGGATAAAACATTTAAGGCTTTTATTCTTTCAATATTCAAAATTCAATATTATTTCAATATTCAATATTCAAAAAGTTCCTGCACACAGAAGAGGGGATCACAGGGGCATTTGGGTATGGACATGTGGCAGAAGCAGTGGCACCTCGGAAAAGGCACTATCTTGGGTATCACACTATCGGCTTTATGCGTGAAAACAAAATCTAGCATCACCGTGAGCCCTCCACTCTGAAATCAAAGGTCATCATGTCATGGAACCAAGAAAAAAAGTTCAAGTGAAGTGCTCAGGCCAATGAAACATTAAACAAGTGCACCTGCATTTTCACAGCAGATAATTCCAGTGGGATTTCATGTTGCTGTGGATACAGAGGGAGGAAGGGCTCAAAGACACTTATGAGGCAGGGAGGGATTAGAGTATCCAGGGAAATAAGTAAAAGGTATTGCGTTTCATTCCATGCTTTGGAAGGACAGCTACAGAATTAGGTCTAAACATTCTTATCCTTCACATAAAGAGGGTCACATTGCCAAGTTATGGTGAACACGATAAAAGAAACACAATGCTTCTCAGGTTGCTTACCCTTCTGGGCAGTAGAAACCTGTCAACCTGCCAGTGAATGCGTATTATTTTTTATTTTTATGTTTTTGCTGATTTCCTTGGGGGGGGGTGCAAATTAGGACAACCAAAGCAAGTAATTTAATTAACCGTTTCCATTAATGGTTTTATTCAAACAAACAGATAATGTGGAGGGAAACCAATTATCCCATATCAATCTAAATCCTACAATTTAATTTACTAAAATCTCTGCTTTCTGAATTGCTCAGCACAATGACAAAAATATTTGCCAACTGAACGGTGAATCCCAGCTCGAGATGGATATTTAACCTAGCTGCACATTTGACTAGTCCAAGAATAACTCACACTTAATCTGGTCTTAATGATACCACGTAATTTCACAAAATGAATAAAATGATGGAATTTCAAAGATAGGAGTTATGTGGACTTCCCATATGAGAGGAAAACTACAGGGAGAAAGCAAATCAAAGCAAAATCTTTCTTATGAGTAGAGAACCTATTAAGAGAATCTAGCTTTTCCTTTGGAAAATGTTTAACCTCCTTCTGCAATATTTTTTTCTGCTTAGATCACAGAAGAGACTTTTGGACAATGTCCTTGGCCACTGACTTCATTTTTGTTGTGTGAGTGAAAATGACACACAGCAGCTGCCTGTGTGGCCACAAAGCTGTTGGTAACGGCATACTCTGACCCCCGGGGAAAACTGGATGGGTAGAAGCCTGTGATCAATGACCCTAAGCCCTTTGAAAAGGGATGCAGTCAGCCTTCACCGAGTGGATGCCATCCTGCATGTCTCCCCTGCTCCTGGAAGCCCCTGGAGGAACCAGGATGGAGCCAAGAGGAAAAGGCCAAGGAAGAAGTTGCTTAAACCTGCCCGCATCCAGGCTTGTGTGTGGGCTCAAGGATCTCTTATCAACACTGGATCCACAATTAGGCACAACAGCCTGCCTGGCATGACCTTGGTGCTCTGTGGATTCTCCAGGGACCTGGCAGTGGAGTAAGGCTGGTGGTTAGGATAAGGGGAGTTGGGTGGGGGAGATTTGGGGAGCACGATCTCAGAGGAAAAGCTTATGTATCTGTGCATGAAGGTTAAAACATAATCCTCAGCAAAAAAAAAAAAAGAAAATGAATATAATGCTTGAAATGTCCATTGAACAACTGAGAACAAAATATGGGAGTTCCAACAAAAAGAACAAAATAAAATTGAGTTTTGCTTTATGATTTAGAGGAAATGATTTAAGATGTTTTCCTCTCTACATACATGAAGTAAAAATGTCATTCCCTTCTCCAGTGGACCATGTTTTTGTCAGAACTCTCCACCATGACCTGTCCATCTTGGGTGGCCCTACAAGGCATGGATTATAGTTAGACAAGGCTGTGGTCCATGTGATCAGACTGGTTAGTTTTCTATGATTGTGGTTTTCATTCTTTCTGCCCCCTGATGGAGAAGGATAAGAGGCAAACAAAACATGGTCCACTGGAGAAGGAAATGGCAAACCACTTCAGTATTCTTGTCTTTAGAACCCCATGAACACTATGAAAAGGCAAAAAGATAGGACACTGAAAGATGAATTCCCCAGGTCGGCAGGTGTCCAATAAGCTACTAGAGATCAGTGGAGAAATAACTCCAAAAAGAATGAAGAGATGGAGCCAGAGCAAAAACAACACCCAGTTGTGGATGTGACTGGTGATGGAAGTAAAGTCTAATGCTGTAAACAGCAATATTGCATAGGAACCTGTAATGTTAGGTCCATGAATCAAGGCAAATTGGAAGTGGTCAAACAGGAGATGGCAAGAGTGAACATCAACATTTTAGGAATCAGTGAACTAAAATGGACTGGAATGGGTGAATTTAACTCAGAGGACCATTATATTTACTACTATGGGCAAGAATCCCTTAGAAGAAATGGAGTAGTCATCATAGTCAACAAAACAGTCTGAAACGCAGTATTTGGATACAGTCTCAAAAACAACAGAATGATCTCTGTTTCCAAGGCAAACCGTTCAATATCATGCTAATCCAAGTCTATGTCCTGACCAGTAATGCTGAAGAAGCTGAAGTTGAATGGTTCTATGAAGACCTACAAGATCTTCTAGAACTAACACCCCCCAAAAATGTCCTTTTTCTTATAGGGGACTACAATGCAAAAGTAGGAAGTCAAGAAATACCTGGAGTAACAGGCAAATTTGGCCTTGGTGTGCAGAATAAAGCAGGGCAAAGGGTAATAGAGGTTTGCCAAGAGAATGTACTGGTCATAGCAAACAGCCTCTTCAAACAACACAAGAGAAGACTCTACACATGGACATCACTGGATGGTCAATACTGAAATCAGATTGATTATATTCTTTGCAGCCCAAGATGGAGAAGCTCCATACAGTCAGCAAAAACAAGAATGGGAGCTGACTGTGGCTCAGATCATGAAGTCCTTTATTGTCAAATTCAGACTTAAATTGAAGAAAGTAGGGAAAACAACTAGAACATTCAGGTATGACCTAAATCAAATCCCTTATGATTATACAGTGGAAGTGAGAAATAAATTCAAGGGGTCAAATCTGATAGAGTGCCTGAAGAACTGTGGAAGGAGGTTCATGACATTGTACAGGAGGCAGTGATCAAGACCATCCCCAAGAAAAGAAAGGCAAAATGGTTGTCTAAGGAGGCCTTACAAACAGCTGTGAAAAGAAGAGAAGCAAAAGGCAAAAGAGAAAAGGAAATATACACCCACTTGAATGTAGAGTTCCAAAGAATAGCAAGGAGAGATAAGAAAGCCTTCCTCGGTGATCAATGCAAAGAAATAGAGGAAATCAATAGAATGGGAAAGACTAGAGATCTCTTCAAGAAAATTAGAGATACCAAGGGAACATTTCATGCAAAGATGGGCTCAATAAAGGACAGAAATGGTATGGACCTAACAGAAGCAGAAGATATTAAGTAGAGGTGGCAACAATACACAGAACTAAACAAAGAAGATCTTCATGACCAAGATAATCACAATGGTGTGATCACTCACCTAGAGCCAGACATCCTGGAATGTGAAGTCAAGTGGGCCTTAGGAAGCATCACTATGAACAAAGCTAGTGGAGGTGGTGGAATTCCAGTTGAGCTATTTCAAATCCTAAAAGATGATGCTGTGACAGTACTGTACTCAATAGGCCAGCAAATTTGGAAAACTCAGCAATGGCCACAGGACTGGAAAAGGTCAGTTTTCATTCCAATCCCAAAGAAAGGCAATGCTAAAGTATTCTCAAACTACTGCACACTTACACTCATCTCACATGCTAGCAAAGTAGTGATCAAAATGCTCCAAGCCAGGCTTCAACAGTACATGAACTGTGAACTTCCAGATGTTCAAATTGGATTTAGAAAAGGCAGAGGAACCAGAGATCAAATTGCCAACATCCGTTGGATCAAAGAAAAAGCAAGAGAGTACCAGAAAAACATCTATTTCTGCTTTACTGACTATGCCAACGCCTTTGACTTTGTGGATCACAACAAACTGTGGAAAATTCTTCAAGAGATGGGAACACCAGACCATGTGACCTGCCTCCTGAGAAATCTGTATGCAAGTCAAGAAGCAACAGTTAGAACTGGACATGGAAAAACAGACTGGTTCCAAATCGGGAAAGGAATATGTCAAAGCTGTATTTTGTCACGCTGCTTATTTAACTTATATGCAGAGTACATCATGAGAAACGCTGGGATGGATGAAACACAAGCTGAAATCAAGATTGCTAGAGAGAAATATCAATAACCTCAGATATGCAGATGATGTCACACTTATGGCAGAAAGCAAAGAACTAAAGAGCCACTTGATGAAAGTGAATGAGGAGTGAGAAAAAGTTGGCTTAAAACTTAACATTTCTACTAAGATCATGGCATCCGGTCCCACCCCTTCATGGCAAATAGATGGGAAAACAATGGAAACGGTGAGAGACTTTATTTTGGGGGGCTCCAAAATCACTGCAGATGGTGACTGCAGCCATGAAATTAAAAGATGCTTGCTCCTTGGAAGAAAAGTTACAACCAACTTAGATGGTATATTAAAAAGCAGAGACATTACTTTGCCACAAAGATCTGTCTAGTTAAAGCTATGGTTTTTCCACTGGTCATGTATGGATGTGAGAGCTGGACTATAAAGAAAGCTGAGTCCTGAAGAATTGATGCTTTTGAACTGTGGTGTTGGAGAAGACTCTTGAGAGTCCCTTGGACTGCAAGGAGATCCAACCAGTCCATTCTAAAGGAGATTGGTCCTGGATGTTCTTTGGAAGGAATGATGCTAAAGCTGAAACTCCAGTACTTTGGCCACCTGATGCGAAGAACTGACTCGTTGGAAAATACCCTGATGCTGGGAAGGACAGACTGAAGGCAGTAAGAGAATGAGGATGAAATGGCTGGATGGCGTCACTGACTCAATGGATATGAATCTGAGTAAACTCTGGGAGTTGGTGATGGACAGGGAAGCCTGGCGTGCTTCCTGGGGGTCGCAAAGTCCATGGGGTTGCAAATAGTCAGACACAACTAAATGACCGAACTGAACTGAAAAATGCCATACATTTATCCTCTGAGCATGTGCAAGGTGTAAATACCAAGATGGCACCTGTAAAAGGCAAACTGGAAACCCTTCACACACAAGAGGTAGAAAAGTACAAGGCCGAATCAGAATTATCCCTCAAGACTGGAAAAAACAAGCATTGTGGGAATTCAATAGCAAATGAGAGGTGGCTTCCCTGGTGGTCAAGTGGCTAAGAATCTGCCTGCCAATGTAGGAGACACAGGTTCAGTCCCTGGTCTGGGAGGATTCCACGTGCCATGGAGCAGCTAAGGCTGTGGGCCACAAGGACTGAATCCCGTGCACCCTAGAGCCTGTGCTCTGCAACGAGAAGCCACCACAATGGGAGGCCCATGTACTGCAACGAAGAGTAGCCCCCACTCACTGCAACTAGAGAAAGACCATGCAGCAACAGAGACCCAGCCCAGCCAAAAATAAAATAAAAAGAAATAAATAGAAAGACCGAGATAGTTTTTAAAAAGCAAGTGAGATCACTTCTGGGTGGGGAGGGTGAGGAGGGTGCTATGCTTTGGGCACATACTGGAGGTTAAGAAAGCTTTATTGACACAGTCAGGGCAGGTTTCCTCATGCTCGGCAGGTATCTTCTTGGGCCTTCATTCTTAATGGCGAATAGTCGAAGCATGAAGCTTCATGAAATGCTTTCTACTGGGTCCAATTCAACACATAAATACTATGAACCTGGGGCAATGGCTTCAGCTATGCAATGTTTAATGATATGTTAATAATTATGCCTGGTAAGCCCCAAAGTAACAATGTGACTTAGAAGTTATATGATTTGTTGAGAATCAGAAAATGTGGTTTGGAAGACACAGCCCATAAAAACAGCTCAATTACAATGAGCAATCAGGGTTGGGGGGAATAGGTTTCCTTATGGGTAAGACTGCCAAGTTTAAGGAAAAGTCTCCATAAACGGTGATTAAACCTGGCTGTGTGTCAAAATTACCTGGAGCGTCTTAAAAATACACATTCCTTGGGTGCACTGCAACTCTGCTGGATCGTTACCACAGGAACAGGGTCTCAGGAAGCTGTCTTTTTATAACTACAACCTAGTCACCCTTACCCAGAAAAGTAGCTTTGATTATAGAATTGTAGAGTTTGGAATTTTTGCAAACTGTTGCTTATACAAAAAGTTGTTGTTGTTTTAGTCACTGAGTCGTGTCTGACTCTTTTGCTCACCAGGCTCCCCTGTCCATGGGATTTCCCAGGCAAGAGTACTGGAGTGGGTTGCCATTTCCTTCTCCAGGGGATCTTCCCGACCCAGGAACCTTCTTGCCCACTTTGTTCCCACTGAGGTTTCTGGTGAAGCAGAATGCCTGGGATCTCTCTAAAGCATCCAGGATGCCTGGGGACAGAGGTGGCAGGAGATTAGGAGAGCCTCCTGACACAGTTTTCTCTTCTTGCCTCTCTTTCCTCTGCCTTTGTCTAGACCTGCCCACTTCGTTAAAGGGCTGCTGCTGCTGCTGCTAAGTCGCTTCAGTTGTGTCCGACTCTGTGAGACCCCAGAGACGGCAGCCCACCAGGCTCTGCCATCCCTGAGATTCTGCAGGCAAGAACACTGGAGTGGGTTGCCATTTCCTTCTCCAATGCATGAAAGTGAAAAGTGAAAGTGAAGTCGCTCAGTTGCGTCAGACTCTTCGTGACCCCATGGACTGCAGCCCACCAGGCTCCTCCGTCCTTGGGATTTTCCAGGCAAGAGTACTGGAGTAGGGTGCCATTGCCTTCTCCATCATTAAAGGGCAATGGTATGAATATTAAGAAAAGAGAACATAGACTTCCCTGGTGGTCCAGTGGTTAAGACTCCACGCTCCCAGTGCAGGGGGCTGGGTTCCATCCTTGGTCAGGGAACTAGATCCTGCCTGCCACAACTAAGGCTGGGCGCAGCCAAATAAATATTTTTAAAAACAGAAAGAAAGGAGAACAAACAAAAGAAACCAGGTTAGGAGGGGACCCCCCCTCACACACACACACACACATCCCCTGTAAATGGTCCTCCTGCCTCAGTGCTTTCCTGCCTTCTCTGCCCAGGGTTACCCCCTGACCGTGGCAGCTTGAGGGACAGGATGGAAGCATAGCCCAAGAGTGACCAGATGGATAAGAACTGGTGGGTAAATACCTGCTTCCCTGAGCACAGAGGGACTGCTCCCAGCTGTGACCCTGCAGGTCCTGGCAGCACTGAGCCTCAGTGTCTACAATGACCCAAAGGCATGTGATCTGGGGGCTTTGTTGGCTTTCCTGCCTGTCCCATCTCACCTGCTCACTCAGGTAGTTCTCAGAGATCACCTCCAAATAAACTACTGGCACCAAATTCTTTGTTTTCAGCATTTACAGGAATGTAAACCAAGATAGGGGCCGATGTCATCATTTGAAAATGAGTTGATTGTAGAGGCTGGAGGCCAAGCAGATGACTCTGTTACTGGTCCACATGTGTGGTTTATGTTTCGTGCCATTATGGAGAAAGCACTTCCCATTTAACATCTTTCACCCTGGGGGCTCAGAGAACCCACAAAACATGGCAGTTAGC